>NW_026694038.1:1200000-1800000 GCF_021218885.2 Marmota monax
GTTTATTGAGGCATAATAACTATGGAACCAGCCTAGGTGTCCATCAGATAATAATTGAATAAACATAACATGGTATATATGCACTATGGAGTTATGTTTAGCCATAAAGAAAAATGAAATCATGTCATTTGTAGGGAAATGTATGGAACTAGAGACCATCATGTTAAGCAAAATAAGCCAAACTTGGAAAGTCAAGAGTCATATGTTTTTTTATATGCGGAAGCTAGAGAGGAAAAAGGAAAATAATTGGAGGCCAGGGATTTCTGAAAATCACGGGCAAATCAGTAGGGGAAAGGGACATGAGGGAGGGAGGAGGGGAAGGAGGAAGGGAGGGAGGAGGGAAGGGAGGAGGGAGGGTGAAGTGATATTGGCTAGATTATGTTGTTACATTATATGCATTATGAATATATAACAACAAATTCCATGATTACCTATAATGCACCAATGTAAAAGGAAAAATGTAAAAGGAAAAAAGAAACAATGTGAACATATTAGAAAAAGAAGGTAATATGCTCTAGATCTGTGTTGTTTTATACAAAACTTGAAACCAATTGAAATAACATTTTATCATACATCAAAACTGTGTGAGTCAAGAATTCAGACAGAACTCACTTGGGCAATTATTTTGTTTCTAATAACATTGACATAGGTCCTCTGTGTTATTTAGCTGGGAGGACTGATCTGGAGAGTCCAAAGCAGTTTCCCCTCATGCTGATTTCTCTGAAGAGATCTCTGGAAGGATTACCTTAACTGGGACCATGTTTTAGTCAACGTTTTTGTCACTGTGACCAAAAGACTTGACAAGAATAATTATAGAGAATGAAAAGGTTACTTTGAGTTCATGGTTTCAGAAGTCTCAGTCCATAGATGCCAATTCTGTTGCTTTGGTCCTTAGGTGAGGCAGAACATCATAGCAGAAAGGTGTGGAGGAAGAAAGCAGCTCAGGACTTCACAACCAGGAAGCAAAGAGAGAGACTTTTTCCCTCACCAAGTACAAAATATAAATAAACCCCAAAGGCATGCCATGGTGACCTACCTCCTTCAGTTACACCCTACCTGCCTACAGTTACCACCCTGGTTAATCCCTCTCAGAGAATTAATACACTGTTTAGGTTAAAACTCTCATAACCCAATCATTGCACCTCTAAATTGCCTTGCATTGTCTCATACATATGCTATTGGGGTACACCTATTATCTAAACCATAACACTAACATACACCAAAAATAGCCTCTTAAATGTGGCACTTTCAGTGTAATCAGGCTTGCTACATACTGGATAAGGACTTTGAGAAGGAACATTTTAAGACCAAAGTAGAAAATGCCTGTGCCTTCTTGTTTGGGTCCAGAAACTATTAGTGTGACCTCAATCACAGAGTAGAGGCAATGTAGACCCCAACTTTCACTAAAAGGAGTGTAAAAGAATCCCTAGTCATTTTAATAAGTGAATGTCATTTGTAGCTGACAGCCAAAGAATATGTTTGCAAATTCACAATCGACTTTTATAACATGAATATCACTATTTTCCTTAATAAGAGAATCAATTGAATAGTTTCTATGAAACTTTGATTGAGTAGTTTTATATATTTATCTATTTATTTATTTTTATTCATTTAAGTGCTGGGGATTAAAATTAGGGCTTAAAAGAAGAGGAACAAGACATATGAGGTGAGTTCTCCCTTGACCTAGATGATAGGATTTAGAACTTCTGAAAAGAATATTACAACTTAAATCAAGCTGAATGTATTTTTAAAGGGGTCTTTCAGAATATCTACACTGATCTTGAAATTACAATAAAATACATTTAAGTATTTATTATTTATCATTCCTATTAAATACATCAATGTCAAAACTACCTGGCAATACTGGAATATCAAGGTTTGGGGTGTAACTTTATGGTAGAGTGTTTTCCTTGTATGTGCAAGGTTTTGTATACAATCCCCAGCACAAAAGGGAAGAAAGGAAGGGAGGAATGGAGGGAGGGAGAAGGGAAGAGGGGTAGGGCAAGAAGAAGAGAATGATCGGAATACTATCTTTTTTCATAAGTTAAGCATGGATTTTGTATACTCTTTCACATTCTCAGTAGAATCTAACTCAAATTAGAAGTTAGAAAATACTATATAAAAGCACAAACCATTCTTTTCCTAGTCCAACTAAAACATGAATACTTTATATTTTTCTTATTATAGTTTGTATGGACTTTAAAATCTAGCTCTTGATAATTACAGTTTTTAAATAAATTTAATTTCCTCAGACATAAAAAGGAAGACCATCTGGAAACTAGGTAGAAAAATAGCAATAATGAGTAAGCCATTTGGAAGTAAACTACATGACTTTAAAACCACCATATTTTAGATCTGATATTCCCTTTCTGTATTTCAATTCATTTTAACATTGCAGTTTAATTAGATGCTTCAATTTTTAAAAGTTTTTTAATATTTTTTAAGAGAGAGTGAGAGAGGGAGAGAGAGAGAGATAATTTTAATATTTATTTTTTAGTTATCGGCAGACACACATCTTTGTATGTGGTGCTGAGGATCGACCCATGCCGCACGCATGCCAGGCAAGCGCACTACCACTTGAGCCACATCCCAGCCCCAATTTTTAAAGGTTTTAAAATATACTACTTATCTAATATTATTTCAAATGTTGTATCATAGATAACCAATATTAAGTATAAATATTTAGTCAGTTAAATTCTCAATAATAACATTTTAAGGCTAATAAATTTTACTTTAAAAATGTTTTATCTTGTCAGGTTATTTATTATAAGTATTTAAATCTAAAAGACATCCTATTATAATATATAATGCAAACAGTATATTATAATTAAATAAGGTTTTTCTAAGAGTCAAAGAAATATGTTCTATAAATTTCAGGTGTGCTAATTACTTCAGATAATAGAGAATGGAAAGATCATCTTTAATTGCATGCACCTATTTTCCCTAATTAGTATATTCTGTAACTACTTTTTCTTGTTACATTTTCTTAAATAATTTATGTCTTCAAACCACCAAAACATCTATTGGTTAAATTACTTCATCCACCAGTCTTAAGTGTAATTGGGCAATTTATCACTTATTAAGAAGTAAAATATGAAGGAGATGTTATTATGGCTTAGATATTAGGTGTCCCCCAAAAGCTCATGTCTGAGACACTGCAAGATTATTTACAGGTGAAATGGTTGGGTTATGAGAGCCTTAAGTGCATTGATTTTTCTGACAGGAATTAACTGGGTTGTTAACTGTAAGCAGGTATGGTATGACTGAAGGAGGAGGGTCTTTGGGGCTGTGTTGGGAGTTCATATTTTGTAACAGAGGAGAGAAAGATTGATCTCTCCCTCTCTCCCTCCCTCCCTCCTCTCTCTCTCTCTCTCTCTCTCTCTCTCTCTCTCTCTCTCTCTCTCTCTCTCTCCTGTGAGAGAGAGGTGCTATGTTTCTGGTTGTTGTCTTCTTCCACACCCTATTGCCATGATGTTCTGCCTCATCTTGACCTAGAGCAATGGAGTTGGCCATCTATGGAGTGAAACTGAAATTGTGAGCCCCACCATTGTTCTTGTCAGGTCTTTTGGTCACAGCAGCAAAAAAAAAAAAAACTATAACAGATGTATACAAAGTCATAAAATTGGAAATAATCTTGTAAATATTTCCTTCAAATTGAAAGATTTTAGGGGATGAAATGTGTATCTGAAGAAAAATATTTCTGAGAACTGCATAATTTGATTTTTTTTTTAGAAAAGCACAAATAGCTTCCAATAATTGCCATTTTTTACTCACCTACACAAGAAAATTAAGGCCTATAACATATGATTCCTGCTTGAAAGATGATTTAATGTTAATATTATTGAGAGTACTGGCGTTAGAAAAAGTTTCTGAATTGACCAAAGTTATCCATACCTTCTTTAACTGTTCCTCTCATCATGTTCATTCTAATCTACCAAACATTTTCCTACCTTCAACTTTAGCACTCCCACAAAGCAGTTCTGCCCTCTGCATTCTGTTTAGCTCATCTGCTCTAAATATTCCTCTGAAACTATGATCTTATTGTATGTAAAATGTCCAGTAGTCTGTTCAATTCTAACATGAGCCCCCTTATTTAATAATCAAACTGAAAAAGAATTGGTAATCTTATTTAAATCCAAGTGTTAATTCTTTGGCAAATATTTATTGTTGCTACCAAGTCAGGGGTTCTCATTGTTCTTTCCTTGATTCCCCATAACACCTTAACCTGTTTATTACCTTATTCTGCCTTCAAAAAAAAAAAAAAAACATTTTTTGTGAGGATCTGAGATGTCCTGGTCACAAGGAGTGGTTCTGGGGATCATGACATATTTTCAGTGATAAGGAAGGGTCCTGGCCACCAGGTAGAGTGTGACATGATCTTGAAACAATAGTGTTTCTTAAGGGAATACAATAAATTATGACTGGAAGAGACTTTGACATACCAGATCCCTATCTTCCAGGTACATGCCTGTCTCAATAAAGGCTCACTGTGACTTTCAGATGCCCTTCATTGTATTTTCCCTATTCACCTATTCATGGATGACTAGTTCACTAACATTGCCTCCACAAAGTCTTGGGTCCCCTCACATTTTATAGGGTATTTGGGCATTCATTTAGACTGATTGCTTCCTGATGAGAGAGAAAAAATTTAGGGGACATGATGAAAAGTCCTTGCTTTCTGTCAGGTAAGGTATGGACAGTGTTTTAGCAGAGTTTTTGCTGCTCTGACTAAAATACCTGACCAGAACAATTTTAGAGAAGAAAGTTTATTCAGGGGCTCACAGTTTCAAAGGTCTTGATTCACAGACAGCTGGCTCCATTCCTTGGGGCTTGAGGTGAGGTAGAACATCCTGGCAGAAGAGAGTGGCAGAGGCAAGCAGTTTACATGATGATCAGAAAACAGAAAGAGAGACTCCACTTGCCAGATACAAAGGCATGCCTTCAGTTACCACTCAGTTATTCCCACTAGGAGATTAATTCACTGATTGGGTTAAGGTTTTCATAACCCAATCATTTATCCTCTAAACCTTCTTGCATTGTCTCACACAAGAGAGACACCTCACATCCAAACCATGACAGTTAAGGGTATTCCAGAGGTCCATGTTGGGAGTTGGAGGGTCAATAGATGAGGCATGCATACAGCAGGGATCATGCTAAGACAATAATAAACCAGAGAGCAAAGAATTATTTTTCGTAAACAAATTATTTTTTGTAAATAATCCACAGCTTTTATCAAGTAGTCTCCGAAAACAGAAACCTATTAAAGTTTAAAATGAGATACAACATTGCACTGAATTGTGAGTGAAGATTCCTTAAGGTTCTAGAAATATTAGCAGAGTTGTTAGAAATATATACACAACGTTTAATTATATAATAGCACAGGTGTCCCCTGAAACTATAGTTATCTAATTCCATCTGACCTAGTCAAATAGCTTTTTATTAACATTATCTCTGAGTTTAGCAGAAGGATCCCTTTAGATGTGTCATTTAGGGATTTTTTGGTAAATTTAGTAAGGATTTTCACATGCCATATTACAACTTGTATACCAATCTGAGGAATAAATACTGGGGCTAGATAATTATACCAGCAAAAAAACAGAAGTCCAACTACGGAGGCTGTTAAAAAGATTTGTAGGTCTGTGAAATCGGGCTCAAATTTACTCAGGACAAACTGTGACTTTGGCAGAGTCTTTTATGATAATTATTTTCAGGCATTCCTAGACAAGAACTGATAGTTTTACTTACTTTTGGTAGGGTTGACATAAGTGTTTATCTTAACTTACATTAAAGGAGCCATTGTGTGCTTTTTTGTCGTTGTTGTTTTGTTTTGTTTTGTTTTTTAATGTCCATATATGACTATGCTTTGGTTACACTTTTCTGCCATGTGTTTTAAGACCAAGGAGGACTTTTATACTAGTCAAAAATTAACCTCTTTCTTTTCTAGTATTAAAATCAACTGAGACTTTTTATTTTTTAAGAATTTTAAGGATAGGATAACAGTCTTTTGGGTAGTAGTGTTGCTGGCTATAAATCAAAACTCTTTGTGATTCAGCCAGTGAGAACCTCTGATCTGAGCATATCAGATGAAGGCACAAGCTACGAGTAAACTACAAGAACAGTGAGGATTCATGGACCACCAGCTCCTCTTCCAAGATGCCTGCTTAAATTACTATACTGGTGATATTTAGAAGTATTGCTAGAGAATAGCACACCTTTCAAGATTTTGCTTATTGTGGCTAATGTTCTCTCACATCTTCCTTCTATTGGTGATCTTCATCCCAATTCAAAAGTTTTAAGTGGTATTTCTTCCTCCAAACATCACCTCTTTTATCCAATGAATGAGGATGAGCCAGGATGATCACAAATTCAAGCCCAGCCACAGCAAAATAAAAAATAAAAAGGGCTGGTGATATTGTTCAGTGATAAGGTACCCTGGGTTTAATCCCTGGTACAAAGGGGCAGGGGGAGGTAGAAGAAGGGGAGAAGAAGAAAAAAAAGAAAGAAGAAGATGAAGAAGCTGCAGCAGCTTTTATTATCTGCTAATTGAAGAGGACCTTGGCTCAGGCTATTTTAGTCTATTGCTGAAACTAAAGAAGTCACTGAGGAAACACTGAAATCTTTCTGAAAGGATTAAAATATCTATGATTGTATCAAGAGCTTTAATTGTATTAAATGGAATCTAGAAGAAGACACAGGATTCTATGACTTCAAAGGATTTGCCAAGACAGGAATTATATACATTTTACAGAAAAGAGAGATGTTCCTTGAAATCAAGGAGCTTCTGCCAAATTCAGTGTTAATTATTTGAATAATAATTCAAATTAGAGAATACAGCATATGAAAAAAAAACACAGTATATTATTCAATCAACCCCATACTTCTTTCTAAAAGCCTAATAATTGTCTTAATTTTAAAATTACAGAAAAAATGGACCATTTTCTTCACTTCATAAGCATGATTTAGTTTGACGTTCTCCAGTGAACTCTTAAAGTTTCAAGGACAAGATGATATAGGATTTTTCTAATTTAGGTACAGTGATGCCTCATGTTTTTGCTATTCTTTTATACTGCTTTGTCCTTAGTGTTAAAAATAGGAAAATGTATTTCAAATAATACAATTATAGAAATGTTAAAAAAACTACTCATTCAAATGAATCAATTATTCTTATATAATGAAGCATATCTTTCTACATGTCTAAGAAGTTTGAATAATATGTCATGTTGCAAGGAAGCATAAAATTAACATTTCAGAATTTAAGTTGCTTTGTGAAAGACCCCATGTAGCATTAAGCAACCTATAGAGGAAGGTCCTATTGTTCTGACATTATTAACGATGTATTAATGCAAACTACATAAACTGTTTAATTGTATCAACATTTCACTCCCCATATTTGTTTTTTTCTCCTCTACTCTGGGAAAATTAAAACAAATTTTTAGACTCATATCTTGATATCTGAACACAGCTAGGTAAGTAAGAAAAAAATCTTCTAAATATAGCTTTATTTAAAAGTAGATTATGGACATCAGCAAATATGTGATTTTAAAATTTTATTTCTCAAAAGATTTCAAATTTCCATTATTTTTTCATTATGTGAGTTTTCTAGGTCTATGCCATGGTTTGAATGTGTCCCCCAAAGTTCAGTTGTTAGAAATTTAATCCCCAATACAACAGTTTTAAGAAGTGGGACCTTTAAGAGGTGAAGAGGTCATGAGGGTTTTACCCGTCATGAATGGATTAATGTCATTATTATCAGAGTAGGTTAATTGTCGCAACAATAAGTTTGTTGTAGAAGCAAGTTTGACTCCCTCCTACATATATTTGTGATTCAGCCAGTGAGAACCTCTACTCCTTCTCTCTCACACATGCACTCTACCCTCCTAAAAATTTCTTTATACATGCCTCATCTTTCATGTCTCATGCTTCATCTTTCCCTATTTGTCTGAAGCTCTTCTTAAAAGTTTCATTTTGTCATTTACTCAAGTTTTAGTATAGTCTTTCTGTTATTCATTTTGCAATGTGCATTTTTATCTCATAATTACATTTTCTCAAATTATGTTGTATATAATTTTGTCTTTTGAAGTTATGATGTTTATGATGCGGGATGTTTTCTATACCATTTGTAGGGATTTTAAAAGCACATGGGCAAATGATAAGAAGTAATTTAGGAACAACAGTCATATCAAATAATCCAATTTACACTTCTTTAAAAATCAATTGTATTTTTTCTAAACATAGATAAACATAAACCATGCCACAATTTTATTATCTTTACTTGTCTCCTTTTAGTAGTAACACAATTACAGCTAATAATATAGAGTTCCAAAGAATGCTGATTTGCATCTGTAACCTCCTCCAGAGATCAGCTCTTGCCATTATAAGTCAATCAAAAATCAAGTTAAGCCTCTTGACATAATTGGAAGTTTCAAAGTGATCTGAAGAGCACAATTTTCTGTTACATATGTCAAAGCTAGATGAGGAAAATACCATGGGAATAGAAAGGTCAAGGGCTAATCCACTCCACAGTCATTTAAGATCATATTTAAATTGCTTCAGAAACTTCAAGGTTTTTAAAGCCATCATCGAATTCCCCTCCAGAACAAGGTGGCACTAACATGACAGCTGCTCTCTATGGGAAAGAAAGAGTGTTACTTTTTCTTTCATGCTGAAATAGATCTTTGGTTTTAAAAGTTTATTTTACTATGCAGATGTATGTTTTAAACAAGTCTAGTTAAATTTTTAAGCAGACATTTATTCTATCATAATAGAAAGGTTTTTTAGCCAAAATTATCTTATTTGCATTGCATTTTATAACATTGTATTTATAAAATAAAATGTAGCAGTTCTTATCATGTCATAATAGAAAATAATGAAGAAAAGACATCCCCATTTATCCTTGAGTAAATCACCACCATTGAAGACTTAGAACATTAATTATCTTGAGAATTAAGGTTATAGTATAAGCATATTTTAATAAATCATCCTGATAAGATAATTGGTTTTTTTACTTAGTTTTTTGGCAACCTAAAATTTTGTGGAGATTTATTTTATTATTGGGTATTAATAATAATCTTTACAACATGCTACAGGGCTGGACAAACACATAGGCATTCATATCCCACAACTCTACAAAAAAAATTGATGGAGCAAAATAACATGCATAAACAGTTCCAAATGTATATCCTAATGCAATCACTATGAAATAAAGCTGGAGTTCAATTTAATAAGAAAACAGGCTTTATAATAAATGGTTTTAGCAGGGAAATACAAATGGATAACAAATCTATGAATCAATATTCAACCCAGAAATTTTAAAAATGCCGAAATGACTGATGTCATTTTTCATCCATTTTTTCATGGATGAATTTTAAAACAATCGACAATACCAAGTGTTGGTAAGGTAGAAGAGATTGATAATCTTAAAAACTGCTGGTGTGAGTGTTTATAAAACTTGCTAAAATATATTTGGAAAGACATTTGGTATGAAAAACAAATTTATTGAAATAGTATTTATTGCACATTACTTGGAGTGGCAAAAATTAGAAACTAATAATTATTACTAGAGAAAGGCAATGTTATATAATGTTCACTTTATGCAGAATACTACATTAAGAAATTAGATCTATAAAAACTGGCCTGTAAACAAGAAGTTACAGGTGTTGTTTAGAGGTGCAAACAGATGAATTGCTGTTTAAGGAGTGTAGTATGATGCCTTTTTGAAAATACAGGGTTTGGGGGCAATATATAATGGTGTATGTAGCTAAAAAAAAAAAGTGCAGATTTAAGCTACTGAAGTTTTAGTTTCAGTGAAACCAAAAAAGTTCTAAACATCTGGATTGGTTTAACACTTTATACTGATGCCTTGATGGTTAAGTACACAACATTTTAGACATTTTGTTTAACCATGTAATGTTTTAGACAGGATAAAGACAGAAGTAAATTATTTACTCTGAATTAGATTTTTTAAAAGGAAAATAAATCCAAGTGTTAGAATGGTTATAGGTGATTACAAGTGCTTCATAAAATTTAGTCACACTGCTTATATCAAGAAATCTGTACACTTGTCTTCACCAATAATATTCTATGACCAGAAGCTAAACAATGAAGGAAGGGAGAAAGTGAACAGCTGGCCAAATTGTGTCACCAGTTCTTGCTCTCCTTAAGACCACTGCCCATCCTGAAGAATAGTTGTCCCTGGTCTTAGAGAATTATAATAATTACATGAAAATTAGTAAGCACATACCACTACATGCTCTTTCTAATGGTCCTTATTAACACAAGATATTTTCTAATGTGTATTTGATATATCTTTCAGACATAAATTATATTACATTTCTCATATATGAGGTTATAATTTCTCATTTATAGGATCACCAAATCAAATACATCTGTAACCGAATTTATAGTTGCTATATATGCTATGATTTTTCAGCTGAGAAATAAATAAAATGTCATGAACTGCATTGTGTTCTACCAAAATTCATGTTGAAGCCCTAAGCCCCAAAGTGACAGAAGGGCCTTTAAGGAGGCAATTAAGGTGAAATACAGTCACAAGTGTGGAACCCCCATACAAGATTACTGGTGTCCTTATAAGAGAGAGAAGGGATGTATGCACACAGAATAAAGGCCATGTGAGGACACTATGGGAAGGTGTCCTTTCTTCAAGTCAAGGAGAGAAGCCTCAAGAAAACCCAACCTGGCCACATCTTAATCTTAGATTTTTACTCTTTGTTGTTTAAGCTACCCAGTCTATGATATTTGTTATAGCAGCCTAATAATATGTTGTTAAATAATATATATACTAATATATGGGCACATATGTACATTTCTACATATTTAGGTATTTGACAGTCATTCCTGATACAAACACATACACACTGTCAGAAATGTTTACAGTTATTTCACACAATATCACTTTATTTAGTAAAATAAAATGTACACTGCAATTTTCAGGTAGAAATTCCGACTTTAACTTACAACAAAAAGATGGTAAGAAATATTGTACCCAGAATCTGATGGTCAAGTTATAAAAGAAGTCAATGATATACAATTATTTTATTTACCATAAATTTCCACATCCCCATTCTCCCCCCACCCACATCTGGTGTGAATGGAGAGAACATTTGCTACAAATGATTGCAGATTTATGATCCTAGAAAAACTAAAATGTGTACCAGGAGACCAACTCATTTAACCAGCTGTTCCTGGATCATGTTTTATTACTAAGGATTAGACCATGATGATACAAAACCATTTAACATGTCCCTGGACCCCCAAGGAAAGTAGAAACCTGTTTAAGTGAGCATGAATCAGCCACACTAATAAGGAATTAAATTGCTTTGGGAAATCTACTGGGAAATCTTCGTTGAATATAGTTATAAAGAAAAAAATCACATTGAAGGATAAGGATTTGTGACAGGGATACATGACAGATTGTTTTCCCTAAGTAATATTTCTAGAAAGTAGCAAGTTTACTTTGAGTAAGAGAGCATGGTTATAGTGAAAGGAACATGAGACACAGAAATTTATCACATGGAAATTTATATTTCTAGATGCTGCGTGCTCAGAGGGACCAGTAACACTCTCAAGGGGACAAAAATTGGTTCTTGGGTACATAAAAAAAAAAAATCTTAGATACTACAATGTTTTGATGGCCTTCAAAAGGACCACAGGATGTAAACAGTTGTATAGTTTATCAGTATAGTTACAATTTCTTGGGTTAGAAGCAATTGGGGGAAATTTGTGCACACCTTTCTTTGGAAGTTGAGTAAATTAAAAATTTGAGAAACACTGCTATTGGCAAAACATAATATGAGTATTTGAATATATGAAGATATAAATCAAAAGACAGGTGTATATACCTGTTCTTGGCTCCTTGATATGCAAAGAAATTTGGCTAAAATTTCCCAGACTCACAACCCATTATGTTTCCAACCTGGAGATTTTCAAAGCCCTCCTGAAATTCATTGAATTTATAGGGGGCTTACATTCTCTGACCTCCTTTGCCTCCTGAGTCCTTCCTTCTTTCTGTTAGTCTTTAACCACTCCTATGGCAACCAAAATGTGGAAGAGTCATTTGATAAGATTACACACAATAATATTAAAATTTTATATGTGTATTAAAGAATTGTGGAAAAGTATTATTAAAGTGTTTTTGAATCAGATAGATTTTATTCCAGGGCTGGGCATAATAGACAGGGCCATAGAAATCAGTGGACAGCAAGCCACACAGCAACAATACCACTCAGACAGTTAGTTATGTTCTTTCAAAAACCTGTTGCCACCCATGGCTGGCAGTCTTCTCTTGACCCTTCCATCACACAGCACTTGTCCTGTATCTTCTTTTTTTCTCATCTTTAATTTCTCACAAATACCCCATTCATTACCCTATCCCTAATCACACATAAAACTCCTTTCACATGAAAGCTCTCAGCTCTCTTTTCTCTAACCTTGGAAAAAACTTCTTGGTCACCATAACCCATTCTTTGAATATTTTCACTGTTGACTTACTGTTTTTGTGCATTTGCCATAGTTGATTACTCCTTTTATCTAAACTAATTTCTTCATCTCCTTATGATAGGCTATACTCTGTTGGCTTCTGTTGGCCACTCTCCATCTTTGCTAATTTCCGCTCCTCTTTAAAGCTGGAATGCCCTAGACCTTGTTCCCTGGATCTTTAGTATTACATTTATTCCTTCCCTTTATCAAACAACCAATCTTATTACATTTCTGAGTAATTTTAACATCCCTACAGAGTATGCTTTCTGTTATCTGGGCTGTCAAGTTCCATAAACTCTTCCCATCTATATGATGTCTTCCTTCATTCCATCTCAGCCACTTACTTTCATGGATATAACTGAGGACCTGTCTTTATCAGTAGCTGTATTACTCTTTTAATGGTTTTAATTATAAGCATTCCCAATTTCTGCCCATCAGTTCTTTCCTAATATATAATGCTTGCAAAAACACTGATATCTTTAACTCACTGATCCTACTCCGTTTTACTTTCCACACTCCCCATCATGCTTTTTAGTCTAATTTATATCTTCACAGGAATCATTGAAATCCTTCCCTTGGAAAAATCCTTAACTCTGACTTCTCTTGTTCCACCATTTCTACTTGTCAACAATCACAAGATTGCTTAAATAAAACTCTTTTCATTTGCCCTGCCTTTACCTCTGCAGCTGAAAATAACTATAGAAAAACCACACAATCAATGGCAAATTGGCTCACTTTAAATTTGTGACCATCAACCTTGAGAGGACACTTTTTCCGCCTAGTAATTCTGCTAAGTTTTTTCTTTTATATTCATTAAGTAAGTTATGCATTTGTCTTACAACTTATTGTGCCATCTACCCATACCCATTATCTTGATGGTCTTACTTCACTCACTGAGAGTTGAAACATCAACATAGACTATTACTCCCAAGTCTACTTCTTTTCTGTGTTTGTATTTATATACTCTGCTTTTCTGCCATTGCTATAGATGAACCATTTATTTCCCTAGCTAATGAAAAATTCCTTTCATTTTTATGACAGACCTCTTTTGCTTCCACTTACAAGGACCTGGCTCTAGAATTCTCTTTTCTGTTGCCTGTTTTTAGTATTTCCCTTTCTACTGGATCTACTAGATCATCATTATAAAATCTTTAGTATTCACACATGATATCATTTCCTTCAATATGAAAAACAAATAAATAAAACTTTCTGCTGATCCATTTTGCCCACCAGTGATGAATTACATTTATACTTCCCTTTCAGAGCAAATCTAGATTCACTCTCTCTCATACCTATTATGTTCTAACCCATGCCCTTTAGCCTTTAACCTCTACAATCTCTTCAAAACAGCTTCTGTCAAAGTAATGACTTCTACATTACTAAATCCAATGGTTCCTCAATTTATTTCACCTGTCAGAAGCATTTGCCATAGTTGATTACTCCTTTTATCTAAACTAATTTCTTCATCTCCTTATGATAGGCTATACTCTGTTGGCTTCTGTTGGCCACTCTCCATCTTTGCTAATTCCCGCTCCTCTTTAAAGCTGGAATGCCCTAGACCTTGTTCCCTGGATCTTTAGTATTACATTTATTCCTTCCCTTTATCAAAAAGTCTTGTGATTTTTAAGTTACATCTACATATTGATGGCTCTCAAATTTTTTATCTCCATTTCAGATCAACTAAGTGTTCAACTTCCCATTTGAATGTCTAATTGGCATCTTAAACTTGTCCAGAAATGAACTCCTGAAAATTTTCTCCAGAAATCTGGTTCTCCTAGAGGCTTCTTTATTTCAAATGTAGCTCATGGCAATTAGAAATTATCTTTGATTCTTCTCTTTCATTCCCATTCCCCATTTGATTCACTTGGAATCCTTTTGTTCTTGTCTTTGTAATAAATCCAAAACATAACCATTTCTCACTATCTCCATTGCTATCATAGTGAACTAAATCCAACCCTTGTGATAACAATAGCCTTAAAACTGGTCTTTCTTTTATATTCTTCCTGCTTCCTCCCTACCCATATCTAGTCTCAATATGGTTGCCAAATTAGCATGTTAAAGTATGAAGTACAATCATATCACATTCCATAAAACCTTTAAAGAAACCCCAGGGGCCTAAATCTTGCCAATAATCCATGTCCTGCCATCCTCTGCCTTACCTCTGATTTTATCTGCTCTCATTCCGCATTTTGCACACTCCATTCCCTGCTCTCATTCTGCATTTTGCACACTCCATTCCAACACTACTCACTAATTTCTTTTCCTTCTCTTCCTTTCCCCATGCAACAATTCATCTCCTTACCTACAGATAGCATGCATAATACTCCCTTCATTCCCTCTTCTTTCACTTCAAACATTGCCTACTCATGAACGTTGCCCTTTGTTACAGTATGTAAATTCACAACCTCCTACCACTTTCTCCTCTTCTTGCAATATTTGTTTTCCTTTCTTGTTTTATTTTTCTCCTTAGAACTTTTGTCTGACATCTACCTATATTTTACATGTTTGTTTATTATAAAATTTACAACCTCTATGAGAAAAGGTATTTTTGTTTTTCTCTCTATTAATATTCTTGATGCTTAGATTCATGCACACCTATACGTATACAAATATATATGTACCTGTGTGCATGTGTGTATATGCACATACGTGTAAATTAAACTAATTAATGAGTACTGATTGAGTGAATGAATGCATGAATATAATATTGTATAATTGACTACCTCCTTTTCTCCAGTTCCCAAGACATATTATAACAATTATTCACTAATAATTTTTCAGAATCATCACTCTGGTTTGTACATAAAGTTATTTTTGAATTTACATAATTGTTCCTTTACTTAAGGAATCTGGATGATGTCTGTTTATGACCAATTTGGGGTATCAATTTTAACTCCACATAACAAATTCACCCAAAGCTTAGTGGTATAAAAAAAGCATTTGTTAGACCCGCTGACTATGTGAATGAGGAATTTGGATAGGGTAAAGCATGGATGGGTTGGCTGTACTCTGAAATGTCTGAGACCTAAAACAGAAGTTCTGAAGGCTGTGGACAAAAAAAAAAAAAAAGGACATTCATTGTTGCTGACAATAAATTAGGAGACAGTTTCTGTGCATCTGAGTTTTTCTGCATAACTTTCTTTGGGTTTCCTCATAGCATGGTGGATGACTTCAACCAAATGAGCCAATCAGGTAGAAACTGTTTCCTTCTTCTAACCTAAGCTCACAAGTCACATGACACCATTTCCACCATTCTAAACTCTACTGTTTGGAATAATCAAAAAGTCCTCATGTGGTTCACCAGGATTAATAGGAGGAAACAGAGACCCATCTCTTCATTGAAGAATAAAGTTACCTTGTAAGAAGAGGTGGGATGAGAAAATTGCAGTTATTTAAGAAAATACAAACAAGCACAGGCACTTGACATATTATCAAGAATTTCCTTTTTCTTGGCCTACTCATGATTAATTAAGCTAGGTGTTATTATTTTTCATAATTCAAGGTGAGATTTTGTCACATTTGTAATATTAGATTTATCCTATAAACAACAACATAATGAGCGTGTATGTAGGCATGGCATAATAAAAAATAGTCATTTGACCTTTATCCCTGTTTCCTGATATTGCATTCTTGAATCCTTTAGAGTCTTCTGGATAATAGATGAGCTTTATTTGTTCTAATGAGACGAACCTTGGCCAACACCTTGATAGCTTCAGGATGGGGTTGATCACCAGAAAAATCAAATCTTTGTTATAAACATAAAATTTTCAGGTTCATGCCCCATTGGTCCCATCCCCTAAAATTCATAGAGGAAGAGGGAGCTAGAGATTAAGTTAATAGTTAACCATGACTACCTGATGAAATCTTCATAACAACTCTAAGCAATGGAGTTTGCAGAGATTTTGGATTGGTGAACATAGTAAGGTACTGGGAGGGGACATGCCCCGAGAGGATACAGAAGCTCCACACCTCTCCCCCTAAATCTTGCTATACAGATCCATTCTATTTGGTTGTTTCTGAATTGTACACTTGATAATAAGCTAGTAATAGTAAATAAAGTATCTTCCTACATTCTGTGAGATGTTCTAGCAAAGTATTGATTCTGAAGATGAGGTGATGGGAAATCCTGATTTATAGCTAGTTGTGAGAATTATGGGAGGCCCAGAATTTGCAACTGGCATTTGAATCAAGAGTAGTCTTACGGGAAAGAATCCTTAACCTGTAAAATCTGTCCTAACTCTGGCTAGTTAGTGTCAGAATTGAATTGAATTGAATTTTCAGGCACCCAGTTGGCATATAGAGGATTGGACACTAGTGTTGGGGAAAAAAATGTAGAATAAAAATATATGTATACATTCATAGAGAATCTTATTTGAAAGATGTTTTTGGACTCATTTTCTAACATTCTATGTCTGCAATATCAACAATAGTTAGAGGCCAGTATTATAACTCAATGATAGTGCACTTGCCTAGCATTCATGATTTTGATCCCCAGCACCACAAAAACAAACAGTATCACAACATCCACTCCTAGCTCTTCAGTTCTGTCTTTGAGATCTCTAATTACTTTAAAGGTCTTTCTTTGAATTAACACATATCAATCAGAGAGAGGTATTTTAGGCAAATGATAGCTAGCACATTTTCTTTAAGCAATATGTTTTAATAAGATTAACATTTTCAGGTATGTCATATGTGTATGAATATGCCACAATGAAACCTACTATTCTGTATAATCATTATAGACCATTTAAAATATTAACATTTTCAGTCCTCTAACCCTTGATTCTTCTATTATGGTCACCCTTCTACATTATCCTCTGGCTTTGTGCTGACTGGACACATACTTGACCAATAACTGAATATAATGGTTTAAATAATATCCATCCAGAGCCTACCATGTGATAGAATCTTAGTAAATGCTCTAAATGAAAGTTTTCTGATTTAATCCCTGCAAAAACATTTTTGGGGCATATTTAGTATACTGATTTTTCAGGTGCAATAAAGGACATATTTGATATTCCTATACAATACTTTGTAAATGGGAGCTAAATTAGACCCCAGGGCTCTCTTATCTTTGTACAAAACGAAGATACTTCTCTCAGGAGCTAATTCTGCACCTGTTCTCCTCTTTTATGGTGGGGAGTTCCTCATTCCTCATCTCCTGTGAGACATCAGGATTCTACTGCCCCCTGGACCTTAAAGTGTTTTCCTTTTTTTTTGTCTCATGACATAAAACCATAGCTATTACAAAACTGTTGGGAAGAACATAAGAACAACCATCAAAACAGGAATAGTATAATAACAGATCATTTGCACCTTCTAGGACTAGAATGACACAACAAGACTAATCTGATTCTTTAACAAACAAGATACAAATCTTGGGATGAATTTAGACTAGGCTATTTTTCAAAATATTAAGCTCAAAATTAGGGAATCAAGTAATATTATTGCTCTCCAGTTAGAACAACAACAAAAAACAATGAATATCCAAACTGAAATTCTCCAAATTATAATCACTCACCAAAGCAAGAGTTAAGTGAAAGTCACAAATATTTAATAAATGATCTGGCATAGGTATACGAAGAGTTAGAGAGGGACGTGAGATATGCTGTTTTTTCCGTCTCTGCTCTTAACATTTAATGATTCAACAAAATAAGCAAGACTATAACAAAAAAAAAATAGTAAGGTAAGTGCTATGAGAGAGCCTAAGTGAAGTTCTACTGGGAGTTGAAAGGAAGGTCAATGCCAAGCAAATCATAGCACACAAACTAGAACTACAACATAACATTGGAAGAATTTTGTTAACCAAAGAACAGACCTCTTTTCCTGGCTCAGGGGAATCGCTCACTGGTAGGGAAGCCTTCAAGAGGAGTATAACATTAAACAGAAGCAAGGCCAATCTTGAGCAAATTTGATGGCTGAAATGGTTTTCTGCCCCTGGGCCTATAATTTAATGTCATTATTGGGCCTTTGAGACTAATCCCACTAGATCAAGTCTAGGCGCTCTCAGAAAAGGAGCAGAACAGAGGGAGTGAATGAGCAGCAGCAACTCCTGGTACACAAATTCTGAAGCTTGGTATTTAGATAATCCCTTGGGAACCAAATACCAACCTTGAGAGGTATGTTATGACTGTAATATATTAAACTTAACTTACATGAGTAGCAGTACAGGTGTGTCTTGAGCTATAAAAATTGAAAATACTCTCTTAATAGAAGAAGGCAGAGGAATGCCTTTTTTTTTTTCCTATTGTATAATGAAAATTCACCTAAGGTCTGGAACGCCTTAGAGTGTTGAGTAAAAATTAGGTAACAACATCAACACCCTGGAATGAGTCATTTTAATTTATAAACAGATCTTATATTCTGGGTTTTTTTTTAATAAGTATAGTTAAAATTTGTGAATATATATTATTTTTTCTATGTAACATGCATTTAGTTTGGTGACTAATATGACTTTTAAAGAAATATTTCATTTGATAGACCTTATTAAGTTACTTAACTATCTATTTGAATAAGGTTGAAATTTTAAAATTCATATGGAGCATAGGATCTTTTAGTTATATAATGGTAATAAAGACAAATTCCATTTGTTTTGTAAGTTAAAAAATAAAGCAGTCCCTTTAAACTACTAATCATATAAAGACTGATCTTTATTTTGTTTATTTAAGAAAAGATGAAAGCCTGGTCACTGCAGGCATGTGACACTGTCGACAGACTTGTCAACACTCCTACAATTTATGGCTATTCAGTGGGAACTGGAAAATATACAGGTGGCTGATGGTAGACGTCTCAATGATTTACTCACAACATCTGCCTTCTGATTACATAGGCTCCATTCAGCAGCCAGCCCCTGATAAGACATGTCCCTCTGAGTCCCTCCTCCTGTGTTAGTCAGCACTGACACTGCTCTTCAGACTAATACTGAAAGAGTGTTGTCTCCCAAGAGTATAAAATAACTTTTCTGAATCATATCGTACTTAGCCAGGTAGTTAAAAAAAGAGGGGAGATGAAACAAGAATGACAAAAACAAAACAAAACAAAAAGCAACTGCAAAAATAACTACAGGTTTTTTAACCTTGAGAAATTATAGAATTCTATAGCGTACTTCCGTTTTTGCTAAAAGAGCAGGCTTTCAGAATAAGTATCTCTGAGCATAGCCTTGAAATTCTGATATTTGTCAGAACAACGATGATAGGGAATTAATTATAATTACTTCTTTTTACTACATCCAGGGAAAGCAATGAGTTCATGTAAGGACATGTTTGTAGAATAAACTCAGTGAGATAATTATAGTGTGCAGTTTATATAATAAAAGAAAAAATATTTTCTCAGACTTCTACCTATCATAAGAACTGAAATTAATAAACCACAGATTATACATTAATCTTGTAGCCTTTAATCTATACTAAAAGTAATTACTTCACAATATATTTATGACAATTATAAGTTAATAGAAAGGAATGTGATAAGAATGATCACATTCTAGGTCTAAATTGTAGTCAACAGTCTAAAAGTTGTATGTGCTCAGTTACAAGCAAGTTAAAGATACACCAAGAGTTTTTCAAAGACACAGAATAAATGAAACCAAAAGCAATTGTAGAGCTGTTTTAGAGAAAGCAATGCTTTGATTATTTTTTTAGTTTGTAACAAACCATTTAGTTAGAACTAGAGTACTTACATAAGAGAAGCACAAAGACTTCATCAATAAATCTTCTCTATGTATTATTATGTTCTTGCAGCAATATATGCTTGGGCTGAGAGAATAGACTCTATATTTACCATGTGTGAACCTTACATCAGAACATAGTTTTCTTCTTTTCCCAAAAGAAACCAATGTATCATTCAGGTCAAGTTCACCAACTCCAGAACCTAGATCTGTTATCTTGGCCCTGCCATTTCCTTGTTCACTGACGCTGCACAAATTATTTAACCTTTTCATCCTCAATTTTGCCTTCTGCATAATGGAAATAATTTATCTAATTCATACATTTATTATAACTAATGACTATTGACTATATGTAAAATTCTTGGACAGGGTCTGGCACATAATTAGTGCTATATAAATCTTCATTACCAATGGGTTATTTAACAGCAAACATATACATCATTTCATCTCCCACCAATATTGTCTTTTTATCTCTTCCTGGGTCTCCTCTGAAGCTTTCCTCTGTTTGTCCTACCACCCTTTTTCCTTGTCTTCATCAAACACACACAGCTCAGTAATCACCCCACTCCCTTCGTGTCTATACTGAACCATTTCTGACATGAAACAATTCAGTTTCATCTCAGCTTCTCCTTACCTGGAACCCCTCATCTTCGTATAATATTATCTTTACATACCTGAAAGGCTGCTGCTATAAATATTTCATTTGTTTCTTCTTAATAAACAAAATATCTTCTAAAAACCAGTGTCTGGTATTCCAGGAAATTAAGTAAGGGGTCATAAATAATGTTTTTTGATAATAGAGGCCACAATGACTACCATTAATGTGATGTGTTATTTATTTCCTAAAAAGCCATCAACATAATATTTACAGAAAAATTAAATCTATGCATTCATTATTAGCATGTGTGCGCTTAATGAAGTAATTTAGTATAAGACACTGGAAATGGTCTTTTTGCCTCTTCGGGCTATTTGGTTCATAAAAATCATGAATATTATCTTTAATTAAGTTCCATGTCCAGGTGCCTGTAGGTAAAAATGCATTAACAAGTATTCTTTGATGAGGACTTTACAAAACACAGAAGAAGATTGTGTGAATGCATATATTTGTATTCATCTATCAGAGAGTAGTGCTTCCCAATTCAGGAAATAGAGAAAAGTCAGAAACTTAGTCAGATGAGGGAAAGAAAATAATTGTCTTTGGTACATAGATGGTGCAGATTAACTTTTTTCATTATTCTCTTCATCCTACACTTAGTCTGTTTGTGTCAATTTGCTAATCTGCACTAGAACATAAAGCTAATGGCAGAAAAACCCTAAGTCACCTTTCCCCCCTGCCCACAATCATTCTCAGTTCAGATATTTATTTGGGATTTTCCATCACCTGGATATCTATTGGTCTAATAACATTCACATTTGCTTATACAGATCTGAAATTTTGTACTTCCAAGACAAGCAGAAGAAAATGTCTGCGCTAGTTAGGGAACCAAGTTGACAGACACACAATCACAGGTGTCAGCACAGCATTCATCAAAAGGGTGATCTGGCGATCTGCTAAGATTCAGTTCGCAAGAAGGAATGTGGGGCTCCTCTGAAGTTCTACAGGAAAATCATTCTGAACAAAGAGCCATGGAGTGTGTGGGTCACAGAATTTATCTTCTGCTCAAGAGTTACTGTGATCCAATCTTCATTGTCTTTTGATTGGAATCTAAACATGAGATCAGTGAGATCAACCTAACAGTTTTTTCACTTAACTCACTGGGTAAAACTTATGGCATAAAATGGTGGTAGAAATCTCCAGTCTTCTCAGGAGTAGAAGAATATGGTGCCTGCAGTTCTGAGTTGATGTTCTTGCAGTCTTAAGCATAGTTAGTGGGGCAACTGCAGTTGGTGACAATATCATCACAGGGAGCCAGGTTGATGGAGTTGAAATTGGCATATGCTACACTGATAATGAGCTTGAAACAAAGGGGAAGAGAGGGGATAGGGAGGAAGAAAGAAAAGCAAGGAGAAAAAACAAAAGAGAAAAAAAAAAAAAAAACACGAGCTCAGAACCAGCAGAAAATACTATGTATAAATCAGACAATACTGCAACTTTAAAATAGAGTGAGATTTCTTATCTTTTAAGGGATTTTAGTCATAATCTCTTGTTGCTCTTTTCCCATCTGTGTAAGTTTTTTCTCTAATAGTTAAATCTGAGGATCACCAAATAAGGAAAAAGAATGAAAATAAGAAAACTCTTGAAGGAGATTCAAATGTTTCAGTCTAAATGTCTCTTTTTCCTTCTTAAATTGCTTGCTCTTAAACTCACTATTTTAGAGCTACTTCTTAAAAGGGGGTGAAAAAAAATCAAAATTATGGGGAAACACTGTCTTATTTTTTTTCTTTATTGTCCCTTTTTCCAAAAGTGAGTTACTATTTTCAGAAGCATTTTCTTATGAGAGTCATGAATCATTCTGTCCTGCACAAAAGGGGACTTTAATGACATTTTTTTATGCCTAGTAATGACATTTTATATGTTTGTTGCCAAAACTAAATATGTAACTAAGTTGGTATCCTAAAATCTTCATTTTCATCCATCCAAAGTTTTGATGTTTTTCATACCATTTATTAAATATACAGTATTTAGTAAAAAAAAAAATTAGAACTTAAAGAGTAGCAAGAATAATTTTTGAAATGCACTTGATACAAAAGACCCAAAGCATTAATTTTCTTTAAATGATAACAATGTAAACTTTAAAATTTAAAAAATAGAATTTTTAAGACATGTTTAAAAAATAACAAGTTAAGATATCTATAAAATTAATAAAAATCACATCAATAAAAGCTCTTCAAATACAAACATATGGTCTACTAAAACTATTGTTTCTACTAATATAAGAACAATCCGTATAAAATTTTTGTACAAGTCTAATTTGTCAATTCAGTTTATGAAATGACAGTTTATAATACATTTTAATATTAATCACACAAAGAGAATAGTTCTCTACCATGCATGCTATCTAGAAGTGTATAGTTTTCTACATATGTCTCTCTGTTAAACAGAAGATAAAATTCCCCAAATACTTGCTTCTATCTTCAGCTAACCTAAATCACCACTCTACCAAGCAGGGTTCTCCCTTAGCAACAAGGGTTGCTTAGCCCCTTGATAAAAGTTACAGATGTAAGAGCCTTCCACTTGTTTTATAATATGAGAAATAGAAAACTGGAAGGACCACAGCGTCAAACTGGCAATGTCCTTAAACCACATCAATACAAACAAATATTTATAGAGAAGTTGCTCTGTGCCAAGAAGAGTATTCTATGTATAGAAGTGCAAAATGAGTATGATAAATTCCCTGCTTGCAAAGAATTAGGCATTAAAATAACTCTCATATAAGAAATAACCAGAAAAAGTTATGTTCTGAAATAACTCTCATTTAAGAAATAACCAAAGTCCATAACAACACTACCAAAGTCAGCTTTAGTGCAAATATAGCTCTCCATCTAATAATTTCAAAGGTCAACACTTTTGTAAAAGTGCCCACCTGTTTTAAAACACACACACTGTACTAACCATGATTGTTTAATGTGCAATGCACCTACATATACAATGGAATTTTTTTAAAAATTTTTTCTTCCTTTCATAATGCACTTCAATGTTTTGCAGAGACATAAACACTTAAATTCACAAAAAGAAGTATAGTATGATTATGTATAGGATACCTTATCATTTGTTTTCAGTTTACTCAATAAAAAAGTAAATTTTAACAGTTTTGAGTGAGAAAGCCAGTGATTTACCTTTTTACTTTACAAATACATGTAAAAATTAATTATTCACTTTCCATTAAATGCAAAATTTTTAATAATATTTAAAAATATTTAAATTTAAGAATTTTGATAAATAATAGGAATTACAAATGTATTTTAAAAAGAAAGGGAGTCTTGGTGCAGTGTGATTGTGTATATGAGAATTTGTGTGATGCTTAAAAGATTTTTCTCCCTTATACCTATATTAGAAAATGCAAGCAAATATTTCATTTCCATTAGTTTTCTGGAAAATTATATATAAAGACTGTGAAAATATTGCTATGGAATAAATTTCTTGCCTAATTTTTCTCACATAATTTTTATAAAGATCTTATTTTTGAAAGAATGTGAAAATATAACTATACATTGATAAATTATAATATTCAAAATTCTGATGAATGATTAAAACTATATTTATCATTAAATATTGTTACCTACAAACATTTCTCAAGAACTGATTTAAAATACATTAAATAAGGATTGTGGTTGTAGCTCAGTGGTACTTGACTAGCATGTGTGAGATACTGTGCTTGATCCTCAGCACCATATAAAAATAAATAAATAAAATAAAGGTATTGTGTCCATCTACAACTAAATATTTTTTTAATTTTTAAAAATACATTAGCAATAAGGGAACTGAACCTTTTTTAATCTCTGCTGAAAAGAATGTGAACACACATTTTATTCAATCATAAAGTACCCAATAAATAACTTGCATATAGTAAACTAAAATTGAAACCCCTCAAAATAACTTCCCAATAAATGCCATCAATTTAATAGGTAAACTGAGGACAAATGGTATTGCATGGCTGGGGTAGGTAGAAGGATGGGGGGGGGGGAAGAGGACTAAGGTAGAAAAAAAAGACAGAGACATTTTAATAGGAATATTTTGCTTCCTTTCCTTATGTTAAGTTTATTTATTTTTATTAGAGCTTTATAATTATATATCGTAGTTTGGTTCATCCAGACAAATGCATACATGCATGGAAATCTATTTTAGTTCAAAATCCCCCTCTTCCCTTCCTCTTTCCCCTTCCATTCTCCCTCCCCTCTCCCATTCTCCTTCCTCTACTTTACTAGACTTCCTTCTGCTTTTCTTTTAATTTATATTTGATTGGTTCTTTATATTACCCTTTCCTTCCCTTTACCTTTCCTTTCCTTTACTCTAGTTTCCACATATAAGGGAAAATATTCAAACTTTTAAGTTTCTGAGTTTGGCTAATTTCACTTAGCATGATATCTTGCATTTTCATCCATTTGCTGGTAAATGCCATAATTTCATTCGTTTTTATGACTGAGTATCTCCCTTGTATATGTGTGCGTGTGTGTATACACACACGCACACATACACACACACACACTTAATTTCTTAATCCATTCATCTATTGATGGACACCTGGGTTGATTCCATAATTTAGCTATTGTGACTTGTGCTGCTATAAACATTGGAGTGACTGTATTGCTATAGTATGCCAATTTTAGATCTTTGAGGCAAATACCTAGGAGTGGGATAGCTGGGTCATAACGTGGTTCCATTCCCAGTTTTTTAAGGAATCTCCATATTGCCTTCCAGACTGGTTGTACTAGTCTGCAGTCCCACCAACAATGTATAAGAGTACCTTTTCCCCAACAACCTCATCAGTATTTATTGTTGTTTGTATTTTTGATCATTACCATTCTGCCTGGAGTAAGATGAAATCTCAATGTAGTTTTGATTTGCATTTCCCTGATTGCTAAAGATATTGAACATCTTTGCATATATTTGTTGGCCATTTGTGTTTGTGTGTGTGTGTGTGTGTGTGTGAAGTTACTGTTTAGTTCTTTTACCCATTTATTAATTGGGTTACTTGGGGTTTGTGGTGTGTGTGTGTTAATATTTTTGTGTATTCTGGATATTAATCCCCTATCAGAGGAGTAGTCAGCCAAGCTTTTCTTCCAGTCTATGGGCGCTCTCTTAATGTTCTTAATTATTTCCTTTACTGTACAGAAGCTTTTTAGTTCATTGTCTTGATTTTATTCTTGAACTTTAAGGGCCTTAAGGAAATCAATGCCAGCCTTTATATGATGAAGTATTGACGCTATGTTTTCTTCTAGCAGTCACAAAATTTCTAGTCTAATTCCTAAGTCTTTGATTCATTTCAATTTGAGTGTTGTAAGGAGTTCTAATTTCACTTTTCTACATATAGCTATCCAATTTTCTCAGCAACATTTGTTTAAAGGGCTGTCTTTTCTCCAGGATATATTTTTGGCAACTTTGTAAAATATCAGACAGATATAGGTATGTGGATTTTTCTATGTGTCTTCTATTTTGTTCCATTGGTCTTTATGTCTATTTTGATGCCAAAAACATGGTCTTTATCTTACTACAGCTCTGTAGGATAATTTCAGATTGGGTATTGCAATATCTCCTGTTTTTCTTTCCTTGCTTAGTATTGTTTTGGCTATTCTGGATCTTTTATTCTTCATATGAATTTGAGAATTGTTTTTTCTAGTTCTTTGAAGAATGTCATTGGTATTTTGATGGGAATTGCATTGAATCTGTATATCAATTTTGGTAGTATGGCCATTTTGATAATATTGATTCTGCCTATCCAAGAATACAGGATATCTTTCCATCTTCTAAAGTCTTATCAATATCTTACTTCAGTGTTCTACAAATTTCACTGTACACCTCTTTTACCTCTTTTGTTAGATTAATTCCCAAGCATTTAATTTTTTGAGATTATTGTGAATGGGGTTGTTTTTCTGATTTGTTTTCACGTGATCATCTCAATAGATACAGAAGAGACCTTTGATAAAACCCAACACCTATTCATATTAAAAATGTTGGAGAAAGTAGGGATTAAAGTAATTTACCTGAACATCATGAAGGCCATTTATGACAAATCCAAAGCCAACATTATACTAAATTAATGGAGAAAAACTAAAAGCATTTCCTCTAAAATCAGGAAGAAGACAAGGTCGTCTTCTTTCACCACTTTAATTCAATAGAGTCCTCAAAACATTAGCAGGAGCAACCAGGCAAGAAAAAGAAATCAAAGGGATACAAATAGGAAAAGAAGAAGTCAAACCATCTTTATTTGCTCATGATGTGGTCATATATATAGAAGTCACCCCCACCACCAAAAAACAACAACAACAAAAAAAACTCAACCAGAAGACTTCCAGAGCTTATCAATGAGTTTAGCGAAGTAGCATGATATAAGATCAACACCCATAAATCAATAGCTTTTCTATACTCCAACAATGATTGTTGTGACCAATGATCGCATCAGGAAAAAATGGAAATTACAGGAGAAAACATGAATTTAAAAAAATTGCATTTACTGGAAAGGGCAGAGAAGTGCATCTGAACATAGCTGTGACACTTGCTTCCTGACTTTGTCATCAACTGCTCCCTTATGTTCTTTTCTCCTAATTTAACTCCTAAAGCTGGAACACTGGTCCTTTCATTTCCCTACTATTTGGAGCATGTCATATAGTCTTTCAATTATTAATTCAATAAATAGGAAATACTGAAAACTTACTATGGGCAAAGCATTGGGTATACAATGGTGAACAAACCGACATAGTCCCTCCTCTGATGAGTTGTGCTTTTATAATTTGACATGGAAGGAGGAGAATCCAGTCCTAAAAGAGATTCTATCAAATAAAACAAAGGTCTCTCAAGGTCGTATAGATATTTTGGTAACATTTAACCAAGCAGCCTGTCTTAATCTGACTTTCCTACACACTGACAATTAGAATAATTAGATTCCTGATTGAGGGTTGCTCATGATGAAGGTGAAGAGGGGAGATCATATCCAAAGGCTTCTAAGTGGAGAAAATTATGTGCTCAACAAATTAAAAGAAACTTACAATGGTTAGAGCAAAAAGAGGAAGAAGACTGATACTTTAAAATAAATAAGAAGAGAGATAGAAGCAGAAAATGGACAAATAGAGGGCATTGCAAGTTTTGCTAAGAATCCAGCTGACTATATGCAGGGGAATAATGTGATCAGATATACACATTTAATGAAAAATTCTGAACACAATGTGAGAACTGAATGAACAGGATAGGGCAGAAGTGGATTCAGGGAGATGGTTATGTGACTAATCTAGTAACCTATAGATTTCTGTGGGTTGGGCAGTGACTGTGGTAATAAAGGTACAAAGAAGAAAATAGATATGTGAAACATTTGAAGAAAATAGATATGTAAAACATTTAGAAGCTAAATAAATGAAGTCATAAGAAAGTAGTGTAAGAATACCAGGTACAATAATGAAGAGTTTGATATATCTTGAAACAGCTAACTGAATATGATTTGAGGGCATTGGAATGCATAGTTTAAGGTTCAAGAAAGTGATTTGGACCAGAGAGACATCAGGAACCAATTTGTCTAAAATGGTAACTGAAGCTACTGGAGTGAACAAGAACTTCAAGAATGGGGCAGGGGCGGGGGGGGACATAGAACAGAGCCATGCTGGGCCCTTCTATATAAAGATTAATAATAAGAAGAAAAATCAAGAAAGGAGAACAAAAAAGATAGAAGAAAAACCAAACTTTTGGTTCAAAGAAATCCAAGAAAGAGGCAGCTTAGAGATAAAAATAATAGCCAACAACATTATAACTCTGACAAATAATTACTAAGTTTTAAAAATACTCCACTCTCTAATTGGTGCTGCCCAAAGTTCTCATGTTGTGGCACACGTTGAAGATACTATTTGTTTGTGGCATACTTCAGCCAAAGAGGCCAGACAGGGGACAGGGAGGTCGGAGTGAGAGGGGCAGGGGAACTTTTATTTCCCTGCATATAAACTGGGATTCAGTGTCTCAGCACACTCTGTTATCAAGTTCACTCTGATAAGATGTGAAGAGTACTTCATGTAGGAATCCTTCCTAAGCCCTAGATGGGAACAACAAAAAATATGTATTCCCATGGAATCTGCCACAAATCTAGTATACAACCCTGTTTCAATTTACTCCTCCTCTTCCTACTGGTGATGGAGTGACTTCCATCCTAGAGTTATGGTGGAACTGAACACAACAGAAAACACTAGAAAGACGACGTTGACAGCATTTGTGAGTCCAATGAGTTCGTATGCTGGAGAAAGAAGATACCATGGAGGATCACACAGTAGTATTGCCAGGGACTATGGCAGGTGGGTTTTGTAGAATCAGTGAGTGAAGTTGCCACTTTCCACAGGAGAACAAAATTGTTTGAATAATTGTTTGAATAATTTGATGATCTGGCAGGGAAACCAAGCTTGTTACTCAAAAATAAGCAGGAACTGAGCCCAGTCCTTGTGGAAAGAAGGGTTGTTTGGATAGCGAACTTATCCACAGGAGCAGAGTGAGGAAGGGAACTTGTGGTTAAGCCATTCAAGTCCTCAGTTTTCCCCAGATGCCAAGGGATTATATAATATTGGGCCTGAGTCTTAGGCCCTTGTACCACAATTCCAGGAATGCCCAGAGAAGCATTCAGCTGTACAGATGAGGCTGTTGAAGATTCCTCCTTCTGTCTTTCTCTCTCACTCCTATTTTCTTCAATTCCTCTGACTAGTAAAAGTCCTTTGATGCATCTTGTGGCCACTGTCCAACATAGAGGAGAGAGCCATAGACTGAATTGTATCTTTTCTATAACACAGAAGAGTGTTTTGAGCTGGACACTCCATCCAGACTTGATCTTGATGGATTTAGAAAATCACCTCTGGAGATGGAAGCCTGGTTTAAAGGGGTTTTGTCTAGCCAAAGAGGTTGAGTATCCATCAGCCCTTGCTCTTGGGAAGCAAACTCAGAAACTGTATTTGAAGTCAGATTTTCGAGAACAGAATTTCTGTAAGGATTATAGTGCACTAATTTAATATTAATATCTGCTCTTGGATCTAGGAGAAGATGGCGGCGAGGGGAGTGCATTGCCCCAGTGTGCTGCTTCACTGTGTGGGAGTATGACAAGTCAGGACGGCTAAAGGATATCTTGTTAGAAATTTCCAGCAATAGTGGGGTGCTCCAGAACCTGGAGGAAGGATTTCCATCACATGAGGATCGGCTACGGGGACTCAAACGCGAGAGGTTTGTCGCACGGAGGGTAACACTGCTTATTCAGCAAACCGCCCCGCGGCTAGAGTCTGCAGCACGTGCTGGGAAACGAGGAGATAGCGACGCAGGGATACAGCGCTGCAGTTTCTGCCAGCCGTGCAAGCACCGTACTCAGGGCTGAATTCTGGGTTCGAGACGGGGGAAGGAAGTGGTACATCTCGGTTCTCCACACCGGTCAGACCACAGAGGAGGCCAGCAGCCACCATGTTGGAAAGCTGACGTCACCATCCCTGTCTTCAACTGACCGCAGCGCATTCAGCCATAGAACAGGTAATTTCAGGCTGCAATTCGCCTGCGGCTTGCAGACAGATTGCTAGGGTTCAGTGCCTGGGTGCTTCTTAGAACCTGATCTTATCGGAGCGAACACCGAGCGCGGGGCGGCCGAGTTCCGGCTCCCGGAACCGTCCCGGAACCGCCCTGGCCCAGGGCTGCGGAGCCTGTGGAGGCTGCTTCTTGGACCCTGCTCCTATCAGAGCATACACCAAGCACTAAGCGGCCGAATTCCGGCTCCCGGAACTGAGCCCGCGGGGACTGCTTCTTGGAGCCTACACTTATAGGAGCTTACACTGAGCACGGAGCGGCCGAGTTCCGGCTCCCGGAACTTCCCTGACCGGGGGCTAGGAGCCCGCGGAAACTGCTTCTCGGTCCGGGTCCTGCTGAGGGCCGGTCAGGACTCACCCGTTGCTTTGGTTGCCCGGCAAGGGGAACGAAATGCTGCCATTCGCATAGGATACCAACATGGCAGAGATCTGATGTCATCAGAAAGCGGCGGAGGAGAGAACTTCATCAATACCAGCGGCGACAGAAACAGTTGGTCTCCTGGTAGGGGGGGTGAGGCACAGACACCCGAGTCTCCTCAATTTGTCGTCGAGCCAGAGGGGAGGAGCCGGGCCGCCGCCAGCGCCCGGAGCAGGCCCAGCGGCTCGCCAGCGTGGTGACCGCGTGACCCCAATTGGAGAGGGGGCGGAGCGGAGCCGCCACCCGCACCCGCAAGGTGGGCAGACCCGCGACCCAGTGGTACATGGGCGTGGTAGGAGGGGCAGGGCAGAGCCGCCATTCGCGCTTAAAAGGTAAACAGACCTGTGACAGCCTGGCGGGTCAGGCCCAGTGGCCTGCCAGTGTGGTACACACGTCACCCCAACTGGAGTAGGGGCAGAGCAGATCCTTCTCCCACGCCCGGATCAGGCCCTGCCTGTGTGGTGGTCACGTGACTCCAATTGGAGTGGGGGCGGAGCGGAACCGCCACCCATGCCCACAGGGTGAGCAGACCTGTGACCAACCTGCAGATCAGGCCCAGGGGTCCGCAGGCGTAGTAGAAGGGGCAGGGCAGATCCGCCGCCCGCGCCTCCAAGGTAGGCAGACCTGCAACAGACCGGCGGATCAGGCCCAGGAGCCTGCCGGCATGGTACACACACCACCCTAATTGGAGTAGGGGCAGAGCAGAGTCGCCGCCCGTGCCAGGAACAGGCCCAGCGTCCTGCAGGCGGGATAGTCACGACACCCCAATTGGAGTAGGGGCAGAGCAGAGCCTCCACCCGTGACCGAAAGGTGGGCAGATCTGCGACCGATCAGCGGGACAGGCCCAGTGGCCTGCCGGTACGACAGACACGTCACCCCATTTGGAGTAGGGGCAGAGTAGAGCCGCCGCCCACGCCTGCAGGGTAGGCAAACCTGCAAATGACCGGAGGATCAGGCCCGGTGGCCTGCCGGCGTGGTACACTCATCACCCCAATTGGAGTAGGGGCAGAACAGAGCCGCCGCCAGCGCCCAGAACAGGCCCAGTGACCTGCCGGCGTGGTAGCCATGACACCCCAATTGGAATAAGGAGAGAGCAGAGCCACCGCCCACGCCTGCAGGAAAGATATGCAAGCAGTATGAAAAGACAAGGAAAGAAAGGACCACAAGCAATGCAGGTCAACGCAACTTTAGAAGAGGTAACAGCTGTAGCAGATGGAATGTCAGATAAAGAATTCAGGATATACATGCTTCAGATGATCTGGAGTATCAAGGAAGACATTAAACAGCAAAATCAGACAATGAAAGAACACTTCGACAATGAATTACGCAAACAAATCCAGGAAGCAAAGGATCAATTATACAGGGAGATAGAGGTTATAAAAAACAAACAAACAGAAATCCTAGAAATGCAGGAAGCAATAAACCAACTTAAAAACTCAATGGAGAATACTACCAGCAGAGTAGAACACTTAGAAGATAGAACATCAGACAATGAAGACAAAGTATTTCAACTGGAAAAGAACATAGACAGTTCAGCAAGACTGTTAAGAAACCATGAGCAGAACATCCAAGAAATATGGGATAACATTAAGAGACCAAACTTAAGAGTCATTGGGATACAGGAAGGTACAGAGCTCCAAACCAAAGGAATGAGCAGTCTATTCGATGAAATAATAAGAGAAAACTTCCCAGACTTGAAGAATGAGACAGAATCCCAAATTCTAGAAGCCTACAGGACACCGAATGTGCAAAATCATAAGAGATCCACACCTAGACACATTATAATGAAGATGCCCAACATACAGAATAAGGAGAGAATTTTAAAAGCTACAAGAGAAAGGAAGCAGATTACATTTAGGGGTAAGCCAATCAGGATAACAGCTGATCTTTCAACACAGACTCTGAAACCTAGAAGATCCTGGAATAACATATTTCAAACACTGAAAGAAAATGGGTTCCAACCAAGAATTGTGTATCCAGCGAAATTAAGCGTCAGGATGGAAGATGAAATTAAAACCTTCCACGATAAACAAAAGTTTAAAGAATTCGCAGCTAGAAAACCATCTCTTCAAAACATCCTCGGCAAAGCATTACAGGAAGAGGAAATGGAAAATAACAATAAAAACCAACAGTGGGAGGTAGGACAGTAAAGGGGGGGAAAATAATCAAAGAGGAAAACAAACCATGTTTAGTAACAGAAATAAACAAATATGGCTGGAAGAACAACCCATATCTCAATAATAACCCTAAATGTTAATGGCTTAAACTCACCAATTAAGAGACACAGGCTAGTAGAATGGATCACAAAACAAGACCCAACAATATGCTGCCTACAGGAGACGCATTTGATAGGAAAAGACATACATAGGCTGAAGGTGAAAGGTTGGGAAAAATCATATCACTCATATGGACTTCGGAAACAAGCAGGAGTGTCCATACTCATATCAAGTAAAATAGATTTCAAGCCAAAGTTAATCAAAAGGGATAAAGAGGGACACTACATACTGCTTAAGGGAACCATACACCAACAAGACATAACAATCATAAATATTTATGCCCCAAACAATGGTGCAGCTATGTTCGTCAAACAAACTCTTCTCAAGTTCAAGAGTCTAATAGACCACCATACCATAATCATGGGAGACTTCAACACACCTCTCTCGCCACTGGACAGATCTTCCAAACAAAAGTTGAATAAGGAAACTATAGAACTCAGAAACACTATTAATAACCTAGACCTAATTGACATATATAGAGTATACCACCCAACATCAAGCAGTTACACTTTTTTATCAGCAGCACATGGATCCTTCTCAAAAATAGATCATATATTATGTCACAGGGCAACTCTTAGACAATATAAAGGAGTAGAGATAATACCATGCATCTTATCTGATCATAATGGAATGAAACTGAAAATCAACGATAAAAGAAGGAAGGAAAAAGCATACATCACTTGGAGAATGAACAATAGGTTACTGAATGATCAATGGGTTATAGAAGACATCAAGGAGGAAATTAAAAAATTCATAGAGATAAACGAAAACACAGACACAACATATCGGAATCTATGGGACACATTGAAAGCAGTTCTAAGAGGAAAATTCATTGCTTGGAGTTCATTCCTTAAAAAAAGAAAAAACCAACAAATAAATGATCTCATACTTCATCTCAAAATCCTTGAAAAAGAAGAGCAAAACAACAGCAAAAGAAGTAGAAGGCAAGAAATAATTAAAATCAGAGCTGAAATTAATGAAATCGAAACAAAAGAAACAATTGAAAAAATTGACAAAACTAAAAGTTGGTTCTTTGAAAAAATAAACAAAATTGACAGACCCTTAGCCATGCTAGCAAAGAGAAGAAGAGAGAGAACTCAAATTACTAGCATGCGGGATGAAAAAGGCAGTATCACAACAGACACTTCAGAAATACAGAAGATAATCAAAAACTATTTTGAATCCTTATACTCCAATAAATTAGAAGATAGTGAAGGCATAGATAAATTTCTTAAGTCATATGATCTGCCCAGATTGAGTTAGGAGGATATAGACAACCTAAACAGACCAATATCAATTGAGGAAATAGAAGAAACCATCAAAAGACTACCAACTAAGAAAAGCCCAGGACCTGATGGGTATACAGCAGAATTTTACAAAACCTTTAAAGAAGAACTAATACCAATACTTTTCAAGCTACTTCAGGAAATAGAAAAGGAGGGAGAACTTCCAAATTCATTCTATGAAGCCAACATCACCCTGATACCTAAACCAGACAAAGACACTTCAAAGAAAGAAAACTACAGACCAATATCTCTAATGAACCTAGACGTAAAAATCCTGAATAAAATCCTGGCGAATCGGATACAAAAACATATCAAAAAAATTGTACACCATGATCAAGTAGGATTCATCCCTGGGATGCAAGGCTGGTTCAATATACGGAAATCAATAAATGTTATTCACCACATCAATAGACTTAAAAATAAGAGCCATATGATCATCTCGATAGATGTGGAAAAAGCATTTGACAAAGTACAGCATCCCTTTATGTTCAAAACTCTAGAAAAACTATGGATAACAGGAACATACCTCAATATTGTAAAAGCAATCTATGCTAAGCCTCAGGCTAGCATCATTCTGAATGGAGAAAAATTGAAGGCATACCCTCTAAAATCTGGAACAAGACAGGGATGCCCTCTCTCTCCACTTCTGTTCAACATAGTTCTCGAAACACTGGCCAGAGCAATTAGACAGACAAAATAAATTAAAGGCATCAAAATAGGAAAAGAAGAACTTAAATTATCACTATTTGCAGATGATATGATTCTATACCTAGCAGACCCAAAAGGCTCTACAAAGAAACTATTAGAGCTAATAAATGAATTCAGCAAAGTGGCAGGATATAAAATCAACACACATAAATCAAAGGCATTCCTGTATAGCAGCGACAAATCCTCTGAAATGGAAATGAGGACAACCACTCCATTCAAAATATCTTCAAAAAAAATAAAATACTTGGGAATCAACCTAACAAAAGAGGTGAAAGACTTATACAATGAAAACTACAGAACCCTAAAGAGAGAAATAGAAGAAGATCTTAGAAGATGAAAAATATACCCTGTTCATGGATAGGCAGAACTAACATCATCAAAATGGCGATATTACCAAAAGTTCTCTATAGGTTTAATGCAATGCCAATCAAAATCCCAACGGCATTTCTTGTAGAAATAGAGAAAGCAATCATGAAATTCATATGGAAAAATAAAAGACCCAGAATAGCAAAAACAATGCTAAGCAAGAAGTGTGAATCAGGCGGTATAGCGATACCAGACTTCAAACTATACTACAGAGCAATAGTAACAAAAACAGCATGGTACTGGTACCAAAACAGGCGGGTGGACCAATGGTACAGAATAGAGGACACAGAAACCAATCCACAAAACTACAACTATCTTATATTTGATAAAGGGGCTAAAAGCATGCAATGGAGGAAGGATAGCATCTTCAACAAATGGTGCTGGGAAAACTGGAAATCCATATGCAACAAAATGAAACTGAATCCCTTTCTCTCGCCATGCACAAAAGTGAATTCAAAATGGATCAAGGAGCTTGATATCAAATCAGAGACGCGCCGTCTGATAGAAGAAAAAGTTGGCTACGATCTACATACTGTGGGGTCGGGCTCCAAATTCCTCAATAGGACACCCATAGCACAAAAGTTAATAACTAGAATCAACAAATGGGACTTACTCAAACTAAAAAGTTTTTTCTCAGCAAAAGAAACAATAAGAGAGGTAAATAGGGAGCCTACACCCTGGGAACAAATCTTTACTCCTCACACTTCAGATAGAGCCCTAATATCCAGAGTATACAAAGAACTCCAAAAATTAGACAATAAGAGAACAAACAACCCAATCAACAAATGGGCCAAGGACCTGAACAGACACTTCTCAGAGGAGGACATACAGTCAATCAACAAGTACATGAAAAAATGCTCAACATCTCTAGCTGTCAGAGAAATGCAAATCAAAACCACCCTAAGATACCATCTCACTCCAGTAAGATTGGCAGCCATTAGGAAGTCAAACAACAACAAGTGCTGGCGAGGATGTGGGGAAAAGGGTACACTTGTACATTGCTGGTGGGACTGCAGATTGGTGCAGCCAATTTGGAAAGCAGTATGGAGATTTCTTGGAAAGCTGGGAATGGAGCCACCATTTGACCCAGCTATTCCCCTTCTTGGTCTATTCCCTAAAGACCTAAAAAGAGCATGCTACAGGGACACTGCTACATCGATGTTCATAGCAGCACAGTTCACAATAGCAAGACTGTGGAACCAACCTAGATGCCCTTCAATAGACGAATGGATAAAAAAAATGTGGCATTTATACACAATGGAGTATTACTCTGCATTAAAAAATGACAAAATCATAGAATTTGCAGGGAAATGGATGGCATTAGAGCAGATTATGCTAAGTGAAGCTAGCCAATCCCTAAAAAACAAATGCCAAATGTCTTCTTTGATATAAGGAGAGTAACTAAGATCAGAGTAGGGACGAAGAGCAGGAGAAGAAGATTAACATTAAACAGGGATGAGAGGTGGGAGGGAAAGGGAGAGAGAAGGGAAATTGCATGGTAATGGAAGGAGACCCTCAGGGTTATACAGTGGAGGGGGTAGAGAGAGAGGAGGGGAGGGGAGGGGAGAGGTGGGGAGGGGGGAGGGTGGAGGATGTGAAAGGCAGCAGAGCACAACAGACACTAGTATGGCAATATGTAAATCAATGGATGTGTAACTGATGTGATTCTGCAATCTGTGTATGGGGTGAAGGTGGGAGTTCATAACCCACTTGAATCAAAGTGTGGAATATGATATGTCAAGAAATTTGTAATGTTTTGAACAACCCACAATAAAAAATTAAAAAAAAATATCTGCTCTTTCCATGAGTTTTTAATCCTTTGCTTATAAACTTATTATATGCCAAAGTAATCACTCTTTTAAAAATTTCTATACTTTGCACTGTTTCCCCATTGATTTACTTCAAAGATTTGTGCGTAAGTGACTATGAAGATGGCTGTGCTATCTTCATGGAGGGCAAGAAATTGAATGTTGGGGGGAGGCAGAACATTTTCAAAATTATGGATGTGGAGGAAAGACATTCAGGGTGAGACACAGTCATATAAAAATGTTGTGAGATACCAAAGAAATGTCCTGGTCTGGAGCTCTGAGAAGGGGAACCGTTTGAGATTCATCAGTTATGGTTAGTAGTCATAATCACATAAGAATGTGAGATTTTTCCTGAGAGAACACATGACTATGAGAGTTGGTTCCTTGACCCTGTAGCACTGATAGAAAAGAGAGTAATATCAACTTTCCAGTTTTCCTAAAACAATCCTAAGTGACTATCCCTAAGAAATCAAGTGGCTTGTATCCATGTGTCTTTGCTATTTTGATATCTCATCTCTGTCACATTCTGTCTGGAGTTTAGCAAATCAAACTTGATATTTTATTGTGTGTGTCTTTGAATATATGTCAGAATACGTTCCCAACTTTCCCATAAGGTTTCTCTACTCTAGCTACATGATCCAAATCTCTTCAACCTTTACCAAAATCATATCTCTGCTTTGAGATTGAATCATCAGTGACAGTGAAGGTATTTCCAGAATATTCATTTTTTAAAAATCATACTCAGTACTGATACCTGAAGTCCCAAGAAAGTGTCTATCAGATACACATGCAGATTATCTTTGATGCCCCCCCAATTGAGTATTTTATGCTTCTTTGGTCTAACAGGGAACATGAAACTTTTAATTATAAATTTAAAATCATGAGGGAAATATGTTCCTTTTTAGAGTCTTGAAAAAATGTGCTCTGCCAATTGGAATATTAAAATAACGTTGTCCAATTTTTTCTCAACTTTCCATTTGTGATATTTGCACAGAACTTCAAACATAATGCATTTCTAAGTGTCAGTTTATAATAGCTCTGCAGGAATTCATTGATAGTCCCATATGACTCATGAGAAAAAGGAAACAAGCAATAGTGTCTCTATGTGCTCTGTTTTGAACATGTTAACCAAACATTATAAGAGCAGATTACAAAAGCAATCACCTTATTTAGTTGAGTAATTGCCCACTTGAATCCCTAAAGATCAGTTATTGTAACATGAACTAGAAAATTTCCACTAAGAGTCTTAAATGAGTCAATAAAAGGTCATGTTTATATACGTTAAAAACACATGAAGGAATAATATTAACATTGACTCCCAGGCCATGCCCACACTTGCCCAGTGAATGGTACTTCCCTAAGGAATATGCTACTTTTGACATCAGTGTTCTTCTAAACGTGCAGCAGATGTGACCACTGAAAATCACTTTCCAAATATTCAAATTTAATATTTAATATTAAAGAGAAACCAGTGGTAAGTTCATGCTATAGCAGGAGGTCTATTACTACTTGGTTGTTTTCTTTAATCTGATAGTTATTAATAAGAGAGGGAATTTCTTGATATTCCTTTAAGCATATTCTTAACAGAAAAGCTGATGCATATCATTGATTGTGCAAAATTACCATGCAGTTTGCTATTATAAAAGAATATTTTATTTCTTATGGAATATTAGAAGTAACAAAATATATTAAAATCTCTATCTAATACAATTAGGTTCAATAGTTTTCATAGTCTCAGAATACATGTCTTAGTTACTTGTTCTGTAAAATAATATAAATATGTCAAGAATTCAGCATTACAAGTCAGAGGTGAAAATAGAAAAGAAAAATAAATCCCTCCATTTAAATATATAAAAATAAAGTCCCTGCAACTTTCTATTTTTGATAAGCATTGAGTCATGTATCCAAAAACTCAATCTGTCTACAGTGGTTCTCTTAGACCTGGGTTGGTATGACTTTCCCTTTATTTTTTTTAAGAAATGCTAATATAGAATTTTACTCATGTAAAATTATTATTTGTTATCATTTTTCTTAGTCATATTTTTAAAACTGAATTACAGAACTCTTTGGTTTATAACTATTACATTTTGGGAATGATCTTCTAGGATTTAAGGCCTAAGATTGAATGATCATTTTATTTTATTTTATTTTACTTTATTTTTAAAGAGAGAGAGAAAATTTTTTAATATTTATTTTTTTAGTTTTCGATGGACATAACATCTTTATTTTATTTGTATTTGGTGCTGAGGATCGAACCCAGCACCCCGCGCATGCCAGGCCAGCACGCTACCGCTTGAGCCACATCCCCAGCCCTGAATGATCATTTTAGATTTAAGATAAAAAATACATTCTTACTGTCCTTTCCAATCTGTTTGGAAATGTTTAAACACTGTCACACACACACACACACGTACGTGTGTGTGTGTATTTAAATATATCACTGTGACTCTAGGAATAAACATTAGAAAACCAAAAAAGACCTTTTGTTGATTGACATTAAAATCAACAATGCTAAATCAATGAAAACTGTAATGTTTGAGCACTCATTATGATAGCCAGGAAAGAAAAACATTTCAAAACAATGAGTCCACAGACGCAAAACAACTAAAAAAAATTACCTTGTAAAACCAAATTGTAAATTATCTTTTTCTGGGTTACAGACTACAGATATCTCATGCATATCCACACAAACAATAGTGGAAAAGGAGCAAACTTGATCTCTACCTTCTTCTTATAAGGGGACTGATCCCACTCAGGAGGGCCTCATTCTCCTGACCCAACTACCTTCCTGTGCCTCACCTCCAAATACCATAATGATGTTATATTTATACTAAATTAATGTTCTTTGAATATTTTTGACTACTTTAGCAAGACATTGCCATCAAAGAAAAGAACTTGAGAATAAATAGGTCATTTTGTAAACAGAAATAAAATGGAATAAAGAGCCCTAAACTTTCAAACTTCCCATATTTGGAAAAGCTAGCTTCTTATAGACTCCAAGAAACTGGTGATGGAATTTTGAAAAGATTGAACAGGCCTGGGGCTGTAGCTCAGTGGCAGAGCGCTTGCCTCACACGCATGAGACACTGGGTTCAAACCTCAGCAGCACATAAATATAAACAAATAAAAAAAGACAAGTTGTCCATCTACAACTACAAAAAAAAAAAAAGGATTGAACAACATAGAAAATAAACATAGAAAAACAAATGAAGGTGAAAAACAATAAGTTTATCCCACTGATTTTTCTAAATAGGTGGTTACCATTAATTAAAAGAGAGACAAGTTGGTAAAAGACAATGAACTAAAGAAATTTGAGAACCATATCTGGAGAAAAACTTGGGGATGGTGTTAGAGGTACTTGCAAAATTAGAATAAAGCAAGTCAGCAATCTCCTGATTTGAGAGAATTTTATTGCCAAAATTCAGAAATCTGAATTAAAGAAGCTATGGCCTTTTCAAATTAAAAGCAAATAAATTTTTAAAAAATAGTAATAATCCTGGAGAAATCAATTTTCCACGGGCCTGAAGAGAACTCTGAAGGGTTTTCAGCCCCAAGGAAGGTATTCACACTTCTCTTCAGTCATGGCCAAGGAAAGTAAAGGACTAAAATAAGTTTGAAAATGGGCAAATTAAAGAATTATGGATAAAAAGGGATAAAATAATTTATTTGAGGAAATAAATTAAAATTTAATACAGATGTACCCTATCTCCCAAGCACAGGGTTGGAGATTTTCACAATGTCTTCCCAGTGGGATTTCAGAATTATAATGAGCTAGTATCCACCATGTGTTTTCTATTCTTCCCCTTTTTGAATATTATTCTTATTATTTATGTTTCACCATTAAGCATTGTGTGTATTACATATATGTTAAATAATAAATAACAGTTATATCATCCTTCTGCCTTAATACAATTCAACTAGAATACATTTTAGGTATATGATAATTATTAGTAGAGAACTAAATTGTTAGTATAAACTACATTCAAATTCAAATCACTTCATTAGTTTTATAGAAGACATTGAACTTGGAATTATGAAACCATGACTATTTTTGTCTTATTCTTAATGAACATTGAAAATTTATGTTTTGAATTAAGCTATAAAACTTAATTTCTACCTCCTCATTAATTGATGAAATGAGATCAAACATATTAACTTCCTGCTTTGTTAGCAAGTAATGACTTTTAGACCCAATCAATAAAAAAATTTAGCAGGCTATGGTGGTGCATGCCTATAATCTCAGCAGCTCAGGAGGCTGAGGCCAGAGGATCATGAATTCAAAGCCAGACTCAAAAACCTAGTGAGGCCCTAAGCAACTTGGATAGTTGCTGTCTCAAAATAAAATATTTTTTTAAAAGCCTAGAGATATGACTCACTGATTAAGCACCACTGGGTTCAATCTCTAGTACCCCAAACAAGAAGAAAGAAAGAAAGAAAGAAAGAAAGAGAGAGAGAAAGAAAGAAAGAAGGAAGGAAGGAAGGAAGGAAGGAAGGAAGGAAGGAAGGAAGGAAGGAAGGAAGGAAGGAAAGAAAGGGAAAAGAAAGGAAAAGAAAAGAAAGAAAGAAAAGGAAAAAAAGAAAAGAAGAGAAGGAGGAAGGAAAAAGAAAAGAAAACTGAAAAAACATTTAGGGCAAGAAAGATTATTTGCTAATTTAGATCTGGACTATATAACAAAGTGTCATTCTTCAGAAACCAGAAATTATTTTATACTAACTATGTTTATTTGCTTGGCAATGTCAAAGAGAATTTCCTTGAACATTTTATATGACTAAGTATTCATAACAGTGACAGTGAAGTCAATGTTTTCTTCACATTTTCCCTAATTTATTCAGATTCCATAATATTTTGCCACAAACACATTTAAGGCTTCCTAGGATGAGTCAATAAATACACTCTGTGAACCTACAACGTAATGCTACACTGAATGCTCACAGGAAACAGAAACATAATTCAGCACTCATCACTAATCAGCTACCATTGTGGAATTTTCCAGTTTATCTGAAGATAAAGTAGCAAAAGAATCCAATACATTGGAGGTGACAAATGCGTGATAATAACAAAGAACTGAGCTTATATCAGTCCATAAAGTATATTTGCTTTCAAATACATTGTAGAATTTCATCTTCACTAAAACTCTATAGGGAAAAAAGAATTATGTTATCCATCCCTCTCCTTTGTATAAGTCTATCCTTATGTGAATCCAATATAGCAGTATTTCTTCACTGTCTTAGTTCATGGAGAAAAATAAAACTGACCTTATTAATACTTGGAAGGGGAGGTTAAAGATAGATTTTCCTTTTCATTCACTTAACAGGTACAAGATTCACTTTCTGATTTTCTGAGGAATATGACTGTCTCAAAACAATACAAAGATTGGCTTCATCAGAGTAAATCTAGAGAAGACTGAGCAAAGTCTGAAAACATAACTTGTGCTGAAGAGGATTCTTCTATGCTGAAGAACTAGCTTCAGGTTACAGGACATGTTCTTTCAGCACCAATGGTAAGTATGGGCCTCACGGTTAGGAAGGCACAGTACACACTACTTTACTATCACAATCATGGCCATGGGCACATCTGCCTAACTGGACCCAAGATGCCTACTTTGTTCCTATATTACTCTGTGTCATCCAAGAACTCAGCCACTCTCCCCATGACTCATCCCTGTCCATGCACTTCTAACTCAATTTGCAGCTCATATTACCAATCCCTCTCCTAATGCCAGATTCACCATCTCAAATCCGTACTAATGGTTAACATTCCTCTAATTGGTTTCTCTGCTCTACATCTCTTTCACTTCAGAAATTCCACATTGTCACACTTCCTAAAACACAAATATGATGTTATTTTCTTAAACACAGGATTTCTCTGCATTGAATTTTACCTACCTGACAATCTTTATCTCTTCCCCACTCCATGAACCCTAATTTGTCTACACACATGAGACACTTTAAGGCATTCTCTTCATCCAAAATGCTACTTCACGCGGATTATGAACTCCCATTTTTACCCCGTATACATATTGCAGATTCACATTGGTTACACATCCACTTTTTTACATACTGCCATACTAGTGTATGTTGTATTCTGCTGCCTTTCACGTGAATCAAATGTATGAAATATGATATGTCAAGAGCTTTGTAATGTTTTGAATAACTAATAATAAAAAAAATTTTTTAAAAATGCTACTTCAAATATTCATATCTTTGCTTGGCTTCCCCCTGATTAGATTGACCTTTCCTTGTTTCCTGTATGTAAATAATCAAATATTCCCATATCTACAAAAATCATAGTGTACTTTAATGAAAAAGTTAATGCCTCTTCCGTAGTAATTTTGTTTGCATTTTAAATACACTTAATCTAGCATTATCAAATCACATTATAATTATTATTTATGTATATGTTACCACAAAATAAATGAGATGCTGTGGTTGTTAAAGACAAAGGAAGTAAAAACCAATAGCTACAACTGTCCTTTATAAATACAATTTATTTTTCTATCCTCAGTGACTATGCGTCACCAAAAATAACTGCATTTTTCCTCATGATATATGTTTATCTTGAAATACCCTAGCTTAGTTTTTGCATGTTAAACTTCTAATTATCCTAAGATGATGTTAAAGTGTTATTGCTCTTATGAAAAAAATTCTGCATGGTGAATGACATAATTAAAAAAAAAAATATTTAGTTTCTTCTTTGTTTCAGGAAAAAAAAGCAACAGTGCTATTGTTCCACAGCACTGTAATTATCAGCAAGAACACAGATTATTGTTACTTATTAAAGGAAATACAATAGTGGTTAAGAACAGTGGTGCTGAAGACATGCAGATCAGAGAGTAAATTATGACCCAATTATGCACTAATTTTGAATATGGACAATAATTAATTTGTTAAAATAATTTCATGGGGAAAAAATTTCATATTAGTTTCTAAATTTGGAGATTTTTGTGTGTTATAGCCACTAAAATATACAACACTTATAAAGTACTAGGTAATAATAAGTGTACAATGAATATTATGATTACTAGATGATCTCACCTGCTTCCAGTGAGAATATCAGGAAAAGCAGTTATAATCTATCCACATCCCTAGTTTTCCTGGTATTTTTAAGATGCTCTTCCTTAGGTGATGTGACTACTTCTAGGTCCAGGAGAGTCTGTTATGTTTGGAGGGGTTTTGAAGTAATAATGGTGGTTGAAAAACATTGTACAAAGATTTAAGGCTTCTTAAAGCTAGAGCTCTATGTATCTTGTAATTTTATAAATGAGGAGTGTGTGTGTGTTTGTGTGTGTGTGCACGTGTGCATAAAGTAAGTGTCTCATGTGGACCTTAATTGGAATTTTGAATTTGGAAATTATTTCAGTTTTTCATTTAAAACTAGAATTATGTGCTAATTACAATGGCTTCAATCTTTTTTTTTTAAGTAACTATTTGGCTAATGATGAAAGGGTTTCGATTGACACTGTGAAATACTGACATAACTCTATAAGACTATAATGAACAATGAATGGAATGTGGGCTTTTGATCATGGAGAGCAATGCTTGGGGAAGCATGTTTGCTCTGTATGGGTGGTAGTGTTTGGAAATATTTCATGGTAATGCCTGAGTCATTAAGCAAGTCAACCAGTCTGATCTTAGAAGCAATTTCCAGAAAAGTAACACAACCTAACTATTTCCTCTTTGCTGTTCAAGAATTAACAGCATTCCTTAAATCAAAATCAAATCCAAAGACCATAATTTCAATAATGTGCCAAGAAAAAAAATCACAAAATTATATTTACTAATAGGAATAATTTTTAAAACATTGATTGGGAAAAATTATTTTAAGAATAATTTGAGTTATTTTACTTCAAAATAAATTAGATATAAAAATGTTCCACCCTTCTAAAACTAAAAAACAATTTTTTTTTCTGTTTCAGGAAAAAAAAAACGTGTTCTAGGATTCTCAGACTCAGTACTTTTTATGAAAAAAATAATGATAGAAAATTTGATAGTTAATAGTGTAGATGTCACTTTAACCTTTAACACTGAAAAAAGTTCATATTAAATTTAAGATTTTTTATATATTTATTTCTTACTTGTAGTTGGACACAATGCCTTTATTTTATTTATTTTTATATGGTGTTGAGGATCAAACCCAGGACCTCACATGTGCCAGGCAAGAGCTCTACCACTGAGCCACAACCCCAGCCCAAGATTTTTCATTTTAAGTAACTGCTAAAAAATAGTCTGTGCATCTGCTACATTTTTAGGTTTTGATTTGGTTCAGTTCATTGATTATCCTAGAGTTAAACTATAATCTGCATTCAATTATCAAGTCGTTTTATGCAAAATGAACTATTAGAATAGTAGTTACACAATCTTATGGTTTTATGAGTTAATATTGTTATAATAGCTAATAATGTAATTTATATTTGCCATTCTACATACTATAAAAAAATTGGTGAGTCAGGGCTTACCAATGTGGGTACCAAATAATATACACGGACGATATTAAATAATACATGTGTTTCATTAAAATATATGTGATTCCAGTATTTTGTAAGCTGGAACATGAATTATATTTCCAATATCACCTCATAAATTTATAAAACAGAACATGTTATATTAGCCAGATGCTCTCTTCAAAATGAAGAAATCTACTAACAATCAATTTATATTTGTGTACATCTTTTAAAATTTTAACAATATAGCTTTTCTCAAATTATATTGAGTGTAATTGACTAATGACATATACATTTTTTGTAGACTAAAAATTCTAGGTGCCTTTGGAAAAAGCTTGGAGATAAATACTTATTCCCCAAATTGAACTCTAAATATCAACAATATGACAATTTTAAATACTTAGATTAAAAATTAAGAAAATAGTAGACTGTCTCTATGGAAATATAATATAGGTCAATCAAGTATTTAAAAATCCCTGTTGAGTTTTTCATATTAATTCCTAAATTATTAATGCATGTATTTTATATTTCAAACATGTGCTTACTTATATGTATCTATTTCTATAAACATAAATTTTCCAAAAGTAAAAATGCTATTTTAGTAAAATATGTATTAATATTTTAAGAAAAATCTGCTCTTAAAAGTTTGATGAAAATACTAACGTCCCAAGTTTTTGAATAAGGGATATTCAACCTATATATCATTTATCACTATCAGCAGTTCTCAGTAGTACTCTATTAACAGATAATTTATACTATTAAATTTTGAGAGTTTCCTCCCAAACACTTTCAAGACCACTGATTATTTTAAAATAAAAATAGGCAAAGCAAGAAAAATATCCAGTGATAATACCATTTCTACAAACAGCAACAGTTATCTTTCCTATAAAAGATACTCAGCATCAAAATGATGATGATAGTAAGAATAATAATAGACGTCTTAGGAAATATCTCTGAATTTAGGGAATAATTAAAATGCCTTTTATACTAAATATTATGTTGTACTATTAAAAGATTATAAGTATTTTGAAAATGAATGTTTTAGGGTATTACATCAGTATGTAATGGAAACAATAAACTGTTTATTGATAGTAAAATTTTAGGAAGACAAATTACATGTTAATTTTATTATATTATTTAATGAAATGAATTGTGTTATTTTTTTAAAATTTTTTATTATTGGTTGTTCAAAACATTACATAGTTCTTGATATATCATATTTCACACTTTGATTCAAGTGGGTTATGAACTCCCATTTTTACCCCGTATACAGATTGCAGAATCACATCAGTTACACATCCATTGATTTACATATTGCCATACTAGTGTCTGTTGTGTTCTGCTGCCTTTCCTATCCTCTACTATCCCCCCTCCCCTCTCCTCCCCTGCCCTCTTCTCTCTCTACCCCCCTACTGTCATTCATTTCTCCCCCTTGTATTATTTTCCCCTTTCCCTGCACTTCCTCTTGTATGTACTTTTGTATAACCCTGAGGGTCTCCTTCCATTTCCATGCAATTTCCCTTCTCTCTCCCTTTCCCTCCCACCTCTCATCCCTGTTTAATGTTAATCTTCTTCTCATGCTCTTCGTCCCTACTCTGTTCGTAGTTACTCTCCTTATATCAAAGAAGACATTTGGCATTTGTTTTTTAGGGATTGGCTAGCTTCACTTAGCATAATCTGCTCTAATGCCATCCATTTCCCTGCAAATTCTATGATTTTGTCATTTTTTAATGCAGAGTAATACTCCATTGTGTATAAATGCCACATTTTATTTTAATCAATTCGTCTATTGAAGGGCATCTAGGTTGGTTCCACAGTCTTGCTATTGTGAATTATGCTGCTATGAACATCGATGTAGCAGTGTCCCTGTAGCATGCTCTTTTTAGGTCTTTAGGGAATAGACCAAGAAGGGGAATAGCTGGGTCAAATGGTGGCTCCATTCCCAGCTTTCCAAGAAATCTCCATACTGCTTTCCAAATTGGCTGCACCAATTTGCAGTCCCACCAGCAATGTAAGAGTGTACCCTTTTCCCCACATCCTCGCCAGCACTTGTTGTTGTTTGACTTCATAATGGCTGCCAATCTTACTGGAGTGAGATGGTATCTTAGGGTGGTTTTGACTTGTATTTCTCTGACTGCTAGAGATGGTGAGCATTTTTTCATGTACTTGTTGATTGATTGTATGTCCTCCTCTGAGAAGTGTCTGTTCAGGTCCTTGGCCCATTTGTTGATTGGGTTATTTGTTATCTTATTGTCTAATTTTTTGAGTTCTTTGTATACTCTGGATATTAGGGCTCTATCTGAAGTGTGAGGAGTAAAGATTTGTTCCCAGGATGTAGGCTCTCTATTTACCTCTCTTATTGTTTCTTTTGCTGAGAAAAAACTTTTTAGTTTGAGTAAGTCCCATTTGTTGATTCTAGTTATTAACTTTTGTGCTATAGGTGTCCTATTGAGGAATATGGAGCCCGACCCCACAGTATGTAGATCCTAGCCAACTTTTTCTTCTATCAGACGGTGCGTCTCTGATTTGATATCAAGCTCCTTGATCCATTTTGAATTCACTTTTGTGCATGGCGAGAGAAAGGGATTCAGTTTCATTTTGTTGCATATGGATTTCCAGTTTTCCCAGCACCATTTGTTGAAGATGCTATCCTTCCTCCATTGCATGCTTTTAGCCCCTTTATCAAATATAAGATAGTTGTAGTTTTGTGGATTGGTTTCTGTGTCCTCTATTCTGTACCATTGGTCCACCCGCCTGTTTTGGTACCAGTACCATGCTGTTTTTGTTACTATTGCTCTGTAGTATAGTTTGAAGTCTGGTATCGCTATACCGCCTGATTCACACTTCCTGCTTAGCATTGTTTTTGCTATTCTGGGTCTTTTATTTTTCCATATGAATTTCATGATTGCTTTCTCTATTTCTACAAGAAATGCCGTTGGGATTTTGATTGGCATTGCATTAAACCTATAGAGAACTTTTGGTAATATCGCCATTTTGATGATGTTAGTTCTGCCTATCCATGAACAGGGTATATTTTTCATCTTTTAAGATCTTCTTCTATTTCTCTCTTTAGGGTTCTGTAGTTTTCATTGTATAAGTCTTTCACCTCTTTTGTTAGGTTGATTCCCAAGTATTTTATTTTTTTTGAGGATATTGTGAATGGAGTGGTTGTCCTCATTTCCATTTCAGAGGATTTGTCGCTGCTATACAGGAATGCCTTTGATTTATGCGTGTTGATTTTATATCCTGCCACTTTGCTGAATTCATTTATTAGCTCTAATAGTTTCTTTGTAGAGCCTTTTGGGTCTGCTAGGTATAGAATCATGTCAGCTGCAAATAGTGATAATTTAAGTTCTTCTTTTCCTATTTTTATGCCTTTAATTTCTTTCGTCTGTCTAATTGATCTGGCCAGCGTTTCGAGAACTATGTTGAACAGAAGTGGTGAGAGAGGGCATCCCTGTCTTGTTCCAGATTTTAGAGGGAATGCCTTCAATTTTTCTCCATTCAGAATGATGCTAGCCTGAGGCTTAGCATAGATTGCTTTTACAATATTGAGGTATGTTCCTGTTATCCATAGTTTTTCTAGAGTTTTGAACATAAAGGGATGCTGTACTTTGTCAAATGCTTTTTCCGCATCTATCGAGATGATCATATGGTTCTTATTTTTAAGTCTATTGATGTGGTGAATAACATTTATTGATTTCCATATATTGAACCAGCCTTGCATCCTAGGGATGAATCCTACTTGATCATGGTGCACAATTTTTTTGATATGTTTTTGTATCCGATTCACCAGAATTTTATTGAGGATTTTTGCATCTAAATTCATTAGAGATATTGGTCTGTAGTTTTCTTTCTTTGAAGTGTCTTTGTCTGGTTTAGGAGTCAGGGTGATGTTGACCTCGTAGAATGAATTTGGAAGTTCTCCCTCTTTTTCTATTTCCTGAAGTAGCTTGAAAAGTATTGGTATTAGTTCCTCTTTAAAGGTTTTGTAAAACTCTGCTGTATACCCATCCGGTCCTGGGCTTTTCTTAGTTGGTAGTCTTTTGATGGTGTCTTCTATTTCCTCAATTGATATTGGTCTGTTTAGGTTGTCTATATCCTCCTGACTCAATCTGGGCAGATCATATGACTTAAGAAATTTATCGATGCCTTCACTATCTTATAATTTATTGGGGTATAAGGATTCAAAATAATTTCTGATTATCTTCTGTATTTCTGAAGTGTCTGTTGTGACATTGCCTTTTTCATCCTGTATACTAATAATTTGAGTTCTCTCTCTTCTTCTCTTCGTTAGCATGGCTAAGGGTCTGTCGATTTTATTTATTTTTTCAAAGAACCAACTTTTAGTTTTGTCAATTTTTTCAATTGTTTCTTTTGTTTCGATTTCATTAATTTCAGCTCTGATTTTAATTATTTCTTGCCTTCTACTTCTTTTGCTGTTGTTTTGCTCTTCTTTTTCTAGGATTTTGAGATGAAGTATGAGATCATTTATTTGTTGTTAGAGTCTGTAAACAAGTCAAAATAACACCTGGCATTTAGCCAGGGGAATGTTAGAGTTCGTAAACAAGTCTGGATGGTGCCTGGCAAAATGCCAGAGGGAGTGGTTTGAGAAGTAACAAAAGCGAGCCATTAAGTGTGGAGATTCCTTATTGGTTGACTGATGTATCTAGTTTATGCTAATTAGATAAGCTCTGTGGAATGTATAAATACTGCTCCTGTCCTGCAATAAACGGCTCCCACTCCTGCTGTATCAACGTACACAAGTTATTCGTCACCCCCCGGTTATTCTGCTGCAGCCGGACTGCGGCAGATGGTGGCCCGTTACGGGGAGCCCCGGGACACTTGGGGGTAAGTGACGAAAAAAGCTGCCCGTCCATAGATAGGACGGGAGCAATCTGCTCGTCCCTAGGCAGATAGGGCGAGAGGAAAAATGGCCATTTCGAGAAAATGGAGAAGATTGATACAGTATGTTTGTGTCTTGTTTTGTCTCAGTGTATTGTATTGTCTTTGTGATGAAAATATGGAAGGGGTGAGAAGTAAATTACTAAGGGAAGAAGGCACCCCAGTGGAAACAAGAATAGTTAGGGCATGTGTTGATAAAAGCCCAAGAACTCTAGTCAGAAAGAAAAAGAAAGTTCAGAAGAAGGATTATCAGAAAAAAAGTTGCAGCAAAAGGCTATTACTAAATACTTTTCGTTACCTGAGGGTGCGTGAAGCGGAGAGGCGGCTGCCGAGTGTGCAAGCCGGTCACAGCGCAACAAGGATTTTCCAAGAGGCGGCGGCGACTGGCCCTTCCCTGCCTCCTGGCCGGGGAGCTGGCTCTTCCACTGCTGCGAGCCCAAATCTAGACCTGACCTGGAGGCACAGTCTCCCAGGCTCTTGCTCCCTGTGCCCAGTAGCAATTTGAGTCCGGGACACTCCCCAGGGCCATCTGGGGCTGTCCAGGCACTACAGCCAGCAGAAGATGCTACTGGTGTCCCTGATGTTTGGTCATTTTCAATGCCAATAACTAAACTACAATGGTTCTCCCACACCTGGAAGCTAATGAGTAATGAGCACTATTAAGGCCTATTTTAAATGTAAAAAAACCTTGAGATAATGTACTAAATTGTTCAGAAGGTTGTTTTCTTAGTAGAATGCTACAGGATTTTCTTTAGCCATCCGGAGTTCCTGCCTTCATCCCAGTGCCGGTGAGGACGAGGATGGAAAAATTTCCCGTGTTGCTGAGAACCGGACTGAGATTTCAGCTGAGAACCGGACGAGACTTCGGATTAAGCTAGCTGCCTGCAGAACTTACCTGGACTGTGATTTAAGCTAGCTGCCTGCAGAACTTACCTGGACTGTGATTTACTTGGACTGTGAGTTAATCTATTGAGACACTGCTTTACCTGGACTGAGACAACAAACTGTAATCTATAACAAATTATAACTCGGTATCTTTGCTAACAGTGTCATTGCTGGTATAATTTTTCCAAGGGCTTCTTGCATGGAGCCATCAATTGGCTTGGTATTGTGGCATTTTGTATCCTCTCTTTCTGTTTGTAGCAGGTTATTTATAGTGTTTCTGTAAAAACCACTATGGTCCTTATTTAAATTAAACAAAAGGGGGAAATGTTAGAGTCTGTAAACAAGTCAAAATAACACCTGGCATTTAGCCAGGGGAATGTTAGAGTTCGTAAATGAGTCTGGATGGTGCCTGGCAAAATGCCAGAGGGAGTGGTTTGAGAAGTAACAAAAGCGAGCCATTAAGTGTGGAGATTCCTTATTGGTTGACTGATGTATCTAGTTTATGCTAATTAGATAAGCTCTGTGGAATGTATAAATACTGCTCCTGTCCTGCAATAAACGGCTCCCACTCCTGCTGTAGCAACGTACACAAGTTATTCGTCACCCCCCGGTTATTTTGCTGCAGCCAGACTGCGGCAATTTGTTGTTTTTTTTCTTTTTTTAAGGAATGAACTCCAAGCAATGAATTTTCCTCTTAGAACTGCTTTCAATGTATCCCATAGATTCCGATATGTTGTGTCTGTGTTTTCATTTATCTCTAAGAATTTTTTAATTTCCTCTTTGATGTCTTCTATAACCCATTGATCATTCAGTAACCTATTGTTCATTCTCCAAGTGATGCATGCTTTTTCCTTCCTTCTTTTATCATTGATTTTCAGTTTCATTCCATTATGTTCAGATAAGATGCATGGTATTATCTCTACTCCTTTATATTGTCTAAGAGTTGCCCTGTGACATAATATATAATCTATTTTTGAGAAGGATCCATGTGCTGCTGAGAAAAAAGTGTAACTGGTTGTTGTTGGGTGGTATACTCTATATATGTCAATTAAGTCTAGGTTATTAATAGTGTTACTGAGTTCTATAGTTTCCTTATTCAACTTTTGTTTGGAAGATCTGTCCAGTGGTGAGAGAGGTGTGTTGAAGTCTCCCATGATTATTGTATGGTGGTCTATTAGACTCTTGAACTTGAGAAGAGTTTGTTTGATGAACATAGCTGCACCATTGTTTGGGGCATATATATTTATGATTGTTATGTTTTGTTGATGTATGGTTCCCTTGAGCAGTATGTAGTGTCCCTCTTTATCCCTTTTGATTAACTTTGGCTTGAAATCTATTTTATTTGATATGAGTATGGACACTCCTGCTTGTTTCCGAAGTCCATATGAGTGATATGATTTTTCCCAACCTTTCACCTTCAGCCTATGTATGTCTTTTCCTATCAAATGCGTCTCCTGTAGGCAGCATATTGTTGGGTCTTGTTTTGTGATCCATTCTACTAGCCTGTGTCTCTTAATTGGTGAGTTTAAGCCATTAACATTTAGGGTTATTATTGAGATATGGGTTGTTCTTCCAGCCATATTTGTTTATTTCTATTACTAAACATGGTTTGTTTTCCTCTTTGATTATTTCTCCCCCTTTACTGTCCTACCTCCCACTGTTGGTTTTCATTGTTATTTTCCATTTCCTCTTCCTGTAGTGTTTTGCCGAGGATGTTTTGAAGAAATGGTTTTCTAGCTGCGAATTCTTTTAACTTTTGTTTATCGTGGAAGGTTTTAATTTCATCTTCCATCCTGACGCTTAATTTCGCTGGATACACAATTCTTGGTTGGAACCCATTTTCTTTCAGTGTTTGAAATATGTTATTCCAGGATCTTCTAGGTTTCAGAGTCTGTGTTGAAAGATCAGCTGTTATCCTGATTGGCTTACCCCGAAATGTAATCTGCTTCCTTTCTCTTGTAGCTTTTAAAATTCTCTCCTTATTCTGTATGTTGGGCATCTTCATTATAATGTGTCTAGGTGTGGATCTCTTATGATTTTGCACATTCGGTGTCCTGTAGGCTTCTAGGATTTAGGATTCTGTCTCATTCTTCAAGTCTGGGAAGTTTTCTCCTATTATTTCATTGAATAGATTGCTCATTCCTTTGGTTTGGACCTCTATACCTTGCTGTATCCCAATGACTCTTATGTTTGGTCTCTTTATGTTATCCCATATTTCTTGTTCTGCTCATGGTTTCTTAACAGTCTTGCTGAGCTGTCTATGTTCTTTTCAAGTTGAAATACTTTTTCTTCATTGTCTGATGTTCTATCTTCTAAGTGTTCTACTCTGCTGGTAGTATTCTCAATTGAGTTTTTAAGTTGGTTTATTGCTTCCTGCATTTCTAGGATTTCTGTTTGTTTGTTTTTTATAACCTCTATCTCCCTGTATAGTTGATCTTTTGCTTCCTGGATTTGTTTGTGTAATTCATTGTCGAAGTGATCTTTCATTGTCTGATTTTGCTGTCTAATGTCTTCCTTGAGACTCCAGATCATCTGAAGCACGTATATCCTGAATTCTTTATCTGACATTCCATCTGCTGCAGCTGTTATCTCTTCTAAAGTTGAGTTGACCTGCATTGCTTGTGGTCCTTTCTTTCCTTGTCTTTTCATACTGCTTGCGTTTCTTTCTGCTTGGTGAAACTGTTGTGTTTTTGAAAATTTTTTCCCCCTACATATTTATATTTCTCTTGTATAGTTGAAAAGTCTCTCTTGCAGGGTCGGGCGGCGGTCTGCCTACCTTGCAGGCGCGGGCGGCGGCTCTGCTCTGCCCCTCCTCCAATTGGTGTGACTTGTCTACCACACCCACGGACCACTGGGCCTGTTCCGGGCGCGGGCGAAGGCTCTGCTCTGTTCCTACTCCAATTGGGGTGACGTGCCTACCACCCCGGCTGGCCGCTGGGCCTGTTCCACCGGTCGGTCGCAGGTCTGTCTACCTTGCGGGCGCGGGTGGCAGCTCTGCTCTGCCCCTACTCCAATTGGGGTGACGTGTGTACCACGCCGGCAGGCCGCTGGGCCTGATCCGCCAGTCTGTCGCAGGTCTGCCTACCTTGCAGGCACGGGCGGCGGCTCTGCCCTGCCCCTCCTACCACTCCCGCGGACCTCTGGGCCTGTTCTGCCGGTCGGTTGCAGGTCTGCCTACCTTGGGGGCGCGGGTAGCGGCTCTGCTCTGCCCCTACTCCAATTGGGGTTACGTGACTACCACACCAGCGGGCCGCTGGGCCTGTTCCAGGCGCGGGCAGCAGCTTTGCTCTGCCCCTCTGGCTTGATGACAAAGTGAGAGAGACTCGGGTGTTTGTGACTCACTTTCTTTACCAGGAGACCAACTATTTCTGTCACCGCTGGTATCGATGAAGTTCTCTCCTCCGCCACTTTCTGATGACATCAGATCTCTGCCATGTTGGTATCCCATGAGAATGGCAGCATTTTGTTTCCTTTGCCGGGTGACCAAAGCAATGGGTGAGTCCTTACCGGCCCTCACAAGCCCCGTCTCAGTCCTGTTGCCACTGCCTATGAAGGCTCGGTTGGTATTTACCTCCACAGTATTCAGCAGGACCTGGACCGAGAAGCAGTTTCCGTGGGTTCTTTATCCCTGGGCCAGAGCAGTTCCGGGAGCCGGAATTCGGCCGCTCCGTGCTCGGTGTATGTTCTGATAGGAGCAGGTTCCAAGAAGCAGTTTCCGCAGGTTATTTAGCACTGAGCCTGAGTAATTTGTCTGCGAGCCACAGGCGAATGGCAGCCTGAAATTACCTGTTCTATGGCTGAATGAGCTGTGATCAGTCGAAAACAGGGATGGTGACGTCAGCTCTCCAAGATGGTGGCCGCTGGCTTCCTCTGTGGTCTGACCGGTGTGGAGAACCGAATTGGACCGCTTCCTTCCCCTGTCTCAAACAAAGAATTCAGCACTGAGTACGGTGATTGCACAGCTGGCAGAAGCCCGCAGAAACTGCAGCACTGTATCTTTGCGTTGCTATCTCCTCATTTCCCAGTGCGCGCCGCAGACTCTAGCCGCGGGGCGATTTGCTGAATAAGCAGCTTGACCCTCCATGCGGACAAATCTCTCACGTTTGAGCCCCCGTAGCTGATCCTCGTGTGATGGAAATCCTTCCTCTAGGTTTTGGAGCACCCCAATTTTGCTGGAAATTCCTAACAAGATAGCTTTTAGCCATTCTAACTCATCATTCTCCCTCACAGTGATGCGGTACACGGGGGTAATGCTCTCCCTTCGCCGCCATCTTCCCTCTCCCCAAATTGTGTTATTTTTATGTTTCTTAAAACACAAATAAAATGTATTGATATAAAAAAAAAGTTTGGTGAACTTATGCTAGATTGCCCTGCGTAAAGATGACCAACTTAAAATATCTTTTAAATTGTAAACAGTATATAAAAGAGATATTTTTTCTATCTCTTCAACCAATTAGAATAGCATAAATTTTAAAATTACTGCAATCAAAATGAAAAATACTTCAGTGCTTCATTAATTTACAGTTACTTCATTATTGGTGCAAATTATTTTTCACCTTTTTTTTCCTCTTCTGTTACTTCTGTCTTTTGGTATACATGCTTTTGACATGCTTTTAATATCCAGAATCCAGTTCATCTTCTAGAAAAGGCCAGGGACTCAATAAGAAATAGAATACAGAGTATGAAAACGGAAAGAGGCAAAAAGTTCCCTTACATAGCAGCAGTTATGGCACTAGACCAAAATTCACAGTTCCTCTACTGGCAGATTGCCACACACTGCATACAAAACTTCAAGCATGTCTCTACAAGGAACTCAGAGGCATTAGGTAGCTCCTTTCATTCTTTACAGTTTTTTTTTCCCCTAATTTTGCTAAAAATCAAAGTGAATAAAATTTTTGCTGAGATATCATTCCTTGGCATATTCATGTATGGACAAGTGGCTGGTAGTGTGGCCTTGCTCTCACTTTTCCAGGAGCAGAACTCTGAGAAATCAGCCTTTTTGCCACATTCAGGCCCCTGGATTAGGGTAAACTAATGTCACATAAAGCGATTCATGTGACCAAGCTTCAACCTATTAGAGGAACTTTTTCACTTCTGTGATTGGCCTAGGATAAGCACATGGCCCAATCAGAACAAATTACAGCTTATCTCAGATCATGCTGGTAGGAAGCCCTCTTCTTGTGGGATTTTAATAAAGAGGAATGCATCACTGAAACTGCAGTGGTACCCTAAATACCACAGGAGAAAGGTTGGTCTGAAAATGAAGCCAACATGCAAAGAAATAGAATGGAGAGACAGAGTTCAAATCTCATAGTTTGATAATAATCTGAGGTCAAATCCAGCTGTACATGTTTTCCAGTTAAATGAACACATAATCCCCCTTTCTAGTCAAGCTAGTTTGTGATATATATATATATATATATATATATAGTATTCACCTCGCACATGCTAGGCGAGCTCTCTACTGCTGAACCATAATTCTAGCCCTCGTTTTGCATTTTTATGTAACTGGGTGTAAGCTTCATGGTTCCTCAGGGAATTACTGATTTATAACTCATACTGTACTTCCACATTTCATTATTGTTAAAATTGCCACCTTAAAATACACTCAATTCTCCAGTTTTTATACGTCTCTCTTTTTTGTTTCATTGCTTTCTCTTTTAATATAATATCACACTCATTGCTTATTTTAATTTTTGACATATGTTGATGCCATCATTTTCTTTTCTTTTTTTTAGAGAGAGAGAGAATTTTAATATTTATTTTTTAGTTTTCGGCGGACACAACATCTTTGTTTGTATGTGGTGCTGAGGATGGAACCCAGTCCCTGCGCATGCCAGGGGAGCATGTTACCGCTTGAGCCACATCCCCAGCCCGATGCCATTATTTTCATCTTTCATAATTTTTCTTGCTGGTCTCTCACTTTTATAGTCTTAGTATATGAGTAGAATTTTAGAGTCATTTGCCATGGTTCCTAAAATAGTATTTGATTTTTATTATAATTGTATTAAATGCATAAATTAATTTATGGTGGTTTCTATTTTTAAATTATTAAATTTTGCCATTTAAGAATATAGCATATCTTACCTGTTATCTGAATATCCCCAGAAATATTTTATAATAATTCACAAAGAGACTCTGAGTGCTTTTTTCTAATTAGTCCCCAAGGGACTCTACATAGTATTTTCTTTCTTAAATTCTATCTGTTCTTAATTGACACATAATAAATGTACAAATTTATAAGGTATGGTGTGATATTGCAGTACATGTACTCACTATATAATTATGTGATAAAGGCAGTTGGTTTATCCATGATCTTAAGCATTTATTAATTCTTTGTGCTGAAACATTCAAAATTCTCTCTACTGACTATTGCAAAGCAAATAATTAATTATTGTCAAACACAGTTACTCTACTGTAATAGAGAACATGAAGTTATTCCTCCTATCCAACTATATTCCTGTATCCCTTAACCATCCTTCCTCCATTCCCCTTCTTACCCTTCCCAGCATTGTATTATTTTGGTGAATTATTTTTTCTCTTATACTGCAATAGTACATATAGTGAATATATTAGAATTCGATGTATTTCCTCTTGTAAAACATATTTGTTTTCCCATACTACTTTTAATAATTATACTAAATCTTTTTTGTTTATTTTTAGACAATTGCTTTCTGTAAACCTTAAGAATTTTGTCTCATCTTTTCTCATATTCGTCAGTCATGTGTGTGTATATGTGTGAGTGTGTGTGTGTGTGTGTGAATTGCTTAACATTTCCAACAAAATGTTATATAATAATGGTAGGACATATTTGTTTTATTTCTAACATTAATGGAAATGTTTCAAGAATTTCAAGTAATATTGTGATGACTATGTTACAGGTTGAATTCACAATGGATATGGAATGGTTGGATTGAGAAAGAAAGTCTTACAGCAAGCCTAAAAAACTGGTTTTCTACAAAGGTATATAACAAAAAGCTATCTGGACACTTTGGTAAACTGGAGAATGAACTGTTAACTTGAAGGGACAGCCACTACTAGTACTAATGTTGAAAACAGTCATTCTGATTAGATTAAAGTTACAATTTTTCTGTTACAAATGTTGACAAATCTATAAAAATAGGTGATGTTATAGTGCAGTAACTAATAGTTGGAAAATATGAATTGTTTACAACAACTAGGTTTATTTCTCATTCATTCTACAAACCCATCACAAGTTAGCTACAGCTCTGCTGATTTCATACTACATGTTATAGCCAATGCAGCCTGATAGAATTGCAGGAGAGAAGAAGGAAAATGTGGCAAATCATCCAGTGGTTCTTAATCAAATAATGGCCTTCAAAAATAGCCAGCATGTTTCAACAAAATTAAATCTATTAATTTATCACCTGTCAACATTTCTCCTTAAATGTTTACCTCAACTTGACAAGATTTTTGTCATTGTCTAAGAAGTTTCATGAAACAATACTGTTTAAAAAAAAAAAAAAAGAAAAGATAAGTCTTCACAATGGGCAATAAGTTCCACTTATATCTCTTTGTTTATGTATTTATAATTGATCCATAAAACCTAAGAGTGTAAATATTAATGGGATTCTACGTTATGTTTTAATGCATGTATACATGTGAGTTATAAATCACATTAAAGATTTATATTTATATAAAGACATAAGTCTTTAATATAAATATAAATCTTTATATTTATTTATCTCCTCAAATGTTTATCCTATCTTCATGTTGAAAATTTTCAAAATCTTTCCCTCTATTTTGTTGAATTGCTCAGTACATTGTTATCATAGTCACTCTACTGTGCAATAGCACAACAGAACTTGTTCCTATCTAACTGTAACTTATTTTTCCGTCATCAATATTTCTTTACTAATATCATCACCAATTCTCCATGGCCTCTTCTAACTACTGTTCTATTTTCAACTTCTATGAAATAAATGTTTTTTGGCTCCACATATGAGTAAAATTATCTAATATTTGTCTTTCTGTGCCTGACTTATTTCTCCTAACACGATGATCTCTGACTTCATCCTTGTTGTAAATGACAGTATTTCATTCTCTTTATGGCTGAATAGTAGTTGTTGTGTCTATATATCAATTTTTTTTATCTGTTCATCAGTTGATGGATACTTAGGTTGTTGCCCTTTCTGAGATATTGTGAATAGTGCTGCAATAAACAGGGAATGCTCATGTCTCTCTGACACACTGACTTCATATGGACATATACCTAGCACTGGGAGGATGGATCATATATATATAGTAATGCTATTTTGAATTTTTTGAGTAGTCTTCATACTATTTTCCATAATGGCTGTACCAATTTATGTTTCCAACAATGTGCAAAAGTTCCCTTTTCTCCACATCCTTGCCAGCATTTGTTATCATTAGTCTTTTTGATTACTTTTTGATTACTGGGGTAAGATGACAACTCATTGTGGTTTTGATTTGCATTCTTCTGAAGGTTAGTGATATTGAGCATTTTTTCATGAACCTTTTCTGCCGCAGTCTGGCTGGGCACACAATCATGAGCCACCACACAGCTTGTAGACTCAAACAGCAACTCTTTATTCCCGAACTCACACCAGCCGTCTACAATCACGTTCTGGGGAAATCCACGTTCTCTGCCCAAATCCACCTCCACTGGGCTTCTGTCTCCAAAATATACTGTCTGAATCCCGTGAGAACTCAAGGGGAACTCAGGCAGCAGGATACGCCCTATTCCCAGCAGGAATAATCTTAAACCTTAAACCTGGAACCTAAACTGGGAACGCCCTAAACACGATTATCTTAAAACCGGGAACACCCTAATCTGCCTTGGTCCTTGAGCAAGGTCACCTACATTCAATGTCACTGCAACATGTCAGCAACATGGGGTACGCTGGCAAGGAAATTGTCATACCTACTTGGCTAATGGCTCCCAGCACTTTTCAAAGAGGGACTTGTCAGAGTTTCAGAGAGTGTTGTCAGCGGACAGCTTACAGCTGTCAGCTCTTTCAGGATGGCCTCAGTTGCAGCAGAACTCTCGACTCAAGGTATACTCCTTCCATAGATGCCAATAGACAATGGCTAATAGATATGAAGGTATATCCATCAGTCTAGACATGGTGTAGAAAAAGTTCACAATCTTGAACCAACTTGGAACAATTCTGATGGGTTATATAGTCTGAGCTCCTTGTAGAATAGCATAAAGCACACGGGCAGATGTACCCCTCTCCCTCTGTGAAATTCAACTGCTATCCCCTCCCTTCTTCCAAAAGTTTGATCCCAAGGAAACTTCCTAAAAAGTGTACCATAGGCTAAACGATTTCAGCATTTGCCTTCAAAGGAATCCAGTCTAATATAGTTTTTGAGTATTACTTTGTTATTTTGTTGTCCAAAGATAAGAAAAGCCAGAAATTTTAAATACCTATAAATTAATATTCACAGTTAGGATAGAAATTCCATTAAAATTTGAAACATGAAACATGATTTTTATAAGAAAAATATAAGGAAACTATCTTACTGTGTACACTCCTTAAGGCTATGGTAAGAATTACTAATCATTTTTAAGTTCATGTATTGCTTACTTTGCTTATATTTTATCCCATTTAATTATAAATATTAGTTCACTTCATAGATGATTGATTTTCTTTGTTATTTTTGCATTAAATAGTGATGCCCACATTGTTTCACGGACAAATATTTCATTGTTATATTGTTTGAATCTTTCAAATATGTGGCCTTGATCACAAAGGTATATTCCCAAAAGATTATGTCTTCAGACAGGAATGTGGTGGTCCGGTTGGGAAAAGGGCAAGGAAGGGCTGGTCTTATTCTGGTGATGATATTGCTATAATTATTATAATACTGTTGATTTTTTAAAATCATTTTATTAGGATTGAGGGATGTAGATCAGTGGTAGATATGTCTACCACTAAAGTCCCTGGGTTCGATCCCCAGCACCACCAACAAACACAAACAAAAAAAGAGTAAAATCATATGACAAGGAATAATTTAATTGGAAATCTATCAGAGTCTCCTCAGTGATCACACTATGATGTATATAGAAATTTCCCCTAAAGCCTTTGATTGGCTCTATTATGAATGACACAAAATTGCTCTACCTTGGGATGGGGTTGTGGGTGAGTGGTACAGTATTTGCCTAGCACATGTGAAGCATTGGGTTCGACCCTCAGTGAGACATAAAAATAAATAAAATAAAGGTATTGTATCCATCTACAACTAAAAATATTTTTTAAAACTTCTCTACTTTTAGAGCATTTGAATCTGGAACTGAATATATTACAGAATCTACTTTTTGTACAGGAGAACATAACACAAGATTATGCTTTACAAATGCCCACTTTAGGGGTTGGGGTTGTGGCTCAGTGGTAGAGTGCTCACCTAGCATGCATGAGGCACTGGGTTTGATCCTCAGAACCACATAATTATAAAATAAAGACATTGTGTCTACCTAAAACTAAAAGATAAATATTTTTAAAGGCCCACATTAAAGTAAGAACTATAAGTGTACTATTCTACTTTACTTTCTTTTGATTTCCATAAAATTGGTATTTTCATTTTGTTCTTTTTTATTTTGATTGGCATGATTCTTTAGAAATTTTCAAACTAAAGTTAATGGCTAATTTTTTTCAAATTAATTACACTGTTTCTATTAACATAACATTCTCCACAAAATATATGAAGGTTTTAATGCCAAGAATGCAAAGATAGGATAATATGCTGTGCAGTAATGATGCCAGTTGGATGTAAAATTCATGGTAGGATGAAATCTTGTCAGACGGATTTAAAAGACAGTTTTTGTTTATAAATTATGAAACACAAATGGTTAAAAGAAAAATATTGCTGAATATTTTTTGGCAGTGTTCCCTAATAAAAAGCTCATTATAAAAATTCAGATTTTTTTTTCACTCTCCATGACTTCCATTTGGTTTCTAAAATAGTCAATCTGGAAATATCTCTAAGCACGTACTTCTAATTTTAAATTCATGGGATTGAAACTAGAAATTGGCTCCATTGCATATTCAAATTTTGCATGGCTGCAAAATTAAATCATTACTTTAAAATTTTATAATTGGAGACAAATATGTCTTCATGCTTTAGTATTATATATGTATATATATATATATATATATGATAGATAGACATAATATTCAATTTTATACAATTTACTTTTACAAATTCACAATTAATCTTATATGCAATTAATCTGATACTTTCCCACAATCTGTAAAATATTAATTGTTGTTTTCCACTGTTGTTTTCCACTAATGAGTACTGGCATTATGTCACAATATTTTCTATAAACTAATAGACAAATTTGGAAAAATGGAATTAAATCATATATAAATTGATGCTAATTTTAAAAGCAAAATAGAGAATAATGATAAAACATACATGAGTAATCTATTATAGAGGGTAAATTTCCTAACACATGAATTTGGACATATTAGTCCTTTAAAATTACTGATTTGTCTGTTTTTGCTTTTTTCTTCTCCTCTTTCCTCCTTTGTAAAATGTTAGTGGTTAAAAGTTCTGTCAGAATATTTGAATTTAAATGCTGTTCTGCTGTTAAACAGCTAATAACAACTGGCACACATCTTCAGATCCTCTGTACTTCCTTTTCTTCATTGGCAAATTAGGAATGATAATATAAGCATTGCTTCATAGGGCTTTCTAAGTTCAAATGAGTTAATGCATTAATGAACTATTCCTGATCCATAATAAGGGTTCTAATTTTAAGTATCCTTAATAACTAGAAACAGAGGTGGTATTTACCAGTGACAAAGTATTTTCCATATCTGTTATAGGTTAAATAGTGCCCTCACCAAATTTAAGTCCATCGAGGACTTAAGAATGTATGTGAACCTATCTGAAAATTGAATTTCTATTGATGGAATTAAGGCAAGAATGTAGAAGAAATTATATTGGATTATGTCATGTCCTAAATCCAGGGACTGTTATACAAGACAGAAAATGTTTGACAGGAATACTGAGAAAAAAATGTAAACATGAAAGCACTTATCTAGCATGTGTGAGGCACTGAGTTCGATCCTCAGCACCACATAAAAATAAATAAATGAATATATTGTGTCTGTCTACAACTAAAAAATTTTTTTGAATGAATAAATAAAAATAAAAGGTATTGTGTCCATCAACAACCAAAAAATGTATAAAATAAAAAAGAAATGAAAACACATTGATTTTGAATATATTTTGTGTTGAAATTCAAGTACCAAAGCTATATTTATATGTTCTGTAGAGTAGAATATCTTCATTTAAATCAACACTCAGAAGCAGTTGGACATCCCATTGTTTCTAATAACAATATGAAAATTAGCCTTTGGACCAGGTGTAGTGGCACATACCTGCAATCCTAGTGACTTGGGAGGCTGAGGAGAAGGATTGCAAGATAAAAGCCAGCCTCAGCAACTTAGTGAGGCCCTAAGCAACTTAGCAAAACCCTGTCTCAAAAAATAACACAAAAAGGGCCGGGGATGTGGCTCATCCCTGGGGGTTCAATCCCTCCTAAGGAAGAAAGAAAGGAAAGGAGGGAGGAAAATTAACCTATAAAAAAAGTTATTTTGGACCACAAATATGAAATCCAAAGCTGAATATTCAATCTATTATTCATTTCAATATTTTGGATATTTTAATAAATGTAAAAGTTGAGGAATTCACAGATTGTTTTACAATTATACTTCTAACAACCATAATATTCTAAATACTACATAAGACTTTTAAATTAAAAAAAAATTCTGAAACTCCATCTAATGTAGGTGGATTTAATTGACTAGATTTTTGAGTGGTTATTGCATTTAATGAGAAATTAGTGTTGTAGAATTGGAACATGTTAAAATTATGTCAATTAGTTTTCATCTTAATTATAGCATGCTAGGAAAAGAAATTAAAAAATCATTTGGACAGCTCTATTTTAATAATAAGGATTTAAAATTATTTTAGAGATCATTTGATGTCTTTTCATAGATTATATCTTCTCAAAGATTGCATTTATTTGACAAATAATTAACAAGGGACCTGCATAAGTGCAATCCTTCAGTAATAATGTAAAGAAAATTTATCAAACTATGGTATTAATAATTAGCATAAATAACTGTCATGAGACACTTAATCATCAATGCTATATTTTAGAAAATTTATTTATATTCAAATCAATCCAAAGTATAGGCAATTAATAGTAAAATAAAGTATGTGAGAGATAACCTTCTGCTAATTAAACAAAACAAAATGAATCATAAATAAAAATTGAAATATAAAATATACCTTTTAAAACTTTAAAGGAAGGGAAAATATTTTTAATAAAATGTGACCTCTTTATCATAATATTTTGATTTAATTATGTACATGAGCCATCATGATGTAGAAAGTTCCCACTAAACAGATAAACTAGAACTCATGGTTCATTTACCAAAAGAACATGGCTTAATACGAGGTCCTATTTTACATAGGGTGTCTTGAGTGGTTCTGGTTAGACACACACACACACACACACACATACACAGTTTTTTGTGAAATAAGTTAGATTTATTTTTCAAAAAGAAGAGTAAATTTTATGAAAAAATTTCTCTCCAAGAGTGAAAAAACATAACATTAGTATGCTAATCTAAATGACATAATATTAAAATGTTGTAAATCTAGATTAATAAATTTTAGGGTTGAAGTCTATGCCTAATCGGCCAGCATTATTTTTTTTTTATCATAAAGGCTTTTTTTGTTTGTTTTCCACATTTTTAATGGTGCATTATAGTTGTGCATATTGATGCATAAAGGCTTTTTGACTAAGATTATTTCAGGTTTGAGTTCATATGTCAAACTTAACTACAGTAGCTAGATAAAATGGTATTTTGCCTACAAAAAGCTATAAATGATTAATTTACACACAGTTTAAGATTAATGAGTGATGAAAGATTAAATGTGTATATTAATATATATTTCTAAATCATTTTCATCTAATGATTTCAATTTTAGACATGTGTATGCAGTCTCTCCAGTTTAATAATTAATATATTTTAGAATAACATAACAAGAAAATCAAAGTACACACATATATTTTAGGAGGATATATAACATTGTATCACATATAACAATTTCTTAGTTAATATTTCTCAGAGGAGTTCTTTGCTTTATCATTTTACACTTTAGCATCTTTTAATCTTCTATTCCAAAAATGTGAAAAAATACTAAAAGTAACATGTACTTTATGTGACATTTTTAGTCAGTGTACTACACAGGCATGGAAACTAATGGTATCTATTGGTTCTCTAGAGATAATTAGCATCCCAGAAGAGTTAAGGTAGGTGCCATATGTGATTACAGTTAGGAATGTGAAATCTCAAAGTGAAGACAGGACTTCTGAGTCCACTAACATGACTGCTAGGCATTTAGCAGGCAGGAGAATCACAGGTAGGCTTTCTGCATAACATGGCAGAGCACCTGCCATGATTTATCAGCAGACCTGAGATCATTAATCTGCTTTAGCACAGCTCCTAGGCTCTAGCTGTAGTTCTCTGCTACCACTTACAGAATCACTTTGAGAAAAGAGACCCAGATGTCCTTCATATCCCCTCCATCCAGTTTTCTTTCTCCTTTTCCTTGCTCCGATCTCTTCATCTGAGTTCTTTTTTCTCTCCTTATAATCCCTCTAGTCATTTGGTTCACTCTCCCTCATACAGGTAAGCTACACCCAATCCAAAAGTTTCATGTGGTCAGAGTATCAACCTCAAAGCCAGGCGTCTCAGGATAAAGTGTTGTAGTCACTACAGCAAATATATATGTGGCTCCCCTCAATCCAGAAACATACAAACTACAAATCATCCTCTATCTCCCATACTGCCCGTTTACCTTGGTGGAACAAAGTCAGGAGAGTCACAATGAATATTCTATTCACAAAGGTGGAAGAAAGAGAAACATACAGCCATTATCGGTTCACTACAACTCTGAAGTACGTGTGGTAAACACATTAAGAGCTAGCAAAATGATAGCAACATTCTCACGTGGTTTCACACTGGGACTTACACAAGTCAGTCTCAGCAATATTTGTGGTTATGGAAGCCATAGCAACTAGGAGAAATTACTAGGAAAATAGAAAATTAAAAGATAGTAGACACACACTATGAAATACAATACTGCATAAAGAACTAAGTACAAAATAGTAATATAAATGTGTCCCAGAAAGAGTGTTCAGTGAATAAAGAACTAAAACATTCATCCAAGTTAAAAAGAGAATAATATTATATATTTTCTAATAATTTTTTTTTCGGTACCAGAAATTGAATGCAGGGGCCTTTAACTACTAAACTACATCCCCAGCTCGTTTTATTTCTTATTTTGAGACATGGTCTCCCTAAGTTGCTTAGGCTCTTGCTATATTGCTGAGGCTGGCTTTGAACTTGTGACCCTCCTGCCTCAGCCTCCCAAACTGCTGGGATTGCAGGGTGTGCAACCATGCCTAGGTAATAATTTACTAACATTTTAGGGCCTATAGCAAACATATAAGAGAAAGAGCTTATGTAAGAAATGGAAGAGGGAGATCAGGAAGAAAATAGTCTTGCATTAATTGATAACAATGCTCAGTGAACTGAATTGCTTGTTTACCTCAACTCTTAGGAAGAAAAAAGGATAATAAGTACTAATTATCAGAGAATAAAAGTAACATAATGGGTTACAATAAGAAGAAAACTTAATTCACAGCAAAGAGCAAAACATTTTAAATCAATGTGGTAAATTAGATTTGTCAATTATACACAACAAATTGATGTAATGTTATTTTCCCTTACATTATTGTGGAAAATTGATACACAAGTAGAGACTTTTTTCCAAGTAGTTTTCACTGTATATTTATAGTTGACATTGGATGATGGTGTCAGGATTTCCTTTCCTAAAAATGAGTCTGATAGTACATCCCACTAATTGTTTTGGGAATGCAGCCTATATTGGTTTGCTATTATTTGTCAGGTTTTTGTTTTTCTTTGGTTTTGCTTTGTGGTCTTCAAAAAAGGGTGACATGAGTAGGCCACACTGCTGAATGATTCTGGAAAATAGACCTGCATCTTCAGTGAAAACCTAACATCATTGACCAGGTCAAGTCCCACAACATAAGAGGTATTTAGAGCAGATAAAACTTAATTATAACATGCAAACTTAGTTTCAATGCTATGGTTAGACCTGTCTGCTGGAAAATCTGAGACCATGCTGTAAGAGGATAGAAAGTGTAAGAAGGTGGGGATCTTGACTTATTTTTATCACTTCCCTGTCTTCCTCTTTCCCTTTGTTCTTTTACCTACCTTTTCATTTGCATTTCAGTGATAATAGCCTGTAGATGGATTTATCTGTACAAGTATCAATAGAACTTACATTTAAATAAAATAGAGCTGCTTGAAAATTGAAGAATCAATGTTGATTAAAAACTTTGGAATGAGACTTTTATCACCAATAAAAGCTACTAAAATTTTTAAGCATAAGTTAATAAAAACTAGGGAATTTTTCAAGATGCAGAATTTTGTGGCATTTTAAAGGAAGGCAATGCTGTTATTCTAATAAAACAATCTCTACATTGTATACTATAAGCTAGGTGTACATAACATTTTTGCATAGGATATAAATTTAAACAATGTGCCAAGCATTCTAAAACATAGACAGCCACAGAGCTGAGTAAATTAAATTTAAAAATAAAATTTAAATAATCAAAGTTTGGTTAAAAATCAATACAAAGTACACTTTGCCAAAGCAATATACTTAATTTGGCAAAGGACTTTCTTAATCTCTATTTGACTTTATAGGAAAAAAGCATATTCTTGCATAGGTAATTGAACTTAAAATGTTGAACCAGACACTATTGAAGATGGAAATAAAAATTTTTTATCATCATATGTGTCTTTATAGAGAACATTTACTTTGCACGTGAGGATTTTAAAAGCAGGCCCAGAAACCCAGCTTGATTATTTTCCCTGAGAGTGGAAAAGATAAATTCCCAGAATACTTCACAGTTCAGAGGTTTGGGAAACAATACCTGACTTCCCTCAGATCTCTGAGCCACAAGAGAACATCTAGATTCTAGCACTACATGTGAAGACTTCTATTCTATGGCAGGGTCTGAATGTCAACACATATTTAATTGGAAACCAAGTAATGACTCCATTTTCCAATATCTCTATTATGTCTCAAATTATCAACGCTTTCTTTACACCCAAGGTATAGGGAAAAAAAAAAAACTTCTTTTCCAGTTCTCTCACGCTTATTTTTCAGATTACATACTTCAATTAATTTCTAATTTAAATGTAAAGTTGGTACGTATAGTGAAATTTTACAAACATGTATTGAAACATAAAACATATCCATCTTCTCAAACATTTATCATTTCTTTGTGGTGAAAACTTAGTCTTCATTAAACATCATCAAACAGTTTATCTTTCCCAATTTGAAAAGTTTGAGATCTAGTCTTCAGTTTTTTAGCTTCATTCAATATTCTGGATTTATTTTTATACATTTAATGTTAGGCTAATTTCCTTTTTTGGAATGCCTTAAAAACAAAATTAAAAATGAAAACCAATTACACTCAAATAGCAAAATCTTTTATGTATTTAATAATAAACACAGCTTCTTTTTGTCTGCCTTTTTCCACTAAAGTTATAAAAAATACAAAGCAGTAAAAATAAAACATAACACTTTAAGCATTAAATACAAAATGTGTGATTCTTTAAATAATGAAAACTGTGTTTTAAATAAAGACTTGTATGAGGAAGAATTTTATTCTTCATGTCCTAGCCATTTGGTTGTTATAACAGAACATCATAGGCTCAGTAACTTATAAAGAGCATAAACTTATTTCTCACACTTTCAGATTCTGGGAATTCCAAGATCAGTGTGCCAGATTCAGTCTCTGGTTTCAGTATGGAGCCTTGTTGCCTCACCTTTCATACAGGAGGAATGTTTTGTCCTTGAATGACAAAATAAAGGAGACCCACAGCTGAAAGCCCTTTTCATAATGGCATGAATGAATTCATGAGGAGCCCTAAAACCTAAAATAATTCCCATTAGGCCACACCTTTCAACACTGTTAGAAATTGACTTTTCAACACAGGAATTTTAGGGGATACATTCAGACTATAGCACCTCCTATTTTTATAATTGTTCTTATTTTCATTCTGTATGTTGGGCATGTGCCTGTGCAAATTCTTCCCAGTATCTTATATTTTATGAAGTAATTTCCTGGAAATAGAATAGAATATTACCTGTTTATTAAATTAGATTTATAGTACAATTAAAATAACATTTAAAATATAAGACATTATTTTAATAATAAGATTGATTATTTATTTTAGATTAACTTTTGTAAGACTATAGATTAGGGAAAATCTGGTGCTTTCATTACCCTATATTAAAGTCAATGAATAGCTAGGCATGGTGACGTATGCCTGTAATCCCAGCAGCTCAGGAGGCTGAAGCAGGATTATCGAGAATTCAAAGCCAGCCCCAGCAATTTAGCGAGGCCCTAAGCAACTTAGTGATATCTTGTCTCTAAATAAAATATTAAAAAGGGTGGAGATGTGCCTCAGTGGTTAAGCACCCCTGGGTTCAATCCCTGGTGCAAAAAAAAAAAAATCAGTGAATAATTGTATTCCTCTGGTAATAATAATTTTAGTACCACATCTTGAGAAACTGATGTGACTCCATTTTTGAGAAACCATCCTCTACCTCAGAGCAAAGCCTTTCCAAGGAAGGGGGCATGGCTCTTGTCCTTGGAAAAACCCACAGAGCACTTCTAGGCACATACCCACCCTGCTGAATTGTTTGTCTGCAAATAATAGGAGAGATCTGCTGCTCCAGGTGTCCCTGACTCAGACAGGCTAGGTGAGGGCCCATTGAAACCCCCTAGCAACCACCAATCAGCATGAGACAGGGAAAATACCTGGGATGCCAGATGACCCTCCCATTAGTTTATGGTGGTTGATAACATGTTGGGAAACCATGTAGTTCAGCACGTACTCCCCTTGTGGCTTAAATCAAACAGTTCAAACGAATCCCCCCCTCTTGTACTAACCAATCACCCTTACCCAACTTGTTCCTGCCAGTGAATGTGTTAATCATGTTTTAGAGTTGCTTTATGATTTTTCTCATAAGGTATGTGATGATTTGCTAAGAGATGCTCTGATGTATGTGAAGTCCCTGCCTTCCCCAAAGAGTGTATAAAACTGCTTCAAACCCTGGGCTTGGGGCCTCTCAGCATCACCAGTTGCTATGTGTGCAGAGGACCCAGCTAGCTTGCAATAAACACCTCTTTGCTGCTTACATCAATCTTGGTCTCTGGTGGTCTTTTGGAGGCCCCTAACTCGAGCATGTCAATCTATGTATAGCTCTAAAATGATTCTTCCTTCACTCCTTTCTAGTCAGAGTGCATACTAAATTATATATGCCTTTGTATTAAATTCCATGGAAGGATTGATATTGAAAGCCCTCCATGAAGATTCAAAATGGAGGAATAGAGAAGATTGCTTTCCCGTTGCTCCTTGTTGTGAAACCAAATCAGACACACAGCTTCTCAGCAAGGTGAGAGGGGAATCTTTACTGGGAATTAATTTAGGACATTCAAAGCAGATCAGGGACTCAAGAGGTTGAATATAACAAAATAAAGAAGAAATCCTCAGAATCCTGTGCTGGTTGCAATCCCCACCCTTGCTCGAAAATGGTGGAGGAATACACCAATTAAAGGAACCCACATTTTTAGGAGGCATAAGGCAGACATGGAGAGATCAGAGATCAAAGACACTGCCAGACTAACATGAAAAGTGTCCTGCACAATATCCTGCATCTCTCCTAGCTGCCAGGGAGAACAGAGGAAGGATCAATTTTGCAGCTGCAACACAGCAGCCAACACCTGGGAGAACCAAATCCTGGTATAACAGTGCCTTCCTTGCCAGAAATACAGGCCTGTCAAACCCACATCCCCTTGCATGGAGTATGCCTAAGTGACCAGAAGAAAATCAAACATGGAGAGGGAATTGTACAGGGGAATACTAGCCAGGGAAACCCACCCAGCTCCACCCTTCCCAGACTGGCCACTTGAAAGATTAGCTGGTAGAGATGCACCTGGCTAGGAGAAACATACATGGCCAAGGAATTTGAAAGGGAGGCCACATCCCAGAATCCAGGAAATACATAGTTCATGAGGGACTGAAAACAAGGACTGGTTACTCTACCACATGACTGAAACTCAGGGGGTTTTCCTGGGGAACAGCATCCCAACATGGTCCAGCAACTTCTTGGCCCCACAGGTGCACTGATTTAAAATATTCAGACCAATCATTCAAGGAAGAACCTGAAGCCTGCCTAAGCCCAAATCCCGCCCTCAGGATCCCCACCTGTGGGATTTGCCTTCACACTCCAGCAACCCTACCTAACACAGCTAAGAAGGGAAGGTGAGACTCCTGAACTCCAATGGAAACAATTCTTTAACTTTTCATTGAAATATTATTTTTCTTCTTTTCTTTTTTCTTCTCTCTGTTCAATTGTGATCTAAATGGTTCATGGACACTTATACATATTTACATCTGTTTCTTTTTTTTTCATTCCTAGCATTTTTGAAAACAGTTATTTTTCATGGATCAGTATTTTAAAGACTAAGATGTTTGGTTAGTGTATATTAGTTTTGTTCTTACATTCATTTATTTTTATTTTATATTCTCTTTAATTTTTATTTTATACTTTTTTCTCTCACTTATTTTTCACTTGGTTCTCTTTTCCTCTGCTAACAGCCAATCTCTATTGCTCTCTCATTCTTTCTTTACTTTTTACTTCTACTTTTATTTCCTCTTCTTTCACAATTATCACACCCTACATCACTTCTCTTCTATCTCTCTTCACCACTTGAAAATTGTAAACCTTATGTAAATTTACTGTTCTTACTGTGGGCAATAACTGATCATATCATTTCTGTTTGTTGTGACAATTAACATTTCAGATGCTGTATTAGTCAGGGTTCTCTAAAGGAACAGAATCAACAGAAAGTCTGCAGGCTAGAAAGCTGGAAAAACCAGTAGCTGTGCAGTCTAAGAGACTGAAGCCTCAGAAAAAGAGGGATCGATGGTGCTACCCTACTCTGAGACTGAAGGCTTCTAGAAAATCACTGCAGAATCACTGGCAGAGTCCACTTTGGAAGAGTGAAGAAGTGAGTCTGATCTTCAGGCAATTGCAGCAGCAATCAAGAACCTGTTCAAGAAGAATTGAACTTGTATCTTCTGCTGCTTCCTTGTTCTTCCAGCTTTTATTCCATCCAAGCCACCATCCTATTGGACATTCTGCCTGTTTAGGCAGGACCCCCACTTCAGATTGCTATCCCATATGACAAGCATTCCTAGACACATCCTCATTAACATACCCAAAAGTCTCTTATCATAGGCATCTCTTAATCCAATTAAGTTGACAATTCAAATTAACCATTACAAGTGATCCCAAAGCAGGAACTATTTGGTTTAATATTGTAGTTTTTTGAATTGGTTGTTGTTATTATATGTCTCCCCCTAAACTGTGAAGTACTGGAAACATTCTAGGTTACTACAATCTAAGGGGCAGAACTCTACTGCCTCAAAACCATACTGTTAGATGGATAGACACAAAAACAATGTTAAAAAAAAAAAGCAAAGGAACAAAGCACCCCTCAAAAAAACAAAAATAATTCAATAACAGAATCCAATGACACCCAGTAGAAGAAATGTCAGACAGGAGTTTAGCATGTTCTATAGCTAAATTGATCTGTGAGGTAAAAGATGATGTAAGGAGAGACTTCAGAAAGAAAGAGACTTCCTGGAGAAAATACAGGAAATGAAAGATCACTTCAGTAAAGAACATAGATTCTGAAAAAAAAAAAAATCAAGCAGAAATCCTCAAAATGAAAGAATCAATAAACCAAATGGAAAATAATTGGAAAGCATCACCAGCAGACTAACCCACTTGAAAGACAGAGTTTCGGGCAATGAAGACAAAATATATAATCTTGAATATAGAGTTGACCATGGAGAAAAGATGTAAAGAAACCATGAACAGAACTTCCAAGAAATATGGGATAACATGAAAAGGCCAAATTTAAGATTTATTGGAATAGATGAAGGTTTGAAGATACAAACCAAAGGAATGCACAATATTTTCAATAAAATAATATCTGAAAATTTCCAAAACCTTAAGAATAAAATGGAAAGTCAAATATATGAAGCATATAGAACCCCAAGTATACAAAATTAGAACAAACCCACACCAAGGCACATTATTAAGAAAATTCCTAACAGACAAAATAAGGATAGAAAAAGGACAGATCATATTTAGAGGGATACCAGCTGATTTCTCAACTCAGATCCTAAGAGATAGGAAGTCTTGGAATAATATATACCAAGTTCTGAAAGGAAATGAATGTCAATCAAGAATACTATACCCAGCAAAATTAAGGTTCAAAATTGATTATGAAATAATAAACAAAAGTTAAAAGAATTCACAGCTAGAAAGCCTGAACTATAGAACATTCCCAATAAAATATTTCATGAAGAAGAAATGAAAAATAAAAGTGAAAACCAGCAAAAGGAGGAACTACACTAGAAGGTCAATTAAAGGAGAAACTAACTCAAATTAAAAACACAAAATAAATCAAAATGACAGGGAATAAAATTATTGCTTAATAATAACATTGAATATAAATGACCCAAACTCATTAATCAAAAGACACAGACTGGCAAATTCTATTAGAAAATAAGACCCGATGATAAGCTGTCTCTAAGTGATGCATTTCATAGGCAAAGGTGTCCACAGACTAAAGGTGAAAGGATGGGATAAAACATATCATTTACATGCATCTCACAAACAAGCAGCAGTGTCTATCCTCCTATTAGATAAAGTGAACTTTAAACCAAAGTTAATCAGAAGGGATAAATAAGACCATTACATATTGCTTAAGGGAATTATACATCAACAAGATATAACAATTGTAAATATTTATTCCACAAACAATGAAGCACCTACATACATCAAACAAATCTTTCTCAATTTCAAGAATCAAAGGGACCGTAACACAATAATACTCAGTGACTTTAACATGGCTCTCTCACCACTGGATGGATCTTCCAAACAAAAACTAAATAAAGAAACTATAGAATGCAAAAATACAATTAATAATTTAGGCTTAACAGACATATATAGAATATTTCATCTATTAATGACTGCATACACTTTCTTCTCAGCAGCACATTATTTCTTCTTGAAAATAGACCATATCTTAGGCCACAAAGCAACTCTTAGCAAATACAAAAAAAAAAAAAAACAGAGATAATACCTTACATTCTATCAGATCATAATGGAATGAAATTAGAAATCAATGATAAAATTAAAAAATAGAAGAACACCTAGAGACTAAAATTTTGCTATTTAATGACTAAGGGATAACAGCTGAAATTGGGGATGAAATAAAAATGTTTATAAGTAAATGAGAGTGGCGATACAATATATCAAAACCTTGGGACACTATAAAGGCAGTTCTAAGAGGGAAGTTTATTGCATTAAGCACATTCTTTAAAAGAATTGAAAAGGACCAAGTAAATAACATAAAAATATACCTCAAAGCCCTGGAAAAGCAAGAACAAATTAACACCAAAAGCAGTAGAAGACAGGTAATAATTATAATCAAATCCCAAATCAATGAAATTGAAACAAACAAAAATGAGCAATTCAAAAACTCAACAAAACAAATAGTTAGTTCTTTGAAAAATAAATAAAATTGATAAACACTTAGTCAAGCTTATGAAGAAAAAGAAAAAAATCAAATTTCTAAAATTCTTGATGAAAAAGGAAATATCACAACAGACCTACAAAATACAGATAATGAGAAACTATTTTGGAAATAAATAATGCAACAAAATAGAAAATCATGAAGACATTTACAAATTCTAGAGACATATGACCTACCCAAATTGAATTAGGAGAACATAGAAAATTTAAACAAATCAATTTCAAGCCATGAAATTGAAGACACCATCAAAAGCCTACCGACAAAGAAAAGCCCAAGACCACATGGATTCTCAGCCAAGTTCTACCAGACTACCAGACTTTCACAGAACACCAATTCTCCTCAAATTATTCCATGAAATAGAAAAGGAAGGAACCCTTCCAAACTCATTCATTTGCTGGTAAATGGATGGAACTGGAGAGTGTCATGCTAAGTGAAATAAGCCAATCCCAGAAAACCAAAGGCCTAATATTCTCTCTAATATGCAGATGCTAACTTACCTAACTCACAATAAGCACAGTGGGATGAATAGAAGTTCACCGGATTAGACAAAGGGAATGAAGGGAAGGAAACGGGGATGAGAATAGGAAAGACAGCAGAATGAATCAGATATAACTTTCCTGTTTATTCATGACTATATGAATACACCACCAATGAAACTCCACAATATGTGCAACCACAAGAATGGGATCCTAATTAGAATAAGTTATATTCCATACATGTATAGTATGTCAAAATATACTCTACTGTCATGTATATCTAAAAAGAACAAATAAAAAATAAAATAAAGATCTCCATGTCATAATTGTTAAAGAGAAAAAAAAAAGTGTTCTAAACAATATGCCTCTTCTCAGGTCCTCACTTCCAAGAAAAGAAAAAGGAAGAAAGAAACAAAAGAAAGAAGAAAAGGAAAACAGACAGTGGTTGTGCCCAAAAGTACCACAGCCACATGAAGCCTATTCCCTGAAAGAACAGTGCCAGTAATGCAAGTTTGACTTTGTAAATAACATAAAAATATACCTCAAAGCCCTAGAAAAACAAGAACAAATTAACAGTAAGTCCATTAAGGACATTAAGGACATTTCTGAAGCCAATATCTTCAATACTTATATATTTCTAGAGTCATATGTGATGCTGTTTTAGTGAATGTGTTGTGTCACTCACAGCAAGATGATTGGGAATGGATTCCAGGGAAGCCTGAAAGGATGAAACACCCCAAAAACTCCATCCTGATGTAGACCTGTGGATGCTGCTCCAGGATCTCCACCAAAGCCCACATTAGGAGCTGCAGAAAAACTGTCCTCTGGAAAAAAATAAATACAATGGAAATTAAGAGAAAAAGTCAATATGCATATCACATTTTGTGGAAAGTGAGAAAACAAGAATAATGAAGGAATAATGATTTAAGAATTATACATAATAAATTAATATGAGAAACTATGTTTTGGAGTGAGATGAATAATGTTTAGATGGAGAACAGGGTGAACAGGATTCATTGTACCTCATTTTATGGCTTACCATTTTGAATTCTATGTATATATATTACCTAGTAAATTTTTTTTTTAATTTTTATAAGCCTTAAGTTAAAAAAAATCACCTTTTTAAAGGCAAACTGGTTAACAGAAAATTGTTCTAAAAGGATCATCCTTAAAGAAAATTTTCAATATGTAGGAGAACATCTTTTAAACCTTAGATATTTGTCTGTCTGCCCTACTAAGGAATCTATTTTATTTACATCATGATTAATGTGTTACATGTCACTTTACTGTAAACTAGATTTCCCATGTGACATTAATTTATAAACTTTCAAAATCAACAGGGAAACCAAAATTCAGATCTGACTTACAAACTGCAGTCATTTTCTAAGAAGGAAAGACCAGGTGTGCCACATTCTAAAAACAGAAAGGCAGAGTTTACTTTAAACAGAATGACTCACTCCTATTTTTTTTCTTTCTTTTTCTTTCTTTTTTTTTTTTTTTTTGATCCTGTTGAGTAATTTACAAAATTGGAACAACCAAAACATGACTGCCACCCACCCACACACACACACACACACCCATAGAACGATTATATTTATTTATACACATACCTTCAATTGCAAAAGAAGATACTGATGCTGATTTTTTAAACTAAATTAAAAAAATACATATCTATTGGATATAATGGAACTTAAATAACTATGTCTAGTTACTTTAATATGGAGACCCTAATAGAATGGATTTAGGCTATCTAACTATGATTAAACTGGACTTTGATTTTAAATCAAACAAAATAAAGACAAAGCAAAATGAAAATGGAATTTAGACATTTGTAAATGTGACTGAGAAAATTTTAACCAACCAATATTTCCTTTGTCTAATTGTAAATGGATATAAATAGGATTTTATAAGTATGTGAATATTTAAGGATTGACTTGATTATATAGCCTAGTTATAAAATGAAAAAAAGTTACTTACAAAAAACTGTTCATCCAATTTTGCATGCTTCCATGGCTGTGTATTTCAACTTTAAAAAAGAGAGAAAGATTAATACAAATGTAGATATTTGCCCTTAATCTTTCAAAATTGAGAATACTTGACGATAAAATAGTGTTTTGTTTCTTGAATACTTTCATTGATACTGACACTTGTTACATAACCTGGACATAAAATTATTTGTAAAGCAGAAAGAAAATATTGCTGGTATAGTACAGCTACTATAGAGTTTCCTATTCACTTTGTAGATTACATTGCAACAACTGTCAAGAATTGCAGAAATTGATGAATTTTAAAATTTCACATGACTTCCAAATAGTAGAACATAAGTTGGTGTAATAAAATAACTTTGAATGTATCTGTGTGCCATGAATTAGTAAAAGAAGTAAAGTTTATTCTTTTTCTTAAACCAAAATATCCAAATTAATATAAGCAAAAAAGAAGGGGATTTTCTAAAATTTTACTCTATAATCACAAAGGCAAATATAGAACTATGCTTACCTTGTACAAAAATAGAATAATCTTTAGACAAATTACCATTAACTGATGTTATGCTGAAAAATGATTTGTTTTTAAGAGGCATCAGCATGAAACAGATGTTATTAATTCTACCAATACTAACATTATTTCACCCAAGAATTTTTTATTTTATTTATTTATTTTGGTGTGATTGTTTTTCTTTTATCTTTTTGTAACTGACAGTCAAACCCAAGGCCTTGAAAATGCAAGGCAGACGCTTTGCCACTGAGCTACATCCCAGCCCATCCCCAGCATTTTCTATGTACAGAATACCAAATACATGATAGTCATCATAACTTGGAAAAAGTTATGATGGGAAAATTCTCATAGGATCTAGATAAATCCAGATAAATATGCCAGGAAAACACATTTAAAAAGTTTTCCTAGATAAAGTAAATGCTACCAAATAGTGTTGAAGAAATAATAATAAAATAAAATAAAAATTCCTCAAAATCTTTGTATCTACCAGTGAATTTGTAACATGGATCTGGCCAATGAGATATAGAAGTTAAATGAATGGAACTTACATATCCTATGTAAGTTTGTAATTAAAAAATAATAATAATAAAACAAAGAGGTATTTTGTCTTGTTTGACTGTTCATTTTTATAAGGGATTTAACCCAGAGGTGATTTACCACTGAGCTACATACCCAGCAGTTTTCTGTTTTTATTTTGAGACAGGGTCTCACTAAGTTGCTTAGGGCCTTGCTAAATTGCTGAATCTGGCCTTGAACTCGTGATCCTCCTGCCTCAGCTTCCTCAGTTGCTGGGATTACAGGTGTGCACCACAGTGCCAGGCTGTTTGTTTATATTCTGGTTGTTTTATTTCTGTTTCCTCCTTCCCCTCTTTTTGCCTAAAACCTGGAGAAAGATAACCACTTTGCACCACAAGGATGAAAGTCATCTGTGGTGAATGGTGAAGGACTTGGTGACTTCACCATCAACAATAGCAGCTCTGGAAGTACCCCTTTGTATATGAGAAAATCACATTTGTATTTCATGAGGCCACTTAGATAGCTGTTTACTTTCAATGGAATATATTCTTTGCTGATTACATGAGGAAAGGTGTGTAAACCTAAATTAACCTGAAATACATTTCTTCAATAAGACTCTTATCTCACAAATTCACCATTTTTCTTTCAGAAGAAGTTTGAAACATAATAATAGAATGATTCAAATTCCTTTCTCAAATTATAAGTTTATCTGAATTTATGAAATAGAAAAGCAGAGGCTGTTGAGAGTAGGGAAAGGAATGGTAAAGGTTGACCAGAGGACAAGCACGGTTCCCATTTTTCAGTGGGCATAAGTTTCCATCTTATGGAGAGAGACTGCATAATCTGGCCAGCAGGCTAGGGGACAATTGAAATATTAAGAACCAATCAACAAAGGTGCACATCACTAGTAGCCTTGAAGAACCAACATGGAGGAGCTTATCAACTTCTCCTTATGTGCCTTTAAAAGAATGAATGCTATAGGACTTGAGGGCACTCTTGCCCCTCCCAAATGCACTGCAACAAAAGTTCTGAATCTTTTACTCTCCTTTTAAATAAAATTCTGCTTGCTTGCTTACCTCAGCAGCGTTTGTGGTGTTCATTCTTCAACTCTGTGGAACATGAACCTGATCCTAACTCCTGCTAGAAATATCTTGTGGACTTGTCCGGGATACCCAACCCCCACTAAGATGACTATCTTTTGGAGGAAAACTTGACACTCATCAGCCACTTAAAAGTGATTAGCACAGCTGCTAGTCTCAAATATCAGGATATGGGATTCTCAGTTTCTGTAGGTCCCAATCACCTTCCCTGTGCATTAGGCACCTTGGGTTCTATGGAGCACTTTCCTACTTTTCTGTCCTGGCTCAGATTGTAACTGGAACAAGTAGACAGTGGCCACTGATCCTGGCCTGCCTTTGGATGCCAGAATTTTGGTGAAGTTGAGAGTCAGACTTGCCAAAAGCACCCCCATTATTGTTTCTGTGCCCCTCATGGGCCTTCCCAGATTCTTTGCCTATAAGGAAGGGGGAGGCACCCATCTCTTTTAGTTCTTTAGGGACCTAGGGAGACTTACATTCTCATACATTCTCCTTCAAAGGAAGCTGAACTTAATCCCTCTGGGCACCTCCAAGACCACCAGGCTCACAGCCTATTAATTAAATTCTTCCTCAAATTTCTCTGTGAGAAAGGCAGAAGGTCCTCTGAGAAAACCTCTCCTTCCAGGATCCCTGGCATCCAGATTGTAAGTGAAAAGCCCATTTAAAATAATCCACTGTCCTTGATGATCCTGGCTTTACATAATGTCCTTCAACCTTGCTTGAAAGGAGAGTTCATATTCACTAGGTTCACCAATTTTATGGATACATGAATCAGAATAATACATCTCACTATCAGCTGGAATTTAATTATCAGCCACAATATCTGGAAGTCCAATAGTGGCCAGGGGAGACTATTAAGTTCAGCTAAGTCTGGCTGTTTGTCATGCAGAAACCAAAGACCTGCATGACTTAGCTAGTAAGATAGCAATAAACTTAGCAAGTCCTTCAGAGTGAGAGGGGAAGTATTGCTGACTACCAAGAAACTCATTTGGGGAGATGTCCCTATGAGAGTGGGTAGTTCTTCTGGTGCAGATGCCTGAGTTCTGTTTTGTCTTATCCAGATGGGAGCTTTCGCCTCAAAGGTAGTGCGAGGTTCAGCACTATCTGGGAAAAGTTGGATCCACAAACACTCAGAAAAAAAAAGTGGCTGATTTTCTTTTGCTGTTAGGTGTGGCCTTCATACAAACTCTAATGGAGAATCATGGCTACCAGAAGATAGTATAAATCTCTGACACTATCTTGCAGCTCAGTGTTTTTGCTAAGAAACAAGGAAAATTGTCTGAGATCCCCTATGTTCAAGCCTTTATGCTCTGGAGGATAACCCCAAATTATGTCAGTAGTGTAAGCTAGAACCAGCTATGATAGCTGTCATAATAAAAGAGAAGCCTAAAGAGACATATAGTGGGGTAGAAAAGCCAGGGAAGTCCCAAGAATTCCCAACACCTACTAATCCCTGCCAACTGCTCTCATTTCTTCCCCGCATCATCCTCCCCTAGAGGAGGAAAAAACATATTGCTACTTCAGGAAATGCCAGGAGGGGAATTGGGGCCAACAAAGGTCCATTTCCTTTTTTCCCTTAAAGAGCTGAGGCAAATTAAGATGGACTTGGGGAAATTCTCATAGGATCCAGATAAATACATTTAGGTGTTCCAAGATTTATGTAAGGTTTTCTCTCTTACTTTTACCAAGTTATTACTTAAGTACTAGATAAATAACCATATTACTACTTAACCAAACTTTGATCTCTAATAAAAAAGAAGACTATCTTAATAGCAGCTGAGCATTTTGGAAATGATCTGCATCTCAGTCATGTCCCTGTAGCACAGACTAGGAACAAATCTAAGTATCCATCTGGGTACAGGCAGTTCCAAGGAATGATCCCAAATGAGATCCAAATGAATTACAGGATGATTGAAAATAAGACATTTGAGGATCTGGTCCTTGAAGGTCTCAGAAGGTCAAGGCAGAAGTCTTTCAATTACTATAAGATATCTGAAATCTATCAAGGGCCTCAGGACATCCTTTAAATCTTTTTGGAGAAACTCAGGAAGACACTGAGAAAGCACACCATAGTGGATCCTGAATTCACAGAGGTTCACATTTATTATTCACATGGCCCCAGACATTTGGAGGAAGTTTCAAAAATTGCCATATGGCCCTGATCCAGATAACATCCTCTGACTTGCAAGCTTTCAGGGTGTTAAGGGAGGTAAGTAGAATGAACCTCAGCTACAAAAGGAACTCATTTCCACTAATGAGAATACCAAAAGGTTAAGTGAGTACTACCAAAGCCCTGTCCTATTTGTCAAGGCAATCACTGAAGGAATGAATGGCCCCAGGGATGCAGGCTCATGGGGTCAGATTCTCCCAACCAGGTCTGAAGGGGCCCAGGGTCAACCTTACTGCCTCCCATACTCCCATTACCATGCATGAACCCTGGGTATTCTCAGTAGAGAGCCAAAAAGTCAGTTTCCTTCTGGACACTGGTGCCAGCTTTTCTGTATTTGTCTCTTACCATAGACCCCTTTCCTCTGATAATGTGTTGGTGTGAGGGGTGTCTGCATGGCCTATCACTAGACATTTTATTCCCCCATTAATCTGTGAATATGATGGGGTGATATTTTCCCATGCATTCCTGATAGTCCCAGAGTTTCCTATTCCTTTATGGGAAGATATATATTCTCAAAACTTCAGGCCTCCATCATCATAAATTTGGGACCCCAGCATCCATTATGTCTACCTCTAATAGAATGTGATATAAACTCTAAAGTGTAGGCCACTGAGAGCAAATTCAAGCAATCAAAGTGTGTAGTTCCAGTTAAAATAACTTTGAAGGACCCTTCATCTTTCCATACCAGAAACAGTAGCCCCTGAACCCAGAGGAAAATAAAGGTTTATTGGGGATAATTTAAAACCTTAAACAACAGGACTCTTGGTGCCTTGCAATAGCCCCTGCAAAACCAAAATGAGGAATGGTGCTGTTATGGTTTAGATATGAGTTGTCCCCCTGAAAGCTTATGTGTGAAAGATACAAGGTTTGGAAAAGAAATGATCGGGTTATGATAGCCTTAATCCAATCAGTAAATCAGTCCCTGATGGGATTAACTGAATGGGAACTGAAGTTCGATCAGATGTGGCTGGAGGGGGTGGCTCCCTGGGGCGGTGGCTTTGGGTATATATTTTGTATCTGGCAATTGGAATTTCTTTCTCTGCTTCTGATCATCATGTGAGCTTCACCCTTCCACTACACTCTTCTGTCATGTTGTTCTACCTCACCTTAATCCCTGAGGAATGGAACTGGCTATCTGGATTGAGACCTCTGCAACAGTGAACTCCCAGATAAACTTTTGCTCCTCTGAAATTGTTTTTGTCAGGTCTTTTACACATAGCAGCAAAAAAGCTGATGAAAACAGGCACCTAGTCCAACACCTTAGGATAATCAATGAAGCAGTCATCCACCTTCATTCTGTGGTACCTAATCCTTATACTTCGTTATCTGAGATCCCAGCTGCTGCTGCTTGATTTACTGTATTAGACTTGAAGGACATCTTTTTCTGTATACCCCTAGAAAATCAGTCACAATATCTCTTTGCTTTGGAGAAGCCAGGTTGTAGATCTCAATTAATTTGGACATTGTTAACCCAAGGATTCAGAGATAGTCCCCACTTGTTTGGTCTGATCCTTTCCTAGGACCTAGCAGAATTCAACAGGTCATCTGTACCTGTCTTCCAATATGTGGATGATATTCTATGTGCTACCACCAAAGATGAACATAAAATGATCACTACAGATCTTCTGAATTACCTGTCTGAAGGTGGAGATAAGGTCTCAAAAAAAGAAAGCCCAACTATGCCAACCACAGGTTCAATAACTGAGATTACTACTGTTTGGAGGAATTCACAGGCGTGAGGAAGAAAGGATTACCCCTGCAGAACGATAGTCTCTACTCCAGACCATATAGCAACTGAGAGGATTCCTGGGGATAACTGGGTATTGTAGGCTTTGGATCCCTGGTTATGGAGAGATAGCCAAACATCTTTATTGACTCCTCAAGAAAGCCCAATGCCAGGAAATAACCACCCCAATACGCAGAATATGTTATGGCTTTTAAAGCCCTAAAAGAGGGCTTACTTCAATCTCCTGCTCTCAGCTTGCCAACAAAGCAAAAAATTTAATCTGTTAGTGAAGAAAGGGGAGGAATGGCCTTAGGGGTGATAACACAAAAGAGCAGGCCAGCTCAGCAGCTGGTAAGATATCTCAGTAAAGAGCTTGATATGGTATCTCAAGGATGGCTCCATTGCCTTTGAGTGGTAGCTGCAGGAGCCTTGCTGGTCCCTGAGGCAATTAAGATAACCCTAGGAAGGGATCTTACTGTATACACGTTTCATGACCTTGCAGGAATTCTGAATACTAAAGGGGGATTATGGCTCTCAGATAGCTGCCTTACAAAATACCAGGCCTTGCTCAAATTTTAACCCAGTCACCTTTCTTCCAGAATCATTAGAAGGAAACCCTGAACATGATTGTCAACAAGCCTCAGCCATAGACTACTCAGCTAGAGGAGACCTCCAAAGTGTTCCCCTGAATAATAGAGATCTTACTATATACACAGAGGGAAGTTCATTTATGGAACAAGGGGAATGCAAAGCTGGATATGCTGTGGTAACTTTTTTAATCATAGTGCTTAGGGTATTAACCATAGGGTGCTGCATCATCCCCTGCATATGTGGTCTCATTCAGAGATTAATCAAAACTGTACTCACTAAACAAACTCCTGTGTCTTACCAATGACAAAATCTCTTTTTCTTAGACACAAAGGAACCTCACCTGGACTTCCATTGGGAACCCCTGGAACAGTCACCAAAGGAAACTTCACTGCCCCTTCTCAACACCCCTTAACATTAGGAAGCAGTTAATGAATAGTCGGTCTACATGACTTCTACCATGAACCTTTGGATCAACACCACGTCACTGAAAGGGAAACCTGAACTTCCCCACGTCACCTTGCTTCATCTTAAAGCACCTAGAGCAATCATTGCCCAATTCTTATCAGAGACGGGAATGAGATAGAAAAGAATAGGCAGTTGGGAATAGAGAATTGACAGTGCAGGTCGACAAGAGGGTAAACCTGAGGACAGCCATTTCAACACGCCCTGACATGTTGTAAAACAGTTTCTGTTTCTCAAAAGGAAGTTTCCATCTCATGGAGACGTGACTACAAACTCTGGCTTACTGGCACAGCACAGTTGAAATATCAAGAACCAATCAACCAGGCCCACATCCCTAGTAAAAAAGAACTAATAAGCAGGAGCTTATCAACATCTCCTTACAGGATTTGAAGGCATGCTTGCCCTTCTCAAGGGCACAGTGCCAAAAGTGGTGAATCTTTCGCTCTCCTTTTACTTAAAATTCCTGCTTGCTTACTTTCTTGCCTCAGTGGGGTTCGCAGTATTCGTTCTTTGACTCCACAGAATACAAACCCAACCCAACCCCTACCAGTAACATCTAGTCCCATGATTTTTCCCTTCCACCACTCCTATTAAAACAGAAGAGATATCCCTTTCTCAAGGATCAGCTCTCCACCTCTAGTTTGGATTGCATCCCCTCCTGTTTATCTTTTCTCTTCCATAATATCAACCTCTCTTTCCACAGTGGCTCTTCTAAAATGCTCTCTTAATTCCCTTCCTCTGAAATTATCTTTACACATTATGTTTTTGCTTTTCCTTTCACAGTACTTCTTGAAATCCTGGCCTACACATAACTCCCTCCATTTCCATACCCATTAAATTTTCCATCCTGTGGTCAGAATTCCAGCACAGCACTCTACGGAAACTGCTGTTGCCAAGTCACCAGGAGCTACTTGGTAAGAATGATGAGAAATTTGAATTTTCATCTTATTTCTGACATAGTTAAAGCTATGAACCATCTTGCTCCTTAAAAATGCTTATTTTCTTCCTTCTCTGTCATAGTTCAGTCTTCTGGTTTTCTTCCTAAAAAAAGAATAGTTCAGGCTGGGGATATAGCTCACCAGTAGAATGTTTGTCTAGTATGTGTGAATCCCTGGGTTTGATCCCAAGGTCTGCAAAAAAAAAAGAAAGAAAGAAAAAAGAAAGGAGTAATCATTTTTCATCACCCAATAGGCTATTTATTGCCATTTTGGACTGATCTGTTATTGATGCTTCTCAGAATACTGGCCTAGTGTTTATCCTATTTCTACTTTTCATACTTCATTAGCTTCTCAAAGGTATCCACTTCCATCTATATAAAGATGAACAAAATACAACCTCAGCAAATACCTATCTTGAGCCCCAGATACAATACACAACAATTTACTAGACATATTCGCTTGGCTATTTATCAAGTGTCTAAAATTAAGTTGTGCAAAAGAGAATTAATTTTTCCTATAACTGTTTGTCTTTCTTCAGAAACTAATTCTGATACAGGTCTTGGAAATCAGGATTGGGTCCTTGTTCCCCCAATGTTGAAGATTAAACACCCAGGCAAGCATCTTTTCTTGGGTATTTATCCTTCATCTTTCCAGCCCAATCATTTAGTATCTACGCTGACCACATGCCCTTCACCCCTGTCTCAAGACATCTAGTTATCTAAATCAGAAGGCATCTAGTTATCTAAATCAGAAGCTAAGTATTTCCTCTCTTTTATTCACTATACCCAATCATCCATCTCATGCTAAATCATTTGAAAAATACCTGGATTCTGCTCATATCAATTAAGCTTTTATTCTCTTAGCAGACCCCCTCAAAGCTCATCTGAATTCCTGCAAAAGCCTAACATATGTTGCTGTGAGTTCAGTCTTTTTCCATTAAATCCTGTCTCCCTGAAGCAGCTAAAATGATCTCTCTAAATCATTAGTGGAGCACGACAACACACTTACTTAAAACCTTTAGTGAAGACTTAATGCCATAAGAGTTCTGAAATCCTCCATGTAGTATACAAATCAATCTATCATCTGAACTCTGTTTGTCCTTCACTTCTTTCATCTTGATTCTTTTGTAACCATATTTCATTACTATTTTCTCCTGAGAGTATCAAGTTCTACCTGATTTCTTTTCCGGATATATTTTTGCTTTGTTGTTTTTGTTTTCACTTGTTCCTCATGACTTTACTTATCTAAACTTTGTCTTTAGTTTTTATCAGCACAGCCCCAGAGGATGTTTTTTTTTGTTTCTTTTTTCATTCTCCATAATTGGGTTGATGGCTTAAGGTAGAAATCAAGAGTGCCTCTCATTATCCATTCTTTTCAGTTCTAATTCTTAGTAACTACTTCCCATTTTTAGTTGGACAACTTGACTGCCTGGCTAAGCATGTGCACTTTCTAGCTTGTCCTGCAGCTGTGTAGGACTACAGACCTGTGGATATTATAATTCCAGAAAAAAATCTTAAAAGGGAAGAATCATGCCCTTCTTCAACTCATGTATTCTATTTCTGGAACTTGAGTGGAATGGTTAGAGCCCAACAGCTCTTTCATTTAATGCTGTATTTTTCTGCCAAAATAACTAAACTGTTCTCAAGCTCTTCCACAATGCCTGTACCTCTATCATTTCATATGTTTCAATATTATAATTACTTATTCTTCCCACTTAATTAGTTTTTTAATCAATTAAAATCAATTAATAAATCAATAAATAAAATAAAATGTCAACATCAAATCCAATCTTAATAACATTTCATAAATTAAATAAGTGGGATTTTAACCCCTAAAAGGTAGGAATGATACAATATTTTGAATCATTTAGCTTTATAAAATGCTTGCAGCATTGTCTTTCCAGACTTATTAAAACTTTTTCATAAGTAAATGTATGTGTCATTATTTACATAGTGGGAACCATTGTCGTAAGCCATAGGTTTCTTAGAGATAGTCCACTATGTTTTTCTCCTCAGGATGGTATCTGACACTATAATCAGGATAAATTTGCTGAAATGATTGAATCATCCAAATTTCCATACTCAAAGAGAGAAAAAAAGAAAATATTATCCTTATCTTTAATGGGGCCATGTGAAATATTTAAATTGTTCTGTGATGGTTAATGCAAAAACATAAGTTACTTGGGCCTTGGATTGGTTGTAAAATCTTGTCACTCTCATGACAGCCCATCATCCCACTTGGCACCCATCCTCACATTTAGCTGCCTCCTCTGACAGGAGACAGCGTTCTTGAGGCAAAGGTCACAGGTTCTTTCTTCTACTGCCTACTATGGAACCTTATGCCAGGATCCTTCCTTTGTGGGTTTCAGTTTCCTGGTCTCTGAAAGAAGGGCTTACAGGAGATGATTTAATGACCTTTTCCACTTCTGATGTGCCATGATTACATATCCTACATAATCCTCTTAGGCTGTGGGTTAAGGTTCCTCTTTTCTTTTCTAACCTCAAGGGTGATGTTGATCACAGTCTCTCTATGCTTGAAAATCATTATCCTTTGATATCCCAACCTGAATAACCTCGTTTCTCCATCTTGTATCATGGTCCCTCCACTATAGAGCCTACACTGGATATAGGGACTCAGAAGAGAGAATCTAAAGTGGAAAGTGAATCAGAGTGAATCCTGTTTCCTATGGGTACAGATGTCTAATAGTGGAGGACAGGGATTAGAGAGAACTGGTACTCACTAATAAAACTGGCTATGTACATAAAACTGGCTATGTACATAGAAGATAATTTTTTTAAATATTGCTATTAAAAGGAGTGTTAGATATTTGTGTTTGTATTCTCAGTTTTGCAATATTGCATTAATATAAGGTATGTGTGTATTTTCCATTATTTGTGTAGAAAATAGTGTGGAAAATGCCACCTGAGGATGACTGCAATGTTGTTCTGTGGTCCTGCTTTAGAAAAATAAATTATTCTAAGGCCATTAGGGAACAATACCCATGAAAGTTTTGATTAACTTAAAAAGAGAGGGAAGGAAGGGGGCAGAGAAAAAGAATTGAATTCAAGAACAGTTGATCTTACTATTCCCTTAGAATATTTCCTCATTTCTAGTGTAGTAATTAAAGAACCAATATTTATTTGTTCATATTTAAGCTTATGAACAAAGGCTTTCAAAACTTCACAATAAAGTCTCAAAGTAGGAAGATAATTAATCCAACTAAAACTCATTTAGAAATATCTGCTGCATCAGAGAACAATAGCAGCCTAATTGGGGTGAAGAAATGCCCTGCAGGCCAACAGCTCTGGGCTTTGTCATATCTCAAATCTGCCAGAGCCAGAACAAACATTCATATTAATGAATCCAAAATAGATCAAATACTCCTCAGAATACATCATTCTCTAGGGCTGTTTTGCTCAATTGAGGGTGTGTCTTTCTCTGGTTTGAATAAACACAGCCACTGAGGGTGCTGAATTCCTCCCTGGTGTCTTTATTCCCTCAGGCTTTCTGGCTAGATCAAAGAGCAATGCTGTGGTTTAAAAGGGAACTAAATTATTCTCAAAGCAGAAGAAAAGGTCATGCTGCCATACATCTTTAAAACTGTTGCTCAAACAGTCCAAGTGATTCCTTCTTCCTATTCTCCTGACACAGTACATGTCCTCTCACACAAAAAAGGGCCCTCATAAGCGCTTAGTGGGAATGCAAATTAACACAGCCCTTTTGGAAAACAGCCCAAGGCACCTAAAAAAAATAAAATAAAAACAGAGCTACCTGTGATGGAGGTATACCAGTTCTGGACATACACCTGGAGGAAATGAAGTCAGCGTACCTGTATACCCATGTTTATTATGGCACTATTCACAAAAGCTAATATATGGAATCAGATCAGGTGAGGTGCCACCAACAGACAATGGATATAGAGAATATGGGATCTGTACACAATGGTGTATTATTCAGCCAAAAAGAAGAATGAAATCATGTGATTTGAAGGAAAATGGGTGGAATAGAGAACATCATTTTCAGTGAAATATGCCAGAAAGACAAGCATCACATGTTGTCTATGTGGAAACTGAAGAAAGAAAGAAAAAAAAAAAGATGACCTGAAAGCAGAACAGGGAGATTATTAGGGAATGGAAAAAATATCAGAAGGAGATGCTAAGAAGATAGAAGGAAGGAGGAGACATGGCCAAAGTACAATACACGCATGTATGGAAAATGTCACAGTGAAACCCATTAACTTGTACAATTAATATGTGTTCACTTAAAAAAGGGAAGAGAATTTTGCATTGAAACTGTTTATTTTTCCAAAAATTAAAAACTAAAATGAATAAATAAATATCCTTTTAGCAAGCATTCTGACTTGCATTCTTAGCCCATTACCCAAGATTAATATGGTCCTTTTACTTATTTTCTTTGGCACCTTCAGTGTGGTGTGTGTGTGTGTGTGTGTGTGTGTGTGAGAGAGAGAGAGAGAGAGAGAGAGAGAGAGAGAGAGAGAGAGAGAAAGGGAGAGACATGTCACAAAATGTTAAAAGTGGAAAGAATTATAAAATCATTAATATAAACTACCCCTTCTACATTTGTAAAATGCAAGCCAATGTTTTTAATCTATATCTTAGGTGAAAAAAAATACTGAAAAAAATACTAAATCTACTAATGGCATATTACCTACCTCATAAGACTGTTTTAATTATTCTTTTTGTAAAAAGTGCCTGTAGTGCATTTTATGTAAGTTTTTGCTAAATAAAATATTAGTGAGCATTCAATAAATATTATGTAATAATTTAATGCTGCCACTTTTGGTATTTTGATGTTGATGGTATCTTGTACTTTTAAAGAATCTTTGCCTAGCACAAAATGCAAACATATCCAGGCCATTTCAAAATAATGATACAACATAGGGAATCAGGATGTGCCTTGAGTCTTGTGAAAGTCTCACTCACATTGGTCAATCATACTTTTTGGCTTGGGTCAGATATATTTTTAAAAAGAGAAATCAGTGAAGAGCCCATTTTTTAAAACCTTTAATCATTGCCATCCCTTGCAATTTTCTCATCTTTTTGTCTTGAAAAGCATAAACCGGTAAAGCTTCTAGAGTTTACAAGGGAAGCCCAATATTACCTGTGACCCAAATAAACCTGAAGGTGCAATGATAGTGAAACTGTCAAGAGATTACAAGCATAAGGGGTACAACTCGTAGGTAATAAAAGTTCATGCAGGTGTATTGCCTTGGGCAAAGGAAGGAGGCACTTTTAAACTTCTTTATGAAGACAGATACAGCTGGAACATGGAAGGAAAACTATTTTTTATGAGTGCCAGTGTCATCCTTGATGTTACATATTTTCAAGCTTCACTTGCTTCTTAGGCAGTTTTCTTGTTCTATGGCTGGAAAGATACTACAGCCCAGAATCATCAAAAGCGAGTATTTTACATGGCATTGGCAATTGGAAAACAACAGTGTGAGCACTTGATGTAAGCAGGGGCCTCCTTGAAACATTTTCCATTTTCCCAAAGGTCTTCTAGGATTTCTAAGCATCCTCTGTAAGCAGATCCATCCCAAATGTAGCCAAGCAATGTTGAAATAAAAATGGCACTTCTGGATCTTTCCTGAGATGGTGAATTAGACTTTATATGCTCTAGAAATCTATATAGTTTTCCATATGTTTATTGGTGCCTTATAATTGTACATAATGGTGGGATTTGTGGTTACATATTCGTACATGCACATAATGTAACAGTATAATTTGGTCAATATGTTTGACCAAAATTCTCACAGGTAATTCTGATGCTTTGCCAAACAGACCCAAAGTGTCAGATTCATAATGGATAGTTACTATCTCTCTAAACAAGTTAAAAATACTTTAATATGAAGAAGAGACAGAAGTGACATGAACTTTTTAACCTACATTTAAACAGAGAAAAAAAATTCATCAGACAAGTTGTTACTTTAAAGCATTATTTTGTAATGTCAATTAAAATGCCTCTAGATAAAAAGAAATTAATAGGTATGTATAGTCTATTCAACTCATGATGATGAATTTCAGGAATAAAAATAATATCAATAAAGTAAAAATCCACATAAGTAACTCCTTTATAACAAATTAGTGCTGAGTTTTAGAACATCCATTTAACACTGAAAGTGCATTAAGCAATGTCAGATGTAAGGGAACCTCTCTGAGCTACAGGATGGTTAATGGGTTTTGATGGAAAGTCTTAGAGCAATTCTCATGCATATTTAATCCCCAAAGGACATAGATAGCCCAGAGAGTTACTTAACTAAATGGAAATAACCCTAAATTTTTCTTAGCACTGGAAACTAATATGATATTGAATTAGAGGCTCAGTTTTATAAAACAAAAAAGCTATTTAAATTGCTTATCAAATATTCATTTGCTGTTAGTTTTCTAAACATCAAATACTAGTTAAACTTTGAAAGACAATATAAATTTCAAGGTACGTGTATTTATATACATATATGTATATATAATACATATAGGATAACTTACACTTCAAAATGCATTTTGGAAAAATTATCATGATGCCATTAAACTGATAAATTTCAGTTTGACAATGTTTCAATTCAAGTAGTAAGCAATTGGTACAATTTGTCAATATTTATCTTATTCAATATCATAAGTGAATTCTGATTCTAATATTCAAAACATATCCCATTTAAGGAAAAGACTACTAGTTTTATACCTTTATTAAGTTAAATTGTGACAGCTGTACCATTAAAAAAAGTCTATTATTAAGTATTTCTTCAGAAAGCAATGCTCCTATATTCTCTTTGCAATTCAGTCTTGTAACAAGGCTTTTATCAACATCAACCATACTCTAAACTCACAAGTTCTCTAAGTGTGGCCCTCAGACCTGCAGCCACATCAGCAAGGAACTTGTTAGAAATACACGTTCTTTCCAGCTTCTGCTCGCCTTCTCTGCTCAAGTTGCCAGGCACTTCGCAGTTTGGCACTTTTAGACACCAAATCACCTTACTTAGGATGCCACATGGAATTTGAAATCACACCTCCCGAGCAGCTCCCTGGGCCAGCCAGGCTCCTCAAATAAGAGCTACGCCCAGGCCCGCACCAGTGGCTCAGCCACCAGCAGCAGCCCCATCATCTGCACTTGGCTCATCTGCTGCTGCTTCCCATCAGTAAAGTCTGATGGCCCAGATGGCAATCACTGCAGCTGGTGTGGCTGTGGGCTCTGCTGGGGGACACACACTGGATCATGCCATCACTGGAAAAAGTGATGCTCTCAAAGCCTGATATCCCTTGCCAGAAGCCTTAGGGAATCCAACCAGCATGGCAGCAGCAGATTGGTGGCCCTTTTATGAGATAAAACAATTTTTGGAGTGGTTCCAGAACAATTACAAATACATTAGTTTTATCCAGAAGTGCAAATTGAGAAGTGAAAAATCGGCTCTGCTGACAAAGTTGCTTTAGCATAAAAATGTAACTGGTAGTGAAAGGGTAAAATGTAAAACCGCAATATAAAATCTCACTCAATAGCTTCATTGTTTCTGAATAACAAAAGGAAGAAAGTATTCTAATTGTATAGAAAGAAGTTCTCTACATTGGTACAGAATTGAGGGCTGGGCAAATGTTTGTGTGGCTTCCTTAAAGCAACTGTTTTGATGCTGTTCTTTGTGAATTAATTAGAATAAAGTGATTTTCTTAATTAAAAGAAAAGAAAAGAAGTACATATTATTGATGATACTTATTAACTCAGAAATTCTGGGTCTCTGTGCTCTGTGCCTTTGGGGTATCCTACAGGTGTTTTTTATATACACTAAAGTCTGAAAACCAGGCAATATCATATTTTCATCTTAACTCTGTCTTCCATAGGAAGCATCAAAATTAACCACTTCCAACTTTAAAAATCCTAATTTTAATTATTAAATATTCCAAAGTCAAAAAGAACAAAGAACACTAGGAAATGCCAACATCTCTCATCCCCCTGGACAAAACACACATTCAGTTTTCCATATTCAGTTCAAAATTGTTCAAAAATAAATGCTTTACATTTGATTTAATGCCTTCTCCTCATCCAATTTGCTTCTTTCTTTTGTAAGGAAATCACTTTCCCAAGTGTGTGTGTGTGTGTGTGTGTAGTGTATGTGTGTGTATCCTTTTAAATTCATGTTGTTATATCTTCAATGCATATGTATATGTCCATATACATAAATATATTTAAGTGTGCTTGAAGTTTTTGTAGAAATAAGTACACTTTTAATATTTGCTTTCTTCATTCGAAATTATAATTTTGAGATCCACCCATGAATATGTGTTGAGATTTTTTTTAATGTCACATATTATTTCATATTAGGAACAATTCTTTAATCAATTAGTTACCAATTTCCTACTGATAGAAATTAAGTTATTTCTAATAAAAATGTTGCTCTAAACAGTCATGGAACTTGTCTCTTTCTGCATGTGTGATTTAAAGAATAATAATAATCATATAACTTTGGCGTCTTTTGAGGTGAACATGCAGGATTGTAACAGTTCACACTGCAAGGAGCACAATTTACCTTTTAATTTGCTTAAACACTGCTCCTGAGAGCTGTATATTACACAACCTATCCAGCTATAGCAATTTCATTACACATTGTTAAATACTCACAACAATGTTCTGGCTCTCAATAGCAGTTTGACCTTAACTTCTCTAAAAATTAATGGTAAACAACTCCAATTTTTATTCAATATGATGAATGTGAAATGAAACTGCTTTACTATTTTGTTTTATCCCAATAACTACTGAACATAATATCTTTTCATAAATATATTGACTAATAAATAGTATGTGAGGGATAGATTATAATCATTTCTTTAGTTCTTTGATGTGGTTTTTAAACTTTCATTTACACATGTAATTGAGTATAGCTTCTTTAGAGGTGTGGCTTTCCTTTGAACTTTTTAAATTGGTGTCTTTTGTTATACTGAATTTTAAAAAACTTTTAACTTAAGCTTATTTAAGAAAAAAGTATACAAATTTTAAATGTGAGTAAATTATCTCTAGGTGAACACACCCAGGTAGCAAGAATTAATTCAAAAAATTAGAAAGTATGCTGGGTATATTGATACACACATGTGATTCCAGAGACTTGGGAATCTGAGGCAGAAGGATAGCAAATCCAAAGCCAGCCTAGGCAACTTAGGGAGACCCTGTCTCAGAATAAAAAATAAGAAGGGCTGGGGGTATAGTTAGTGGTAGAGTACCATTATGTTCAATCCCCAGTTCTACCAAAAAAAAAAAAATCAAAAATTGGTTAACTAATAGATATACCTTATATATTTAATAAAAAAAGTTTTAAATAGTCTTTTTTAATGCTATTTAAGAAATTGTTCCCCAACTTTTTACTAGGAAATTTTTTATATTTTTTTGAAAGTTTCAAAGTTTTACTTTTTATATGTAATTTTACATCTTTTAGCTTACTTGGAATTTGAGTATGGTATGAGGTAAAGATTTATTTTTATCCTATCTGAATAGTCAATTGTTTTGACAATAATCTATACTTTTCTACTGATTTGGAATGCTGTCCTAGCCATATCTAATTTCTGTATTTCATGGGCCTATTTCTAAATTGCACATTCACTTTCATTTATTGATCATGTTTTAATTATTATAGCACTATAGGAAAACTTCATATCTGTATGGTGTCCTCCCACCTTTATTCCCCTTGTTAAAAATATCTCAGTTCACTTTAGCATTTTAATACTACGTACATATTTAAGAATGTCTTGTCAATCTCTGTGAAAAGAAAAAAATCATTAGTAGATGGATTGTAATTCTATCCTATACTTATATACAAGTACATGAAATGTTGACATGTTTATTACATACAGTATCCCATCTAGAACGTGGCCCTCATCTATTCATCTCTTTAGATCTTTGTTTATGCTTTTCAATAAAGGTCCCATTCCCTCTCTATCTACATTTTATTAACTGAATGCTATGGTCAGGTCAGCTATGTGCACAGACAGGTCTGTGGGTGGCAGAAGTAGCTTTTTACAAAACTGAAATGTAAGCCAAGAAAGTCAGGTAAGTCATCAGTGCTTTGGAGAGAGACCAGAACAGGGGATAAGAGGCAGACAAACTCTCAGGCCTCCATTGATGATCTATTACTGAGATTCTTTTCTATTCCTCTTAAAATGTATAAAGTTGTGGGGGGTACTTCTTATCATTAAATTATCATAAAAATGCCAGACCCTCCCAGCCCTAGTCTTTCAATAAGTTCATGGTCAGTTTTGACTTCTCTTTCATGGCTGTCCCCTTCACATCTAGGGGAAGCCTCTCCCTGCAGTTTTTTATTTTGTTTTGTTTTGTTTTCCCCTGATTAAAGCCTGTACTAAAGCTTTGCCTGTGTATTTCTTTTCAATGGACTCAGATTCAGTGTTTAAAGTCACTAAATCAAAAGTTCCCATCTTCATCTCATGGTACTTCTAGCTTTTTTTCTTTTCTTTGTTTCACTTCTATTCTCTTTCAATATTGGACCCTTCTCATATGACAAAGAGAAATTTCATCAGGGCATTTCAAAGCATGATGAATAATCTTTGCTTCATATAGTTCTTCCAAAAATCACCTCTTTACCTTACCAATAAGGCAGACTTCATCCAGGATTTCTCTTGTAGAAAAAGCTGACTTATGGGGCAGAGTCTTGAGGAAGATTAGGTAAAAGGTGATACTGGTAGGTTCATCATTATTTTCTATTCCCTACAGAATAAGAAATCTTGTAGCTCAGGTCTGGAAAAAGCAAATCTCTGTCTTCTATGTATTAGAAGCAAGAAGAAAGAAAGAAAGAAAGAAAGAGAGAGAGAGAGAGAGAGAGAGAGAGAGAGAGAGAGAGAGAGAGAGGGAGGGAGGGAGGGAAACCAGCCTGGTGCAACATTGCACATCTGTAATCCCAGCAGTTCAGGAAACTGAGGTGGGAGGATGGCAAGTTCAAGGCCAGCCTCAGCAATTTAGAAAGGGCCTAAGAAACATCGCAAGACCCTGTCTCAAAATAAAAAATAAAAGGGCTGGAGACGTGATTCAGTGGTAAAGCACCTTAATCCCCAATATGAAAGAAAGAAAGAAAGGAAGGAAGGAAGGAAGGAAGGAAGGAAGCAAGGAAGGAAGGAACAATACCATCGTCCCCACCCCCACCCCCCACTCCCTGGCAACATCTAGCCATATATTCTCTATAAGGGCCACAGTTAAAAAAAAAATAAAATAAAGATGAGAGATTTTTGAATACAGACCCACAAAATAGTAAGAGTTTTAGTTTTTTGCTTCCACGCAGCAATTCCTGATAGGGAGGTATGAGAAGTAATATATATTTAGGAAGTTCAAGGCAGTGTAAAGATTTTACTTTTTCTAGTGCTTCTCTGGCAGCTAGGAACTGACTGCCTCTCTCAGCTTCTGCTGAGATAGTGTGAACTGAGAGACACAAACAGGTACCTCGGCTGCTGCCAGCTGCTTGTCTCACACAGAGACCGTGGGGAACTCTGATAGATGCCTACCAGACCATACAAACACCACAAGCCAGTGGGTTTCCTGGGCAGCAGGAAAAATGATCAGTTCTCTGCAACAAACTGAGGAACAAAGGGAATCTTTGGCTGCTCAGCCGAGAAGTCCTACTTGGCTGGGCACAGGCCTTTCCTGAGGCCTGTCTGAGGCTGTAGTGGTGAAGAGTAGGTGGAAAGGATAGATACCTAAGCTTGAGAAAGCCAGGCTGGGAAACTTCCAGACATGAGGAGGGATAGATGAAAGGTTCAGAGCTCAGTTGAAAAGTTTCTGCTTTCAGGCACTTTCTAGGTGAGTAACAGAGAGGAATGCTTTCTGCAGGATGGTGTTAAGAAACAGCAGTCTCAGAATTAAGTCTTGGGGCATTTCCACCAAACCCTTTGGTTAGGGGGAGGAAAATCAATTTTGATAAGGGTAGAAGATTTTGGAGGGAGGAAAAGAAACTATGTGACTCTGAGAAGAGCAGCCCTGGCTGATGCAGTAAGGATGAAAGCTGAGGCTGGAAGGGCTGCTCACTTCCCTCAACTTCCTTTGCTGAATCCTGGCGGAGTTACTGTGGGATGAGGACACCTTGAGGACTTAACCCCAAGGGAACACTTTTTAGGACTTAGAGTGAGGAAATTGATCTTTGAAGGTGACCAAGACAGTTTTTGTTGTTGTTAGTTTTGTTGTTGTTATTTTGGTACTGGGGACTGAATCCAGGGGTGCTTTACCACTGAGCTACAGTATCACACATAAGTTAAAACAAGAAATCAGAGGGAAGGATAACTAGGAATGGAAGGAGGAAAAAGTAAAGTCAGTGCCTAAAATAGCTGGTTTGGGTTCTATATACTATGTGTATGTATGTATGTATGTACATACCAAGGATTGAACCCAGGGGTCCCTAACACTGAGCCACATCTCCAGCCCTTTTATAATTTTTTTTTTATTTCTAGACAGGGTCTCCCTAAATTGCTTAGGGCCTCGCTAATTTTTTTTTAATTTTTTATTGTTGGCTGTTCAAAACATTATAAATTTCTTGATATATCATATTTCACACTTTGATTCAAGTGGGTTATGAACTCCCATTTTTACCCCATATACAGATTGCAGAATTACATCAGTTACACATCCATTGATTTACATATTGCCATACTAGTGTCTGTTGTGTTCTGCTGCCTTTCCTATCCTCTACTATCCCCCCTCCCCTCTCCTCCCCTCCCCTCCCCTCTTCTCTCTCTACCCCCTCTACTGTCATTCATTTCTCCCCCTTGTATTATTTTTCCCTTTCCCCTCACTTCCTCTTGTATGTACTTTTGTATAACCCTGAGGGTCTCCTTCCATTTCCATGCAGTTTCCCTTCTCTCTCCCTTTCCCTCCCACCTCTCATCCCTGTTTAATGTTAATCTTCTTCTCATGCTCTTCATCCCTACTCTGTTCTTAGTTACTCTCCTTATATCAAAGAAGACATTTGGCATTTGTTTTTTAGGGATTGGCTAGCTTCACTTAGCATAATCTGCTCTAATGCCATCCATTTCCCTGCAAATTCTATGATTTTGTCATTTTTTAATGCAGAGTAATACTCCATTGTGTATAAATGCCACATTTTTTTTTATCCATTCGTCTATTGAAGGGCATCTAGGTTGGTTCCACAGTCTTGCTATTGTGAATTGTGCTGCTATGAACATCGATGTAGCAGTGTCCCTGTAGCATGCTCTTTTTAGGTCTTTAGGGAATAGACCAAGAAGGGGAATAGCTGGGTCAAATGGTGGCTCCATTCCCAGCTTTCCAAGAAATCTCCATACTGCTTTCCAAATTGGCTGCACCAATCTGCAGTTCCACCAGCAATGTACAAGTGTACCCTTTTCCCCACATCCTCACCAGCACTTATTGTTGACTTCATAATGGCTGCCAATCTTACTGGAGTGAGATGGTATCTTAGTGTGGTTTTGATTTGCATTTCTCTGACAGCTAGAGATGGTGAGCATTTTTTCATGTACTTGTTGATTGACTGTATGTCCTCCTCTGAGAGGGCCTCACTAAATTTAGGAGGCTGGCCTTGAACTAGTGATCCTCCTGCCAGGCATGTGCCACCACACCAGGTTTTCACTGAACTTTAAATAAAATTCTTTCTGACTGTAGATCTTGACCTCTCATTTCTTAGAGTCTTTACTTTAGAAAACTTGTCCTTGCAAATTCTTCCTCTTTCTTTGACATGTAAATCTTTTTAAAAGCCTCTTCCCAGTTTTACAACCCAGGATAGGCTTTCTTAAGGACCTAGGAGCCAAGCTTTTGAAATGTAATCATTACGCAAGAGTGCCCCAGTCTTCCTGTATGAAGGTCCCTACTTTCCCTATGGGAAGGTAGGAGTCTAAGTGTAGCAGAGCCCTTGCTCCAGAGTTGCAAAACAACCTCCAGTCATAAAGAAAAGGAAAATGTATTTGGGGTAGGACAGAGGGAAGAGGATTTACTTAGCCAGCCTTCTTTCATTCCTCCTTCCCCTTTCTTCCTTTTCTCCACTTTCCCTTCTACTCATGATTTTATTTTGCATTCTACTTTATGATATGATCATATTTATGTAGTGCTTCAAGAAGCTTCTCCCTGCTTTTCCTCCAGGGTTAAAACTGTCTGAGAAACTGTCATTGTTTTATTCAACAATATTTACTGAGTACCTACCTACTCTATTCCAGGCAAAGCACTAGAAAATGAACTTGAAAGTTAAGCTGAACAAACATGGATCTTTCACTCACGAAATTCATGAACTTACATTAATTAACTTATCATACAAGTGAACAAGTACAATTTATAGCAAGTGCCAGGATGAAAGTCATAGAACAACATTTTACCATGGCATGTGGAACTTGGGATTCCATGTTAGTTATTATTGAGGGAGGCAAGATCCAGAGAGAAGATCCAGAATATAGGACTAATGTCCCAATGCAGGGTAGTGTGGGTGGATGAATACAGCCCTGGCCTGAACAGGTGTAACCATCTGAGGCTGAGACTCCAAGATCTGCTCTGCTTTGTGTATGATGTTTCTAGTATGTCAGACCATTGCTAAAGGTTTCAGAAAATAAAAAGTTCATTGCTGTTTTCAAAAAATAAAAAATAAAATAAAATAGATAAATCTATTTGTCCATCCATCCACCCATCTATTCCTAAAAGCCCTAAATTACTACATTTGTACTAAGTGCTTATCTCAATTACATTCTTTATTCATACAGAATTTTTCTCTCATTAAATATACATTGCTCACTTATTAATAGTTAACTGTTTATATAGTCTAGACAGGATAGGGAAAGTATAAAAATAACTTCCCTTTCATTCTGGCTATTTATACAAATGCTGGGTTTATATTAAGCAGAATTGCAATAATTATTTTCCTGTCAGTTTGTTTGGTTTTGGTCGTGTTGGGAATTGAATCCAGAAGCTGTCTACTAGTAAGCTGCATCTCTCGCCCTTTTTATTTTTTGAGAAAGTATCTCACTAAATTGTCTAGGCTGGCCTCAAACTTGGGATCCTTCTGCCTTAGCCTTGCAAGTCACGGGATTACAGGTATGAAACACCATGCTTATTAGTTAACTAAAGAAAAATGCACAATTTTAAAATATTTGCTTCATTTCCAAAATGTTGTTATGTTAGGAATACAATGAAATGTAAAAATGACTTGTTATTATTTTCCCAACATAATTTATTAGAATCTGGCTGACCCAAATATAACCTTAATATGAAATTGAAATAAAAAAACATATTTAGTACAATTTTATTCTACTTATCAATGTCTTTTAGATGAATCACATTATTTACTTAATTTTAAATAAAAAATAGTAATGACAATGAAAAATGTTAAAAGTGTGATACATCAGGGAGCCCAGGCAGGCCCAGGTCAGCCCCACCAGCACCTGTGGAGCCCAGGCAGGCCCAGGACAGCCCTGCCAACATCCACGGAGCCCACACTGGGTTCGAGCTGCATCTTTGAACACATTGCCCAGCATCACAGCTCCCCTACACACACCTGACACTCCAAAGCTGAAAGCAGCTACCTCCATATTGGGACACTGTAGTTGCCATCTTTAGTTGTAGCAATCCACAGCTTGGAACACTGGCTGGGTAGGAGAGGCATTGGAACCCTGCAGAGGCACTACAAGCCTGAAGAGTGAAAAAACGCTGCAGATCCTCAGTGCTAGAAGGATAGATACACAAACAGCATGAAAAAGCAAGAGAAAAAGGTGCCCCAAACAAATCAAGATGCTACCCTATTAGAATCCATGGCTAGCACAACAGAAGAAATTACAGAGAAGGAGTTCAGGATGTACATAATTAAAATGTTCTGTGAACTAAAGGATGATATAAGAGAACAAATACAGGCAGCAAAATGCCATTTTGATAAAGAGCTACATAAGTAAATACAGGAAGCAAAAGATTACTTCCATAAGGAGATGGAGGTTCTGAAAAAAAAAACAACCAACAATAACAACAACAAAAAATAAATCCTTGAAATGACAGAAACAATAAACCAAATTAAAAGCTCAATAGAAAGCATCACCAACAGATTAGACCACTTGGAAGACAACACTTCAGATAATGAAGACAAAATATATAATCTTTTTGATTTTTTTTAATTTGTTTTAATTAGTTACCCATGACAGTACAATGATCTTGACATATCATACATTTGAATCAGATGGGGTATAATTTCTCATTTTTCTGAGTGTACAGGTTGCAGAATCACATTGGTCATACGGTCACACATATACATACAGCATTAATAAAACAATAATAACAACAACAAAATATAAATCCTTGAAATGACAGAAACAATAAACCAAATTTAAAGCTCAATAGAAAGCATCACCAACAGATTAGACCACTTGGAAGACAACACTTCAGACAATGAAGACAAAATATATAATCTTGAAAAAAATATAGATCACACAGTGAAGGTGGTGAGAAACCATGAGCAGAATATTCAAGAAATGTGGAATAACACAAAAAGATCAATGTAAGAGTTATTGGGATAGAGGAAGGCATAGAGTTCAAACCTAAGGAATGGGCAATCTATTCAATGAAATAATATTACAAAGTTTTCCAAACATGAAGAATGAATTGGAAAACCAAATACAAGAGGCTTACAGGACACCAAATGTATAAAATCACAACAGATCCATGCCAAGGCACATTATAATGAAAATACCTAGCATACAGAATAAGGAGATAATCTTATAAGCCACAAGAGAAAGGAATCAGATTACATATAGTGGTAAACCAATTAAGATATCTGCAGATTTTTCAACCCAGATCATGAAAGCTAGAAGATCACGGAACAACATATATCAAGCTGTGAAAGAAAATGGATGCCAACCAAGCATTTTATATTCAGCAAAATTAAGCTTTAGATGTGATGATGAAATATACCTTCCATGATGCACAAAAGTTAAAAGAATTTACAGCTAGAAAGCCAGCACTATAGAACCTCCTCAGCAAAATATTCCATGAGGAAGAAATGAAAAACAACAATGAAAATCATCAGAGGGAGGTATTACACTAAAGGAAAAACTAATATAAGGGGAAACCAAGTCAGTCAAATACCAAAAATAAACAAGAATGGCTGGAAATACAAATCATATCTCAATAATAACCCTGAATGTTAATGGCCTAAACTCATCAATCAAAAGACATAGACTGGCAGATTGGGTTAAAAAAAAAAAAAAAAAGACCCAACAATATGTTGCCACTAAGAGACTCATCTCATAGAAAAGACATCCACAGACTGAAGGTGAAAGATTTGGAAAAAACATACCATTCACATGGACTAAATTGTGGAACCAACCTAGATACCCTTCAGTAGCTGAATGGATAAAGAAAATGTGGTATATATCCACAATGGAATATATTCCGCATTAAAGAAAATAAAATTATAGCATTTCCAGGTAAATAAATGGAGTTGAATATAATGCTAAGTGAAGTAAGCCAATCCCAAAAAATCAAATGCTGAATGTCTTTTCTGATATAAGGATGTTGATTCATAATGGTGATTGGGAGAAGCATGAGAGGAATAGGCAAACTTTAGATAGGGCAAAGGGGAGGGAGAGGCAGGGGGAATGGGGTAGAAAAGATGGTGGAATTAGATGGACATCATTACCCTAAGTACATGTATAAAAACACAAATGGTGTGATTCTACTTTGTGTTCAACAGAGACATGAAAAATTGTTCTCTATTTGTGTAATATGAGTTGAATTGCATTCTGCTATCATATATAACTAATTAGAATAAGTACAATTAAAAAATTTTTAAAGCGTAATACACCAAATCAATACTTCAAAAAAGCTCTTAAATCACTGATCTAAATGCTAGAAATTACTGATCTAATTAGTCACTATAAACCTATAGTTAAGGAAATAGCTGCATTTCATTCTCATACTTGACGTTTTTAATTCACTTTATTCAATACAAAGGTAAAACTTATACCTTCTCTATTTAATTAGAACAGTGCTATTAATTTTCTCTTGACTCTTTTAGTCATTTTTATATTTGTAAGAAAAACTATCCCAATAATATTTTCCAAGTACTCTTCCACAGATTTCATACATTCTGAAAGTAAAATTATTTTATAATGTTGCTGAAAGCAAGACATATGTACCCAAGAAGTCATTCTAAAAGGTATGCTAAGTAACTTTTCAATATGCACAGAAGAAGAAAAGTAAAATGTTGCATATAATATTAAAAATGTAGATGATCTGGACATGGTGGCACATACCTGCAATCCTGCAGACTCAGAAGGCTGACTGACACAGGAGGATCACAAGTTTGAGGTCAGCCTCAGCAACTTAGTGAGGGCTTAAGCAACTTAACAAGACTCTGTCTCAAATTTTTTAAAAATATATTTTTTTAAAGGGCTGGGGATGTAGCTCAATGGTGAAGCACTCCTGGGTTCAATCCCCAGTACCAAAACAAACAAACAAACAAACAAACAAACAAAAACAAAACCCCCAAACAACAAACTAACAACAACAAAACAAAAAAGCAAATGAACCCATGATCCTTGATCTGTACAACCAGCTGGGCAGTTCCCAGAGTATGTCCATGCTGAGTATATTGACAGTGAGAGAAGACAGAGGAAAAGGTATGTAAATATAGACAAATATAAAATGGATTAAATAATATCCCCAAACTTCAGGCATGCTGGTGCACTCCTGGGATCTCAGTGATTTGGAAGGCTGAGTAGGACCATCACAAGTTTAAGACCAGCCTTAGCAATTTAATGAGACCCTCAGAAACTTAGCAAGAACCTATCTCAAAATAAAATAAAAATAAAAATAAAGGACTGGGGTTGCAGCTCAGTGGTAAAGTAACCCTGGGTTCAATCCTCAGTACTAGGAGAAAAAAAATGCACAAATTCTTTGACAGTTATTCTATTGGTGAATGGAGCTTATGCTTCCTCTCCTTGAAACTATGTGGCATGCATAAACATCATGACAAAGAAAATGAAACACAATGGACATAGTAGTACCATGAGACTCCTTAGGCTATATTAAAAGGGTCCATACAAATTCTGCTATCCTCTCGGGGGTACCATAGACCTCCCTGGGTAGGCCACATATCTACATCAAGAGGGAGAGAGATGCCTACTGAATTCTCACTCTATGGGTCTTTCTTGCTCAGGTACCAGATACGTGAGTGAAGAACACATCAGATGACCCCAGCCACTAAAGTCACAGACCTTGAACGAGAACTGTCCACCTGAGCCCAATCAAAATCCAAACTAGTGAGAAAAATAAATGGTTGTTTTTATTTTAAGCCATTGTTTGGAGGTGGTTTGTTACACAGCAATTCAAAGAATAGTCTATAATAAAATTAGCATTCACATTATATATGATCATAAAAGAATAAGAGATTTGGGGGAATGGAATTGCCATTATAATTTCATATAAATTAGATGCTGGCTTAATAATAGAAGCATATTGGAGGTGGATGTTGACATAATTTTCCAACAGTGAAAAAAAAGTTTTTTTCTTATTTATGTCATTACCATCAATAATTGCTATGATTTCAAGATTACCATTTTTCAGAATACTTTTATGTCATCTTATTTAAAGCAATACTACTTGAGATCAGAAAGTAAGAATCTGATTTATTCTTCTGAGAAGGAAGTTAATCATAAAAATTCTTCCCTGAGAAAATTGTATATGTACCCTTATTGTAATTTCCATGAACTAATTCTATATAATGTTATTTCTCCATTATATTATTGCTTTAAGATGACTCCATCTTCCAGCAATAGCCACTGGTTTCCTTGATCATTAATTCTATTTTTCTAAATTAGGTGCAAAGTGAAAATAAGATTTACTTTGTTATCTCTCTATACTGATTTACTATCATCCTTGTTTAGTTCAATACATATGTTATGTTTTAGTTATTAGGTGCCCACTCCCATGCTCCTGTGTGAGACAATGCAAGAAAATTTAGAGGTGAAATGATTGGGTTGTGAGAGTCTTAACATAATCAGTGCATTCATACAGGGTGGTAACTGTAGGCAAGCAGGGCGTGGCTGGAGGAGGTTGGTCATTGGGCATGCCTTGGGGTATTTATTTTGTCCCTGAAGGGTGGAGCTTCCTTGTTGGCCTCCTGGGCTGCTTTCCTCCACTACACCATCCCACCAACATGTTCGGCCTCACCTCCAGTCCCAGGGAATGGAACTGACTTTCTATGGACTGAGATCTCTGAAACTGTGAGCCCCAACATAAACTTTTCCTCATCTAATTTTTCTTGTCAGGTCTTTTAGTCACAGCAGTGAAAAAGCTAAGACAACATATTTAGACCTTACATTTCTAACTTCAATAAAAAGCAAGCTAAAAGCTGGGTGTGGTGGTGCATGCCTATAATCCTAGCAGATCGGGAGGCTGAGACAGGAGCATCTCAAGTTCAAAGCCAGCCTCAACAACTCAATGAGACCTTGTCTGTAAATAAAATACAAAATAAGTCTGGGGATGTGACTCAGTGGTTGAGTTCCCCTGAGTTCAACCCCAGTACCCTCCCCCACCAAAAAAAAAAAAAAGCAGGCTAAAATCCATGTTTTATGTCACTATTCTTTTGTTATACATATTTCCTTTCATTTTCTTCTTTTTTTAAGTTTTATTTTAATTGACAAATAAAATTGTATATATTTATGGCATATAGAGTGATATTTCATTACATACATTCATGACAAGATGATTAAAATAGGCTAATTAGCATAGCCATTACCTCAAACATTCACATTTCTTCATGGTGAGAATATTTAAAATCCTCTCTTTTAGCTATTTGGACATATACAACATATTATTATTAACTGTAGTCACCATGCTATGCAAAAGACACAAGAATTGATTTCTCCAATCTAACTGAAACTTTATACAATTTAAGCTATTGTGAGAGTTTTACTTGCTTCCAGGCATTGACTTGCAGAGATGTTCATTTTCTTTTCAGGATCTGAAATTGACCATATAAATTTAAGTCTCATAGCAGTTAGCTTTTACTGTGTAAAAAAACCACTCCACAAATTAGTGACTTAAAACAACAGCCATTTATTTATCTTATAATTCTGCAGTTAGGCAATTTGGTTTTCCTGTAGTGGGCATGTCTTTTGACCTGGGAAATTTTCTTAAATATTTATGTTTTATATAAAATCATTCTATATACAATTGATATTTTACCAAATACCTAATTCCTAGTTTAACAGCTTTTGATTTCCAATTAGTCACTGGAGGATGGCAAGGAAATCCTGACAGCTCATGTGAGTTGATGTCTTGAGACAGTCCTCTGAATAAACAGAAAAACCTATTCAAAGACACTGTGGTTGCAAATGAGAGAGTTATACTCATTGAAGCATCATCCCCAGTCTAAAATTCCTTCATTTGCTGCCAATGAAAAGCAATATTAAACAGAAACAAGAAGAAGTAAATTGTTGCCTTAAGAATCATTAAATGAATAAATTTTGTAGAATGAATGGCTTCTCTTGAATGCTTTCCACCGTCCTCTAAAACTTTTCAAGCAAATGCCTTCTTCTGCAGGACTTACTGTTCGTTTGTGTTTTATAGAAAGATTCCACTGTGATTTGGCTATAGAAAGAGAATTCCTCATTAGTCCAGATTTATTCCGCCCTAAAGAACTTGCTTTCATACTGTGTTCTGAGTTTCTGAGGCAGGAAAACTCATGGGAAAGGGAATCGTGTATAAAGTTCAATAAATCTAAACAATGTGCCTCTATAGAAAATTGATGTTCTCCTACTCCAACCTTTCCCTGCCTTAAAGAAGAAGATACCAAACATAGTAAATTCTCTGTCACAGGTGAATTACAATTAAAAGCAGAAACCCATTCTACCAAATTCTGTTTATATACCTCACTTTAACTGTACTAACACTTAATATTTTCCTATAAATTGACTCACTTATTAAAATTAAATCCCACTTTGATATTATCCTATACCACAATGTTTATGAAATAAAGGGGTGTATTAGCTATTGTTTTCCAATATACATGACCAATAAAATATAAAGATTAACAGAAAATAATTATTCTATAAATCTTCTAAAACCATGTTACATGACAGCATTAGTAGGCATATTGTATCAGGAAGGCATAAATTGAAGTGTGTATACCTATAAATATTTTCCCTTCCCTGGTGATACATTCAGTAAGAAAAATATGGTGCTGATGGCAGATCTGGATGACAATTCCTAATAATGTAAATGATATGGAGTAGTTTATTTTCTTATAGGCATCACATTTTTAAAGCATCAGGGATAAACTAGAAGACATTTCTACTCAGTATGAAAATTTAGACTAGGTCAGGAGTTGCAGATTGTCACACAACTGACATTTCCATATTTAAGCAGAATGGAAATGAACTTGCCAAAGTGGTGCGTATGGAATTCAAATATCAATATATACGTTCAAGGATTCCTTTCAAGATTCATATTTTAATATTTTACTATTGCCTTGGGCCCCTGTAAAACTCCTGTGGTTTTAGTATGAGGTTATTAAAACAAGGTTATTTGGCATATTTCATAAGAAGGAAATTTTCAAGACTTTTTCTGGCCCTTTAAAAATTATAATAATAACAAAAATAATGACAAGTTTCTAAATTACAGGTTTTCAATAACAAAATTTTTTTTCATATTTCTAAATGCAATTTTTTAAATAAACTGCTTTATATCAACACATTTTTTCCTTTCTGCTTTTTCCAGTTAATCCATTTTTATTCACAAACTAGCTACTCAACAATAGAAGGTATATAAAATCTAGTTTTGACAGTCCTGTCGAATTTTCATGAATCATTTGATGAATCACTTGACATCTATGAAAATAGATGGCACAGCTATATATAAATTTCTTCATTCAAGAAAATATGATTTCAGTGATGTGTAATGAGTAGTTTACTAAAAGACAATTCAATTCTCAAAGAATTGTTTTAATTCACATTATTTTTGAAGTATACGAATGTGCCTATCTTAAGTAAAGCACAATTTATTTTCTTTTTCCAAATTTGTGTTACACTTTACCTGTTGTAACGTTGAAGTGTTACATGTATTTGCAGCTGCTAAATTTAGCAGGTCAGGTCTGATAGACAATAAAGACACTCTCTTCATGCAAGATAGCATTTGTTTTAGCAATATAATATGAAAGCTAAAACTGAAGCAAAAGTAAAAGGTGAGAAAGAGAAGAAAATACATCACCATATCAGGAAAACATCAACACCTGAAGTCATGTAGCTAGAGAGTCCTGGAGCAGCTTTTCAAGGTCTCAACTGGGAAGTCCCAGAGGCAGAGCATCCTCTCCATGGATGAGATTCCAAAGTCTATTCCCAGTGAGGCTCCTTAAATACAAGTTAGAACAAAGAAAGCTCTGTTCTAACAATCTGTGTGACCTACTGATCCCATCAAGGACACTTTAACCTGCAAAGACTGCCCAGATCCCTGAAGGGATGGAGTGATAGCCTTTTGGTAAGAGAATGACTCTCAGTTCTCATGACCGATCCAAACTATAGAAAAGTCAGCCTTCTTCAGATGTTCCATCAGGATGTATAGAGGTCACTACAGGCACTGGACAGGGAAGAGCTTTAATATTCTCCTTAGCCCTTTATTTGTCAATGAGTTGGGTTTGATATGACCTAAGTATAATTTTTTATACTTTTATTACACTGCAGAAGTAAAATATATATGTAACGGGATTTTATAACTTACTTTTTACAACAGATAAGTGGATACTAGGTAATCCAAGTGTATTAATTGAAATAGTGCGTGTATGTGTTTGAAATTAATGCTCATTAATTTTAAAATTAATTAACTTTAATTAAAGTTGCAGATATTTAAATTTCAGATATTTAATAAATATGTAAATTAACTAAAATTATATGAGAATATTCTAAAAGATAAAACTCTAAAATTTTTATCAAATCACGATATTCATTTAATCAGGAAATAACTTTTTGATTATTAAGTAAGTTGTGCTCTTAGAGTAAATTTGATAACTTTGTATATTCCATAATAAATGATCCATCTTTCTTCTAAAAATAAGCATACATGTAGCCTTGCAAAAGAATGTGTTATATTTTAATTTGTGTTACTTCAATTGATTCCATTTTTATCAGGTGGCACATTGAATGTTACTAAAGCTGGAAAACTGTTTCTTTTAAGTCAGTCTAGTCAGAATAAATATAAAAGAAAATAAATTTTAAGTTGTTGGTTATTCATAACTGTCTGAAATATGCCAAATAGTTCATAACAGAGCTTTTAGCAGTTAGTCCCAAATGTGACCCAAATATTTCTTCTATACTGAAAATTAATTCAATATCAAATGTTTGTAAAGTGTTTTAATGACTTTCAAAAGTATATCTTACACTTGTTCTAAAATTTGAAGTGATAGTTAGACAACTCTGTGCTATGCTTTGAATTGTGCACTTTAAATGGAAGAATTATAGGGTATGTGAATTATATCCCAATAAAATTGTCTAACATTTTTTTCATTTCATCTGATACATAAAACTGCCTTTAGCACCCTGGCTATTTCTCATGCCTGGGTCTTTTGTTTATTATCTCCCACTTAGATACCTCCCACTTTGCACATAACTTTATTAAAAATGACCATATAGACTTTTTATAGTTATCTATAAATATCTGTCTTCACTACCAAAGTTTATGTGAGAGTTGGAGAGAATAGCTTCTGGGTTTTTATTTATTTATTTATTTTAACATTCTTAGTGCTTAGCATGGTAACTGATACATATTACTAAATGTTAAACAAACTAATTGATTCATATAATAGGGAGATAAAAACAAAATATCCATTGTTATCTGATAGTTCTCAAAATGAAAAAATGAATTTATTAAAGCATTCTAATTTAAACTGAGGAAGTCTTTGTAGGTCCTTGTATACCAAATTGCAAATTGTAGATGAATAAAATGAAAACCTAACTTGGGAATTTGCCTTTGTGACAACTAACTGTGTCTCTGCCAATGACTGCAGCAGAACTTCAGCCAATCACAGGCAGCCAGCTGTTCAAACTTACTCAAATAAAATAAATGCCTAGTTACAATCAATTCCCCTGTCTTTGTAACTCACTTTTTTTTCTCTGTTACTTCTTTTTCTCTGGCTATTAATATGACCTGTACATGTAGTAGGGTAGAGCGTTCTAAACCACTTTTTGGTGTGAACGATTGCACAATTCTAGAATTGCAAATAAAATCAATTAACTTACAATTAATTGTGCAGTTAAAAGTTGCAGTTCCTTGTGGCACACACCTGGAATCCCAGCAGCTTGGGAGGCTGAGGAAGGAGGATCATGAGTTCAAAGCCAGCCTCAGCAACAAAGAGGCACTAAGCAACTAAGTGAGACCCTGTCTCAAAGTAAAATACAAAATAGGGCTGGACATGTGCCTCAGTGGTTGAGTGTCCCTGAGTTCAATCCCCATATCCCCATATACTCCCACACCAAAAAAAAAAAATCTGCAAAACTAGATTTCTTGTCATTTTATCTTTCATTGACCCATAGCACTAGAAATACTAAGAGCCAAATGCTGAATATATACGTAGTCTTCAAGTTATATGGGTCTTAATGGGCACATTCAACATTCCAGTGTGACAGTGTCTCAATATACTCCATGCTCTAAGCTTACCCCAAAATGTGCTGGATCAGTTTCTGTATAATGCCTCTTCTTGGTGCAAGGAAACTGCAGAAAAAACAATTCAGTAATTAAAATTACATTTTACCCTGCCAACTTCCTTTTGGCTTCTCCTATGAGAAACAGATTCTGTCTTATAAGAATAATTCCATATAATCACTCGGGTTGAAAAGAATCATTAGACAGGAGCATACACTGAAAGCCTCAACCTAAACAAAACAAAACAAAACAAAACAAAAAACACTAGGGAAGCTATAAAAAAAGGAAATGGGCTAATATTTTGGCAAATGGAGTAATGGTTGAATAAAAATTCCTTTCTTTATAATGTGAAATATTAAATATATTATAGTCCATTATATAATATGTGGACTATGGGATATTTGATTTGCTGTAGTGGAGTCATGATGTTTATAATGTTATGCTTCACTGAAATATACCAATATAATTGGTAAAATTAAGTTCTTTTGAAAAACACATTTAATTTTTAAAATTAGTTATATTTTTTAATCATTACTTTAGGCTACCACAGTTTCAGACATTTCCAAATTTTTTTTTTATTCCATCTGTTAAATTTGTATCTCTTTAAAAGAAAAAAACCTAAACTCTTTTCCAATTGAAAGCCAAATATTTCTTTTTTAAAAAAGAATGTTTTTACGAGTGTATTATAGTTACACATAGTAGTATAAGTCATTTTGACATACTCGTACATGCATGGAATATTATTTGCTCCCTTATAATCCCTAATACTTCCACTTTCCCTCCCTTCATCCCTTCTCTTGTTCTCCTTCTTCTCCTTTCCTACTGGTTTGCCTTCTATTTATTTATTGCTTTTTTAATTGCTGCTTTGTAGATATACAAAAGGTAGAATTCACTGTGGTATATTCATAATATAAGTGGATCAGTTTTACTCCACAATTCCTCCTTTTTCATCCTCCTCCCTCCCCCTCAATCTCTTTCTTCTACTCCACTGATCTCCCCTTTATCCTCATGAGATCCAATAACCCATCTTCCCCTGTCCCCTATCTAGTTTCTGTATATGAGAAAAAACAATTGACTTTTGACTTTCTGAGTCTGGCTTATTTAGTTTAGCATGATGTTCTACAGTTCCATCCATTTACCAGCAAATGACATAATTGCACTCTTCCATATAGCTGAGTAAAACTTTATTGTGTGTATATAGCACATTTTCTTTATCCATTTCTCTGTTGAAGGGCATTTGGGATGATTCCATAACTTACCTTTTGTGAATTGTGCTTCTATAAGTATTGATATACTTGTAGCAGTATAGTATGCTGAGTTCAGTTTTTTTGAGTAAGTATAAAGGAGTGGGTGAGCTGAGTCATATATGGTGGTTCCATTCCTAGTCTTTTGAAGAATCTCCACACTTCTTTCCAGAGTGGTTTTACTAATTTTCTATCCCACCAACAAACAATGTGCCAGTGCACATTTTCCTCAAATCTTCACCAGCATTATTATTTTTATTCTTGATGATTATCATTCTAACCAGAGTGAGATGAAATCTCAATGTAGTTTGGTTTTGCACCTTCCTGATTGCTAAGGATATTGAAAATTTGTTTAATATATTTTATTGGCTATTTGTATTTCTTCTTTTGAGAAGTATATGTTTAGTTCTGTTGTCCATCTATTGATTGGTTTATTTGCTTTTTTTGATGTTTAGGCTTTTTTAGTTCTATACATTCTGGATACTAATCCCCTGTTGGAGGAGTAGCTGGCAAAGATATGTTCTCATTCTGTAGATTCTCTCTTCAAGCTTTGCTGTGTTTCCTTTGCTGTGTGGAAGCTCTTTAATTTGATGTCACCCTACTTTCACCCTACTTATTGATTATTGATATTATTTCTTCAGCTTTACACATCATTAAGTAAGTTAGGGCCTGTATCAATATATTGAAGGGTTGACTCTATATTGTCATCTGGCAATTGCAAAGTTTCTAGTTATTAATATTATCAAAATGGACAAAATACCAAAAGCAGTACACAGATTCAATGCAATGCTCTCATGCCTAATTGCTCTGGCTAGAGTTTTAAGAGCTATATTTAATAGGAGTGGTGAGAGTGGACATCCATGTCTTGTTCCTAATTTTAGAGGAAATAGTTTCAGTTTTTCTTCATTCAATATGATGTTGGCTTTGGGGTTATATAGTTAGAAGAGTGAGCTTGGAAAGTCAACTAACTCTTAAATAGGAAATAAAAAATAAAACTTGGTCCAAAATTTCTTGAAACAGTAGAATCTAGTTATACAGCTCATTATTAAACAGATTCAATTATATATATATTATTATTATATATTCATATTATATATATATAATATGAATATTATATGTATATATAAAATATGTATGTATCTTTTATAATGTTGAGGTAAGTTTCTTTTACCCCTAGTTTCTCCACTTTTTTTTTTTGCTTTTGGCAAGGGGCGGGGTACTGGAGATTGAACTCAGGGGCACTGGACCACTGAGCCACATCCAGAGCCCTATTTTGTATTTTATTTAGAGACAGGGTCTCAGTGACTTGCTCAGTGTCTTGCTTTTGCTGAATCTGGCTTTGAACTCATGATTGTCCCCCCTCAGCTTCCTAAAATGCTGGGATTATAGGCATGTGCCATGGTGCCTGGCTCAAGTATTTTTTTTTTTAAACACAAATGGGTACTAAATTTTGTTAAAGGCTTAAGAATAAATATCTGCATCTATTAAGATGATCATGTGATTCTTGTCCTTAATTCTACTTATGGGTAAATTATAGTTATGGATTTGGATACATTGAACTAACATTGCATCCTTGGAATAAAACCCAGTTGATCATGGTGGACAATCTTTTAATGCATTTTTTAATGTAGTTTGGTAATATTTTAAGGATTTTTACATCTATTTTCATTAGGGATATTGTCTATAGTTTTCTTTCTTTGACATATCTTTGGTTTTGGTATCAGAGTGATCCTGGAAAGTCAACTAACTCTTTAAATAAGAAATGAAAACTGAAACTTGGTCCAAAATGACTTGAGATGGTAGAACCTAGTTATATCACTCATTATTAAATAGATTGAATTATTCTATAGCTCAAAATATTACATAAAGTATATTTATTAAAATCTATACTTACATGATTATAATTTATGATTTGCTACAACTTAACATTGCTATTCTTTTGCTACACAATTAAAAATCCTGATCATTACATATTATGATCACAACAAAGAACTCAGACCCCACAAAAAAAGGCTCAACACAAATAAAAGAAAAAATTCTTTTTGTCAGAGATCAATTGTAAAATTTTAAAAAGACCCAGATAAAAGAGGATCCACACTGCAAACCTTCACTTGCAAAACTAATTGCTTGACATTAATATGGTAATCAGATACATTAACACATTGCTATAACTTGCATATCAACACAGAAAATAAAAGCATTCTTAAGAGTTTTTGTGTTTAAAAAAAAAAAAGCTGTGTCCCTGAAATTCTAACAAAATTTTATAAATAGCTTTAAAAAAATAATGAAAAAAATGATAGAAACTCACTTTATTACAAGTGTTTATTCAATATTAAATGTTGTTACTTACAATGCCACATTGGATCATTTTCAATAATAAAAAAAAAAACCTACAAAATGTATAAAACCTCTTTCTAGTTTACCAGCAAGAAGGAAATTCTCATTAAACACTTTGCTCAGCAGGGGTCTCTGACTCTGAATCACTAGTAGGTGCTAATTGGCAAAAGAGAAGGCAGTTTACAGTAAACACCTTTTTCCATATAGAAAGTGTTGGTTTGCAAAAATCAAGTTCTTTGAACTTTATTAGCTGTTCAACAAATAGGCTTGCATGGAAACAAATGATTAGCTTTATACCAACATTAAACAATATTATTTGTAACTCTGAGTATGTGGTTTCACTGACTTAGTTTCACAATTAGTTTTATTACTCATACAAAAAATAATCTAAATAGTTTAATATTTTAAGCAATTAAAGTTTTTGTTTGGACAATTACTATTCTTAATGAATGGCAATAGGACCCAAGGTAGAGACACCGTTGTTTTATTTTATTATAGAGTGAAAAAGTACACCCTGTGTAGAATTACAAGGCTCTAATTTCATTGAAAGTTTCTGTGATGTCATAAATCAAGAGGTTGAAAAATATTATCTTTAAGGGCTGCATATGAAAAACTAAAGACTTGTGTTACCTCAATATGGTGGATAGTACATTATTTGTTTCCTGAAATACCACTTCCTAGTCTCATATCAAAATTTGTACATTATAAGGTATTCAGCAAAAGTTTATTTCATCTAACAATTCACAGTAACTAAATTTCAATAGGAAATTAACTATTTTGTTGCAGTAGAAATAAGGCAAAATCATATTAAAATTAATGACACAGAAAACATTTATTAAGATATACCTATAATTTAGAACAATTTAATTAGTATCTACCTTTTGTAAAATGTTGGGCAATCATTATAGCAATAAATCCCAGTAGTCCTCCAAGACAATAAAAATGTTTCTGTACGGACTTACAAACTGCCTTGTGTAGCTTGGGGTATTTTACAAGCAATAGCTTCTTATTAAGAAACTTGCTACTATTTCTTATTAGCTGGATCCCTTCTTGAGCCCACCTATGGAAGTTGGTTCAAGGAATTTAATTTCTTTCAGAGACAGAGAACTTTTGAGAGACGGAAACTTCATCTATGGATAATAAGAAGCACTGATTAGTCTAATATACCATAACAAAAATCATCCAGGGTTTATATATCAGTCCAACCTTCCCATGCATTCACATAAGGGTAGAAGAGCTATAATAAAAGGTACAAGGATTATTTTCAAACAAAGTCAGTATGAGATGTTTGGATGCTTAACACAATGCTGAAGCCTCCTGATTGTGATGAATAATGCAGTGTGGTTTGGCATGTGGATATCACGACACAGCATTATTAAAGTGCACACTGTGGCAGGCATCCCCAGCCTGTGTTGGGTCACCTCAATGCCTTCATTAGCAAGTCTGAAGTAATAGAACAGTGGCTGCACTTGGGGTTAGATGAAACAAACTGAATCCAAAGTAATAGGAGACTGGCACTCCAGTGATAACAGCAAACACAAATGTCAGTCCCCTGTCTGCAGGGAGGAGCCACCAGAGTTGATTATGAACAACTTTAAGTATCCATGGATAAAAAATGTCCCATGTGGACACATCAACAAAACTGGATGAACTCATAAAGGATCCAAACTACAGGAGAAGCTGGGCAAGATGAGCACACCTGTAATCCCAGAGGCTTGGGAGGCTGAAGCAGGGGGATCCCAAGATCAAAGCCAGCCTCAGCAATGGTGAGGTATTAAGCAACTCAGTGAGACCCTGTCTCTAAATAAAATACAGCATAGGACTCGGGATGTGGCTTAGTGGTTGGGTACCCCAGAGTTCAATCCCTAGTACCACCTCCCCACCAAAAAAGTACAGGGGACATGACTGGAGAAAATGTATTCATTGCTCATATTTTTATAATAAGCTGATGAACCTGCAAAAATACCAAGCACAATCATCAAAAATCCCAGGGATGAATGATAAAATAAGTCTCCTTAAATGGTATTTCCACTATAAAATTTGCCAAATACAGATTACTAACTAACATGAATGACAAGGTTTCTAAATTTCTCTCTATATATAATAATGATTGCTAAGATTTATATCATGCATAATCTATGTCAGACTGTCATCAACACATTTCATATAGTTTGCTTATTTAAGATCTACAATTACCCTATGAGATAGGTAATATAATTATTAAGGTGTATAGGCTAGAAAATTGAAGCATAGCACAGGTAACTTTCTTAAACTCATATAATAAGAAACAGAGGCAAGATTGAAAGGCAGGCAACTTGCCTCCAGAGCCCATGTTGTAACTTGAGGAAATAATCCTAAAATCAAACTCTTAATATTCAATCTCCAAACTATGTATCTGAAGATACTAAGTTTTTCAGAAAATACATACTCTCTTATGAATAGCATAGTATTTCATCAATTGGGAATACAAATAAACAGAAAAATGAATCGTTTGAGATAGTAAGTTTACTAATAAAATCAGTTTACAACTTTTAAAATACAGTGACAAAATTTGAATTGAACACAAAGAAAGATGGCTATTTCACTATTTTGTCTTGAAGTATTTACTTTCCCCCATGTAACTAGAACAATAGGATAGATATGTATCAGACCATGGCAAAAAGATCTGTGCATGTGGTTGATGGGGGCAATCAAAGAAATGGCATTGTATACATTTGAACACATTTAGTGATTTTGATCTTCCTCCACCAATCCAAACATACTCCAATTGTTTAACAACTGAAATGGGAAAACTCCTGACTTTGCTTTTTGTATTTGGGAATACAAAGGAAGAAAAGCAACAATCCATATACCAAATATATTTTAAAGCTACTTTTAATAATTGCTTCAGAAAAAAAGTCCTTATGATAAAACAGAGGGAAAAGAACTTGTGGCGTTTCATAACTTAAAAGGATATGAATGATTTAAAAAAAATTTTCAAAGATAGATACAGTAAAGAAGCAAAAATGGATAATAAGATGTCTGTTGCATAAACATAGAGTAGAGATACACATCTCTAAGCACAGCTGATACTGACAAAGTGAATGCGGGGAAACAGCAACAGAAACAAAGATGCCAAACCCTACGCAGAAGATGTACTAATATGCCTTACCGATGGGAACAATGCAGAATCACATCCCTTCCTTGGGTTGAGAAGACAAACTGTACTCTTGGGTCAAGTACAAAACCTTTGTTCATGGTTGACCTAGAAACAAGTTTCTTGCTGTTAGTAAAATTAACAAGAAGCAGCATTCATCCAACCAGGAGTCTGGCTGCCATGCTCTTGTTGGGGGAGGGGAGCAGAGTTTTCTCTGGAAGCATAGTATCCTAGGTCATATGATAAGAACAGGCACGGGGCAAATATTTTCCTGATTTTGAACCATGGAATAAACAAGAAAGGGAAAAAGAGAAGGAAAGGATTATGCTGCAATAAGACTAGCCAAGAAAAAAAGTTCAAAGCAAAAGAGGAAATATGAATTTATTTATTAATTACACGAAAAAAATCCAAATGGGAAAAAGTGTACCCAAGTAAATTAAAATACTAAATCATTTAGAAAATGATATTAAAGCTGGACATAGTGGCCCATGCCTGTAACTCCAGCAAATTGGTAAATTGAGGCAGGAAGATTGCAAGTTCAGAAGCAATTTAGGGAGATCCTGTCCAAGATCAAATTTAAAAAGGAATAGGGATGTGGCTCAGCGGTAGAGAGTACCCCAGAGTTCAATGCCAGAAGTGCCAGAAGAGAGAGAGAGAGAGAGAGAGAGAGAGAGAGAGAGAGAGAGAGAGAAAAGAAGTAATAGTCACAAAATGAGATCAGTAGATGAGCTAGTCTTCAGTTCATTTATGGATTATATTCAAAGTATTTCTATCTATTGATATAGAAAGATGAAATAGATTTGATGAAAATTCATTAGAAATCATAGAAATATGAGAAATTCAGTGATTATAGACAAAAATAAACTCAGTAGGGAAAAAAATCAAGAAACAATTAAGAAATTGTGTGATGAAAGAAAATGACTATGGAAGCAGCAACCAAAGAGAAAAGATGTGAAAGATAAATGAAACACAAGAAAATGGACTGATAATCACAGCAGATGGGGAGGCTGAGGCAGTAGGATTGCAAGTTCCAAGCCAGCCACAACAATTTAGTGAGGCCCTATCTCAAAATAAAAAATAAAAATATAAAGGGCTGGGGATGTTGTAACGGTGGTTCACTTTATGGTTTGAATATAGCCTTTGCTCATCTGCCACTGTGACTTATTTTTAAAATGATATATTTCTTCCTCTTCCTCTCTCCATCCTCTCTAATCTCTTCCCCTTCCCCAGTGTCAAGGGAAACAGGATTATCTTTCATCCCCGTCCTAGGCAGAGTTACCTGTCCTTGAGCACACACCCACCACAGTGATGAAGTTAAGTTAAACTTTGGGGATGGCACCAGAAGATCTCAGAGAGGATGATCTCTCCAAAATTAACAAGTGAATTACAACTCTGGACAGAGAATACATGGAATGTAGCCTTTGATTCACTTCTTTAAAACCTCCTGTTCCCCTGATGGGCAGAATCACATCGTTGGAACAGGAGTCTCCTGTGATTCTCTTTTAGTAGCAAAGCAATAAAACTTCTTTTTTCTCAAAACCATGTTTTCATTATTGGAACAGTATCAAGTTCAAGAACTGAGCTTTTGCTAACAAATTTGGTGACCCAGATGAGACCCAAGAGAAGACCTCACTCTGGCTTCCTTGAGCAGGCCTGGCACTCCAAGGCACCCAACTTCCATGCTGAGGGTGCAATGTGGCCAGTGAACGTGTTGAGAGCCAGCTGCTGGAGAGTTAGGAGATGGTGAGTCTGCCCCAGGTTGAACCAGAGGAGCTATTAAATGAGTAATGGTTGATTTAAGGGGGACCTCCTAACAGCTCTCAAAGTTCCTTTTGCTTCAGGGAACTCTCACCTTCTCTCCCTTAACAGGACAGCTTGCTTCATCTTAGTCCACTTTGAGAAAAAGGAAACAGAACTCAGTAAAGTCATGACACCCTGGGCCATCAGGTAAGTCCTGAGGTGTGCACAACAAGACCCTGCTTCTACACATTTGGTTCCTCTTTGGGGGAATATCTTGTCCCTCTTGATGGGAACATCTGTGGCACCTCTGGTATAGGAGTCATGGTTAAGCAGGACTCAAAAACCTAGGGATGTTTACTCCCTTCTGATCTGTTCTAGGTTCTCATTCGTTTATTTACCTTGGGTTTGTGATTTCCCTCTGTTTGTATGTCTGTTCTTTTGGTTTGTATACGTTACTGCCCCTTTTAAGACATGGGCAATGCTGTGTTGATCCTGTAGTTAGTCTCTTGGGAAAGATCTTAGCTGGCCCGTTTCAGAGGTTCCTATCCCTTAGCCCTGGTTCTGGGAATCCTTTCTGGCAGTCTATTCTCTGTGTTTCTTTTTGTACAATCTTGTAGCTGGAGTTGGTCTGTCAGGAATAAAGTAAATGAAAGAAATTTGTATGAGCAGGTTTGTCTGTTTTAAAGGTCCCCACCTGTCAGTCATGGTTTCAGAGATCCTCTCTGGTTGTCTCTGTGTTTCTTTTATTGTATCTGTTACTGACCCTTTAAGGCATGGGCCACTCTGTGTGGATCTTACCAGTAGTCTATTAGGAAAAAAGATCTTGGCCGAATAAGCTACATATATGTATGAGCCTATATAAGGGGAAAATGTCTTACTGAAACACAATCTGGCCTTTGAATAGTTTTCTGGATTATTATACAATCTTGCAGTTGAAATTGGTCTGTCAGAGGTAAAGTATATGGAAGAGATTCTGCATGTACCGGCCCTTATGCAGTTGCATGATAAGGAGTCTGAACAGTTAAACTTGTTGAAGGTGCAAAAAAGCACTACCTCTAGTGTGCAAGGATAACAGGACATCATAAGAAAGGATTTAAAAAATACTTAAATTCTTTAAACCCAGTACTGGCAGTCCCAGCACAGTTTTCCACTGGCCCCAAGCAGCTGCAGATCATCTCACTGTGGATAAGTGACACCAGCCTTGGTCTGGGGAAAAAAATATGCCAGGAAAGCTGCCTGGGTGGTAGAAAAATGGGCAAAGAGAATCTGGCTTCTGCCCTGCCTTCCATCCTCTTTGGCCCATGGGGGATGGAGGCTGCTGGCACAGAGGACATGGCAGTAGGTTCCAAAACTGTTAGTTTGTGACTTGGGAACAGGAACAGTCCCCTCTTTTAAGATCTAACAGGACATTCCATCTGTCACTGGGGCAAAGAAATTCTTGTTATAATAGTATCTCATCAAACTAAATGCATGGGGAGAGACTGGAAAAGAAAAGAAGAGAAAAGAAAAGAAAAGAAAAGAAAAAAGAAAAACAGAACTAAAGCCAACCCATGTTTTGTTGGCAGCTTCTGCAAAAGATCTTCAAGGAAGCCTAAAGAAAAACATGGAAAGGGCCTCTTCCACTGCATATCAATGTGCCTAGTGTGAGAAAGAGGCCCAAAAGGAGCCTCTGGGTACAATTGACAATGGGGAACTTAAAGTTGATGGTATTTTTTTAAAAATCAATAAAAATAAAGAAAAAAAAGTTGATGGTATCGTGATAATAATAAGAGAGACAGGTCAGGCTTAAAAATATGCTGTGCTCCAACTCCCTGAATGCCACCTTGGAGAAAAAAGATTAAGGCACGTTTTTTTTTTTTTTTCATATGCTAGATTGTCCAACTCTCTCCTAGGATGAAATTTGTTGTGTAAATTAAATGCACAGATAAATTTGTAAGATATGCTTCATAATATGAATTTAAGAAAAGATCTGAAACTAGAAAAAAGATATAAGAAAGTTATAGGTATGGAAATATGTTTTAATATGGAAGATTAGAAGTAAAAGAAATGTTTCTGGTTGAGAATGTATCTTGTATTGTAAAGAAATAATCTTGTACTAAAGTCCGAGATGAAAGAGAGGACAAAATTAAGAGTGTACACAAGTTGTAGAGTGTTTAAGTTGCAGAAGCTTTGTGGAAGGTAAATCTCTATACGTTTGTGTAAGTGATTAAATTGGCTATAATTAACACCATCAGTTATTCAAATTTCAATGTACTAATATGAATCCAAGTCTGAAGCATTGATCTGCTCTATCAAGATAGTTTTCTTATTGTATTTCTTATATAGTATTCTTATTGGTTAGGTTTTATTACTTAGGGAAATTAAGTTTTTTTAAAAATTAGGATTTGTACCTATTTTAAAGTCTTTTAAATTATTACTTCATAACTGACAAAATAAACAACTGTTGTTTTAGGTTATAACAATATAGTTGACACCCTAAATATGTGTGACTAGATATATGTATACATCTGAGAACTATGTTTGTATGGGCCTTGTATAAGAGTTATATAAAAGTTTGTAAAATGGAAGTTTATGTAGGTTTACTAGCAACACAATGAATAAATACTCTCTTTTGTACATTGTCTCTGACATAGAAGGACCACACTGCCATGTGAACATCTGTCTTGTATCTCTTTGCTTTGACTAAGTCTATTTCTGATCATTAACACTGTTTTCTAAATGTATAAGAGATTCAAGGCTATCCTTTGATTTTTTGCTGGTACTGCTAACCCATGCAGACCTGTTATTATTGTTTCTGTACCCTAAAGATTCTAAATTTTACTTTAAACTTAGTTAATAATAAAGGCATCTGTGTAATTGTGACACTAACCATACTGACTTCTCTGTATATTAGAGGTATTTATGTTCTTCAAGTATACAAGCCTTTTAAAATGTAAAGCTTGGGAAAGCACTTTATCAAAATGATATTCTCCAAACTAAAATTATCTGTAGCAATAGTTTCCTTCAGATTTATATGAAATAAAAAATTTAGTTTAGTATTTATTTGTCATTTAATGTTTTATAACTGAAAAAAAGGTAACCTGTTGTCAATAAGTTATATGTATAATTTTGTATTACTCTTTACACTGAGATGAAAATTTAATTGTGTTTTTGGAAGGTAATAAGAAGAGCCTGATTTGTTCAAAAGTTGACAATATGGAACATAAAAATATTCTGCCACCTTTTTCACAAAAGGTAAGTTCAAAGCTCTCTTAGCATTTCTGTTTGATTATGTTTCAGCTATAATGTCATATTATGTTAATTGATATTCAGATAGACTTGGGAAATATTATATGAGAACATTGTAGAATAATATTATTTAAAATAAGCAAAGATCAGATTCAGAAATAATAAAAACACTTTTAAGACTTGTCAAGAGTCCAGCCTCACCTGAATTAAGGCTCTGACTCTCATCCTTTTCCATATTAAAATGGCTCCAAAGTAGGCCAGAATTAAGCCCATTTAAAGTTGTGTTCAAAAGATAGATGTTTTTGTTGTTGTTATAAAGATTATGATGATCTTGAAGTAACATAGGATATAATAAAAAACTTAATTAAAGGTTTAGTAAATGTTTGTAAAAGAGTTTTAAAAGAAAGTAAAACTTGTATGTAAATGAGTTGACAAATAAATGGGTCTTTGTAGAGGCTAAATAGATCCCAAAGATAATTTAGTATTAATAATGTATTTCCCCTGTAACACTTTCAAACTATTGCCTTGTAGTGTTTTGCAGAAGAATACTTCTAAAACAACAACCTGAGTTAATTTAAGACAATAAGTCATCAACTACAGGAAGATAGTATATAATTCTGACTTCCACTACTAATATTACCCCCAATTAAATGAAAAAGGTAACTGTAAATGTATAGATATTGAAGTTATATGCCATTACTCCCATTTTCACTCCATTAAGATGGGTGAAACTGGCCTGCTGGAGGGTTAAACCCAAAAACTTGAAGACCAAGGTCGAGGAAGTAAAAGTGCCAAGGAAAAAGCTGCTGATATTCTGGCCCTTGCCTTACAAGGTCAGCCATGACTCAAAGAATGATGAGACCCCTCCAAGGGCTAGTGTGTCACCTAGCTTCCCAAACAGGAGGATCAAGAGAACCCTAGAAAACAGGAAGCCAGCCACTGTACATTCTTCAGAGAAGAGGGTCACTGAAGAAGGACATGTATGGTCTTCAAGGCACTGACCCATCCAGGCAGATGGCACAACTGGTGGAGAAAGGAAGCAAGAGGCTTCTCACATGGTCCCAAGAGTGATCTCTGAGGAATCTCAGCTGACCCTCAGGGTGGATAAGAACAAGGTCGGTTTTTTCAACTTGGTATTAAATACCTGGAGAGTATGTCCAAAGCACAGTCATATGTGGACATTTAAAAAATAAGAATTATTTTTATCAAAACTTAATATGAACACTTGTGTCAGCCCTATCAAAATAACTAAAGCTAGAGACAATCAAGGAAGGGTTCTTGTATGGGAGTGACTAATAGTCACAAATTTGTCATAAATCAGTTTGAGTCTAATCTCATAGACCTATAAATTTTCCTCACCTTCTACATAGATAAACTCAATCTGTTTTTAACTGGCATTATTATGAGTTACTGTGTTCATGGCTTTCAGAGAGTGGCTAAAATACTAATTGCTTTTGTACTAATTGTTTACAAAAAAAAATAATACTTTGCTGCCTTTATTGTTGTCCTACCATGGTCTTTGCCCTATATATGCCCTATCCAGTTACCCAACAACTGCTATCATGAACCTCTGGACTGCCATGATGCTGATTACCCTTAACTGTCCATGCCCCACCTGATAGAGAACAAGGACTTCAGGTCACTTTCCCACCAACTTCACCCTCTCAGTAGGAAGCAGCTTGGAAATGTTATTGCCAGTTTTCCCATAGAAATGGAATGTAGAGATTGACAGTGGGGAAATGTAACAGTGGTCCTCTGTACATTTTAAATGTAGCCTTTACTTCATTGCCACTGTGATTTATTTTTAAAATGACATGTTTCTTCTCTTCCTCTCTCCATCTTCCTCCCTAGACTCCCTCCCTTCCCTAAAGTCAGAGAAAACAGGATTACCTTTCTTCATCATCCTAGGCCAAGTTATCTGTCCTTGAGCACACACCCACCACAAGAATAAACTAATTCAGACTTTGGGGATGCCTGCCAACAGATGTCAGAAAGGACTGTCTCCCAAATTAACAAGTGAATTACAACTCTGGATTGAGAACATGTGGAATGTAACCTCCATTCACCTCTTTAAAACCCCACTGTTCCAGCTGATGGGCAGAATCACAGCTTCTTGGGACAGAAGTCCTCTGTGTTTCTCCTTTGCTAGCAAAGCCATAAAAATTTTTCCTTTTTCTCAAAACCTTGTCCTAATTATTGGATTGGCATTGGGTTCAAGAACACAGCTTTTGGTAACAATGTGGCTCAGTGATTAAGCCCTTCTGAGTTAAATCTCTGATAAAATAAGAAAAGATTGAGAAAGTCTAATATCCATTTTTCAGAGGTGTCAGAATGAAAGATAAATAAAATGGGTAAAATGCAATATTTAAGAACATAAATTCTTAAAAGAACTTTAAAATATAATAAGGTATAAGTCTTCAAATTTAAAAGGCACATAGATATATGTGTCTAAATGTGTGTCTATCAGATAATTTCAGTTGTAGTATCAGATAATTTTTAAGAAATATTGCAATTTACTTTTTTCCCCTGTATCTTCATCTGTGACAGGCATTCATTCTCCTTTGTTCATATATTTGCCATATCTTTTGGATACAAAGAGAAATCTTTTTTTTTTCTTTCTTTCTTTCTTTCTTTTTTTTTTAGAAATCTTTTTACTTCAATTTGTTTGCCCCCCATTACCATAAGTTTAACATTTTTCTCTTCTCTTATGTTTATTAGCCCCTTGTCTTTACATATGCTTTGCTTTTTAGTTCCTATTCAGAGCTTTTGCTTATTCTCTTTTTTGAATTGTATGAGACTATATATAAAATAATAAGCATATGCAGTGTAGGAATATCCATGATTTATCACTAATTAAAATTAATTAGGGGCTGGAGTTGTAGCTCAGTGGTACAGCATATGCCTAGCATGTGTGAGGCAATGGGTTCGATCCTTAGCATCACATTAAAATAAAGAAATAAAATAAATGTATTGTGTTCATCTACAACCAATAAATATTTTTAAAAATCACATACAGAATAAGATGCAGAGTATAAAAATCAGACAATGTAAACATACCTATATATGTATATCTGCCTATATAAACTGAGTAAGCAAATGAAAGTGGTTGAAGTATCAAGTTCTACACACTGGTCACATCTGGGGTGCAGAAGAAGAAGGAGATGAAAGAGATGATCATCCTGCATACTTATGTTTTTATAATGAATTGTTTTCCTATGTCACAAAACACATTGCTCTGTTTGAAATGTAAAACACTAAGATATTTTTAATTAGGAATAATAGAAGAACGATGATTTAGGTAATAAATATGATTGTCTGGAAAAATTGAGCACTCCATTTCATTTGAAGAAATAATCACTGTAATCATTAAAAATAAGAGAGAGTGATTAACTTCCATCATGACTCTTAAAGATTTATGTCAACATCTTTACAACATTCTGAATTTGTCTTTTTAATACAAAATAGTTGCTGGTGTGTATTTGTACATATCAGTTGACCAGTAAATTTTCAGAGTTATGGTATTAAGGTGAAAAAGTCAATCATATTTGACCTAAAGACAATACAGTTTCAGAAATCATCTGGGCCAGTTTGTATTTGCCTATAATCCCCGCAACTCTGGATGTTTAGGGAAGTTCAAGGCCAGCCTCAGCAATTTAGCAAGGCCTACAACAACTTAGTGAGACCCTGTGTCAAAATGAAAAAAATAAAAAAGACTGGGGATGTGGATCAGTGGTTCAGCACCAATAGGTTAAATCTCCAGTACCAAAAACAAAACAAAAAAGTTTCAGCAATCAGTCCTTAGACTACTTGCAACAGCAACCTAGAGAGGAACTGTAAAGACATAAAATATTTTAAAATATTTTTATTAACTCATGAAAATGTTTTGACTATTATCTACAACTAGGTGAATAGATTTTATGAGATTCTATTTTTATGCTGCTTACTTGGGGTTAAGGCTATTTTAGAGTATGAATAATTTTAAAGAAGAAATTTTCAAATCTAAATATAAAGTGACAAAATTTATCAGAAGTTTTAAATCATTAGGGATTCTAGAAAGGTAGTCAGATTAAGAGAATACTTAAACTGGGCATGGAGGCACATGCCTGTAATGCCAGCAGTTCAGGAAGCTGATGCAGAAGGATCACAAGTTCAAAGCCAGCCTCAACAATTTAGTGATTCTCTGAGTAATTTAGCAATACCCTGCTTCAAAATAAAAAATGAAAAGGGCTGAGAATGTAGCTCAGTGTTTAAGTGCCACTGATTTCAATTCTGGGGGACAGAGAGAGAGAGAGAGAGGGATAGAGAGAATACTAAAGAATTCCTTAGTTATCCCAAAAAATTGCACTTCATACTTGTACTTTAATGACAAAAAATTATCTAAAATGTTCTTAAAATATAAAATATAACAAGTTAAGTCATTTATTTAATATGAAAGTATGATATAATTGGCTATATTTTTGTATTAACTAATGAAAAATACTGTCAATTCCTGTCAGCAATTTTCCATTTAAATAATTCTGTAATTCTTCTGCCCTAAGTATGCTGATAAGTTTTCTAAGTATAATTTAAATAGCTTTTTTATAGCCTTGAGTTCCCATAAAATATAAAATTTTCAAATATGAATTACTGAACTGAAATACTAAACAATTATTAATGTCAAATTGCCATATCTTATTGGTACTAGGCATCTTAATTCAACACAAATGAATTAAGAAACATCTTCAATATACAGAAAACTAGAGAGAGAGTATATGCAGTATAATCAGAATGTGAAGTAACTTACTACATATATGGTTCAATTTGACAGAAGTCAGCATATGCCCTCCAAGGGGCATCAATTCTAACATCAACACTCCTTTGAAGTCATGCAATTGTTACAATCAAATTATTATGTGGCATATCATTAACCTAGTAGTTTAAATTTCTTTAAAACAATAATTATCCAGTACCCAGCAGTACACTGAGGTAGTGATTTTATATTACACAGTACTAGAAAGTGGAGGGACATGTGCTGAACTGAAGGACTAGGCATACATGAGAAAACGTGGCAGGGACCCAGGTTAAAAAAAAAAAAAAAAAAACTGATTCCCAGTGACTTGGGGACAGGGCTAGGTGATGCTACTTGAAACCCTCCTCACAGAATTTTATGGGCTTCTCAGTTTCTTGTACATTTCCACATGATCACAATCATGCAAAGTCTGTTTCTTGGAATTCCACCCACCAGCTTGTGGTGTTGGGTCTCTGATGTACTTTCCTTAGGAGGTGTTATAGTATAGGTATTATAGTGCTATTTCTGGTCAATGACCAATAGTATTTGCATATTAAATTTTAAGAAAGAATATTAAAGATAAAAAAATGTAAGTAGGCTAACTTAACATTTTAAGTCTAAATCTTCAAACCATGTATGTGAACATATTTAGGGAACTTTTCATAAATTATATGTATAAATAATATATAAGCAAATTATATAAATTATAATTTTATAATAAATATATATGTTTTATATAAAATTATATGCTATACATTAAATATAAATACATATAAATCATTTCCTATATTTAAAAAAAAAAGAAAAACTTTATTTCTTCCCTCCACTATTTTAAGGGATATGTCATTATGTTCTCATTAAGTGAAAAGTAGAAAATAACGTTAGTCATATTTTATTTGGAAAAATGCCAGAGAAAAATACAAGGAAATAAGATATCAGCAGGTATTAATGAAAGATGAATATATATAAACCATTTTAATACATGAGTCATAAAGTAGTATTAAAATTCCAGTGATCCATTTTATTGCACAATCATAAAACAGGATACCATACAGTCATTATAATGAATGAAAAAGAAATGATAAAGAATAATTCTCAGGGGGCTGAGGTTATAACTGTATGAACCAATTGCCTAGCATGGACAAGGAGCTGGGTTTGATACCCAGCACCACAAAATGAACAATAATAATTCTCAAGATTCACTCTTTTTTTTTTTTTAAATGCACAATTTTTTATTTCAATTAAGAAATTATCACTAACTTTTTTCATTTTTTGTGGGTTACATAATATTCAAAACCTAAGTGCAAAAAAATAGGTTTTATTAATGTAAAAACACATATATTCAAATATGATTTGGCTATCTCTAGAAGGATAATGATCACTGAGATGAAAAACTTCAATTATCTTTTCTACTTCTTATTTCCTGCATTTTTTCCTTGTTCCCCAAGCATCCTATAAAAAGCTATTTATTCCTGCTTCAGCTCTAGATACATAAAAACTTATCATATGCATAAATAAATGAAAGAAAATCTAATTTTAATATTGTCCAGCATTGCAACTTTGTAATTATCATAACATGGGGAAAGAATGTCCAAATTTCTTAGTCAACTAATCAATTGATGGAGGGCTTATAATCCAGGCTTGCATCCTAGAAACCATAAGTCTCATTCATCATGAAAAACTGGAGATCCCTGTCCCCACTTTTTTACTTCTATCTGAGATCACATGAAATGAAATGTGGATGGTAAAAAGTTAGGATTACTTTGAAATAGGTTGTGCAGGAGAAGAAATCCTGCATGTACTTGGGAATCCTCCTCTTAGAAAACAGATAAAGAATGTAATGTTTACTTTATCTTTGATTGTAGTTAAGTAGTGAATAAGCATGACTTGTGAATCTGGTGAGACTGGAGGAAACAAGGTATAAAGTGTCCCATGTATTTGGAAAATTGTGACTTAACGGATTATCTTTGAATTACTGTGTTGATTAAATGTGATTCCAACACTAAAGTCAATAACCATATATATCTGGCTTTGCCAAAGACTGAGTTCATGATTTTCACCTCTTGAGACCAAAGCTTGCATGGGGCTTACTTTGCAATTCAATAGATAGTGTACAGTTTGACCAATGGCTTTGTGTGTGTGTGTGTGTGCACGCATGCTCCTGAATATACATGTACATTTATGTAACAGTCATATTATCATTGATTACATGTATCACTTAGAGCTTTCTGCCACAAGTAATATCAATGCAATAGAGAGAAGTTATTACTCTTAGCTGAAGGGCAAAAACCAAGCTTAATCAAAAACCATGAAATTAGACCCAAACCTATGAAGCCAATACAGGATTATCAACTAAAGTAAATTTTATAGTTTAAGCTACAATTTGGCTAATTTAAACACAATGTTTTCCAAAGACAATGGCTTACAATATCCAAGAATGCATACAAAACTTTTAAAATTAGTTGAAACAATCTGACTTTGACCATAGTAATTTATTTATTTATTTATTTATTTTTTAAATTTTTTATTGTTGGCTGTTCAAAACATTACATAGTTCTTGATATATCATATTTCACAATTTGATTCAAGTGGGTTATGAGCTCCCATTTTTACCCCATATACAGATTGCAGAATCACATCAGTTACACATCCGTTGATTTACATATTGCCATACTAGTGTCTGTTGTATTCTGCTGCCTTTCCTATCCTCTACTATCCCCCCTCCCCTCCCCTCCCCTCCCCTCCCCTCCCCTCTTCTCTCTCTGCTCCCTCTACTGACATTCGTTTGTCCCCCTTATATTATTTTTCCCCTTCCCCTCACTTCCTCTTGTATGTACTTTTGTATAACTCTGAGGGTCTCCTTCCATTTCCATGCATTTTCCCTTCTCTCTCCCTTTCCCTCCCACCTCTCATCCCTGTTTAATGTTAACCTTCTTCTCATGCTCTTCGACCCTATTCTGTTCTTAGTTACTCTCCTTATATCAAAGAAGACATTTGGCATTTGTTTTTTAGGGATTGGCTAGCTTCACTTAGCATAATCTGCTCTAATGCCATCCATTTCCCTGTAAATTCTATGATTTTGTCATTTTTTAATGCAGAGTAATACTCCATTGTGTATAAATGCCACATTTTTTTTATCCATTCATCCATTGAAGGGCATCTAGGTTGGTTCCACAGTCTAGCTATTGTGAATTGTGCTGCTATGAACATCGATGTAGCAGTGTCCCTGTAGCATGCTCTTTTTAGGTCTTTAGGGAATAGACCGAGAAGGGGAATAGCTGGGTCAAATGGTGGCTCCATTCCCAGCTTTCCAAGAAATCTCCATACTGCTTTCCAAATTGGCTGCACCAATCTGCAGTCCCACCAGCAATGTACAAGTGTACCCTTTTCCCCACATCCTCGCCAGCACTTGTTGTTGTTTGACTTCATAATGGCTGCCAATCTAACTGGAGTGAGATGGTATCTTAGGGTGGTTTTGATTTGCATTTCTCTGACTGCTAGAGATGGTGAGCATTTTTTCATGTACTTGTTGATTGACTGTATGTCCTCCTCTGAGAAGTGTCTGTTCAGGTCCTTGGCCCATTTGTTGATTGGGTTGTTTGTTCTCTTATTGTCTAATTTTTTGAGTTCTTTGTATACTCTGGATATTAGGGCTCTATCTGAAGTGTGAGGAGTAAAGATTTGTTCCCAGGATGTAGGCTCTCTATTTACCTCTCTTATTGTATCTTTTGCTGAGAAAAAACTTTTTAGTTTGAGTAAGTCCCATTTGTTGATTCTAGTTATTAACTTTTGTGCTATGGGTGTCCTATTGAGGAATTTGGAGCCCGACCCCACAGTATGTAGATCGTAGCCAACTTTTTCTTCTATCAGACGGCGTGTCTCTGATTTGATATCAAGCTCCTTGATCCATTTTGAATTCACTTTTGTGCATGGCGAGAGAAAGGGATTCAGTTTCATTTTGTTGCATATGGATTTCCAGTTTTCCCAGCACCATTTGTTGAAGATGCTATCCTTCCTCCATTGCATGCTTTTAGCCCCTTTATCAAATATAAGGTAGTTGTAGTTTTGTGGATTGGTTTCTGTGTCCTCTATTCTGTACCATTGGTCCACCCGCCTGTTTTGGTACCAGTACCATGCTGTTTTTGTTACTATTGCTCTGTAGTATAGTTTGAAGTCTGGTATCGCTATACCGCCTGATTCACACTTCCTGCTTAGCATTGTTTTTGCTATTCTGGGTCTTTTGTTTTTCCATATGAATTTCATGATTGCTTTCTCTATTTCTACAAGAAATGCCGTTGGGATTTTGATTGGCATTGCATTAAACCTATAGAGAACTTTTGGTAATATCGCCATTTTGATGATGTTCAAGATTCACTCTTAAAAAAAAAAAAGTAAAACATATTTGCCACAAATATTTTGTTGCTTTTTAAAAATTTGGTGCCATTTTCCTTCTTATGTATATTTTTAAACCATCAAATCTGCTATCCATTTGCAATTTCCAATGCAATTTCTGAACAGTAAGTTTTGTATTTTTCACATTTTAAAAGGAGAATTTGTGTGTGTTTAAAAACAAAAAGCACAAGGTAGCATAGTCTGAGTAGAATGTTACCATTGGTGACGAAAATTTAAAGGGTATTTATGCTAAGAAACTTGTGAGGCTGAAATGCTTTGGGAAAATAAGACATTGGTAGAGATTTTTGCTAGGAGAGGTATGGAGAAGCTAAAGTCCATAATGGAAAGAGTCTTATTTGGTAATTACACTATATACTATTTAATCTCTTTAAAAATCTAGCGTATATTTTATTTCTTCAAAGACAACTTCAAAAAATTTAAATTATGATACTATAATGTGCTGCAGTCCGGCTGCAGCAAAATAACCGGGGCGTGACGAGCAACTTGTGTATAATGTTTATAGTTTATATTTATTGATCTGTCATATTTATAGGTATTATTACTTTAAAAATAATGTCAAAACTAAATAATAGAATGGCATATAGCATTTAAGAGTGGTTGGTTCATAAATAGCCTCACTTAGGTAGTTGCAAATTTGAGTACTATGGCAGAGTGAGTGTTTATAAAAACCAGAAAATTCTAATTTCTCCACATTTTTGCAAACTCTTATTATTATCTAAATTTTTAATTATAGTCTTTCTAGTATTTCTATAACCGTGGTCTACTTTATGCTTTGACTATAGCCCTTGCTTCTCTGCCACTGTGACTTATTTCTAAAATGACATGTTTCTTTTTTTTCCTCTCTCCCTCTTCCTCCCTAATCTCTTCCCCTTCTTTAATGTCAAGGGAAACAGGATTACTTTTCTTCCCATCCTAAGCAGAGTTATCTGTCCTTGAGTACATACTGGTATCAGAAGAATGAACTAATTCAGACTTTGGGGATGGCACCAACAGATCTCAGAAAGAACTGTCTCCCAAGTTAACAAGTGAATTACAACCCTGGACAGAGAACACATGAAATGTGCCTTTGATTCACCTCTTTAAAACCCGCCTGTTCCCCTGATGGGCAGAAACACAACACTGGGACAGGAATCCCTTGTTTCTCCTTTGCTAGCAAAGCAATAAAACTTCTTTTTGCTTTTTTTCTCAAAACCTATCTTCATTATTGAATTGACATCTGGGACAAGGACTGAGCTTTCAGTAACAGATCCAAAGTGATATCTCATTGTGGTTTTCCTATTCGTTTCTCTAATGAATAATGATGTCCAGTATTTTCTGTGTACTTATTGGCAACTTATATATCTTCTTTAGATAAGTATCTATTCAGAAACTTATTAAATGGTATAGAACTTTAAAAGACAGCCAGGCATTTCTTCAAAAATTAAACATACAAGGACTTATGAGCCAACGATTCTACTTTAAGGCTTCTACGTATGTACACAAAACAAATTTAAACAGAAAAGTTTATATGTGGATGTTCATAGCAGCATTATTCATAATAGCCTAGAGGTAGTAGAACTCAAATGTCCATCAACAGATGAGTGGATGAATAAAATATGGTAGCCACACAACTGAAAAGTATCAAGCCATTAAAAAAAATTACTGATGCATGCTATAAATGTGGGTAAACCTTAGAAACATTATGCTACATGAACAAATCCAGCCACAAAAGAAAATATATTTTATTATTTCATTTATATGAATGTTCCAGAATAAGCAAATTTTTAAAGACTTAAAGTGATTGTCTAGGGATGAGAGAGTGGAAGGAAACAGGGAATGACAGCTACTGGGTACAAGATCTCTTTTTGGAGATTGATGAAGTGTTCTAAAACTATATTGATAGTTGTTCAACTCTGTGAGTATACTAAAAACCACTAAGATGTACCCTTTAAATGAGTGGATTATATGATATGAGAATTGTAGTTCAACAAAACTGTTTTTACAAAAGAGAATAGAGTCCATTTTGTTCAAAAATTAGGAATCTAGCCAGGTGTGGTGACAAGTGCCTGTAATCCTACTACAGCTACTCAGTATGAGGCAGGATAATTGCTTGAGCTCAGTAATTCAGGGCCAGCTTGAGCAATGTAGCAAGACAGTTTTGTATAGGAAAAAAAAAGTGAGATTGCACGTATTTGCTGTGTGTATTGAGCAAACAAGCAAATAACCATGATCAACCATGAATTCATATATATTCAACAAATGTTTACTAGGTTCTTACCATAGCATAGAATGATGAATGCAAAGTAGAACTAGAGATATAAAGCTGAAAGATAAGTGTCTGTACAATGGGTGAGAGAGACAAGATGAATGTTAGGCTAGAATTGCTAAAGTCTGTTTATTTATTCCCAGGTGTGGAGATAGTAGTGGGGGTAGAAAGATTCAACCAGAGAAGATGACACTCAAATTAGGACTTGAAGTTTTCACAGGAAACTAGCCAAGTAAAAAGGTTATAGTACACTTGTGAGACTCACCCTTCTCTTCCCTACACTCTCCACCAGGGATTTATCCTTGACAGGCATATTGCTATTATTATATTCTCTCTGCTGGCCACAATTGACTAGAACATAAACAAATCCCTGACCTGAGTTGCTCCAGATGTTCTCTCCTAGGAATTGGGAGTTTGGACTTAATCAGTCTAGGTGGGTGTAACTTGAACTGAGGGATATAAATTTAAGAATTATGGGTATCATATGTTATCTATATCTAGAAGCCAAAAAAAGCCATCCTGGGAAGATAGATGAAAGAAACTGGTACCCAGATTAAGCACAGACAAGAAATGAAAAGTAATACTGGGTTACTGATGGCTTTCTCCCTCTTGCTTCCAGGTCTAACAGCTCCCGAATTTTGTTAGATGCCTCAGTATGTGTCCAATAAAACTCTCCTTTTGGCTTAAGTGGATAAAACAAAAATAAATGAAAGGATAGAAAGGGGGTAAAGGTGGCAGAATAGATAAGCCAGTCAGAGGAGTCAACATAGTCTACGGTGCAAAGGGTGAGCTTTGAGCACTTTTCTTTTCTTTTTTTTTTTTTTAATATTTATTTTTTAGTTCTCGGCGGACACAACATCTTTGTTTTGTATGTGGTGCTGAGGATCGAACCCGGGCCGCACGCATGCCAGGCGAGCGTGCTACCGCTTGAGCCACATCCCCAGCCCCGAGCACTTTTCTGTTTATTTAAATATATATATTTGGTACCAGGAATAGAACTCAGGGCACTCAACCATTGAGCCACATCCCAACCCTATTTTGTATTTTATTTAGAGACAGGGTGTCATTGAGTTGCTTAGCGCCTTGCTTTTGCTTAGGCTTGCTTTGATCTCAAGATCAACCTGCCTTAGCTTCCTGAGCCTGGATTACAACATCACACTGGACTATTTAACTACAATTTCATGCTTTTTATATTATGCTATTTGTTTGCTATTGTCTTGGAGTTCTATGTATAGTCATTTGCTATCAATGTATTCTTTTTTAAAATTTATTTATTTATTGTTTTATTAGTTAGCATGACAGTACAATGATCTTGACATAATACATTTGAATCATATGGGATATAATTTCTCATTTTTCTTATTAGAGAAAATCTGACAAAATCACTTGATACCTATAAATTGTTCCCATACAGAAACTTACAAGTACCAACAGGTGTCACAAGAAATCAGTGTATGGAAACAACTAGTTGCATGGGTTTTTCTTATTTTTATCCGTCTTCTAAAAGTGCAGTCTATTTAATAGAACAGTAATAAAATGGTGGACCTTGTCCAATTTCCTTCTGGAATAATTATGTCATAATAAATGTATTTGTTCTAACAAAAAATTAAAAGAAAATCAGTAGCAAAACTGAATTCTCTGGGTTAAAAATGTAAATAAAAACATTTATATTTGAGGCTTGAGGTTATTTTCCACCCAATGTCCAGAACAAAGAATAAAATTACTGAATATTCAACTCATGTTTATATATTACAAATTTAAATTTAAAAGCCTTCAGAAGTGACACCTGACAGAGACAGTCCAATTAAAAATATTAAATTGAACAAGAATAAAAAATATTTTCACATGGAAATGTGGAGAAGATATAAAGATTTTCAGATTCATAATTAGGTAATGTGAATGAAAAGAAATAGAAAAGCACTAACTCATACAATTTTGTCACCATTTTCTATAGACTTTTAGCAAACAGTGAAAATCTTATTTTATTTATCTGATACTTGGTCTAACACCTTTTTTCCTGCAATGATCTATATACAATTCAGTATTCAACAACCTCTTCCTATTATCACTCAGGAGAATTTAGTAACAGATATGACTGCTTCAGAATTAGTTTTAGTTGCTTAAAACCCTTGCTCATAAGGGTACCAATGATAGTAGGTACAAATGCCATTTCAGCTTGTGTTGTTCCTACACTGAATGTTATTTTGGAAAACATTATAAATTTCAAGTATTAATGGAAAACACTGAATAAATAATAAAGTTATATATCATTAAGTAGCATGTTGCAGGAAAAATGGCATTTAAATTCTTAAGCCAAGTTACTTTTGCTTACATACATAATTCATATATAATTTCTTTCTTTTTTTTTTTTTTTTGATACCAGCGATTGAACTCAGGGGCACTGAACCACTGATCCACATCCTTGGCCCTTTTTGTTTTTTATATTGAGACAGGATCTCGCAAAGTTGCATAGGGCTTCACTAAATTGGTGAGGCTAGTTTTGAACTTGTCATCTTTCTACTTCAGCCTCCCAAGCCACTGGCATTCCAGGCATACACCATCATGCCCAACAATTCACACATAACTTTGAGTAATGTGTTAGGAGTATTAAATTTGTCAACCACATTATGTTTCCAAATAGGAGCATTTCATGGATTTGAGCAAGGCTTGTTGATTGTTTAGCCCTTAATTTTCTATGGCAAATAGCTGATTTGCATCATTGTAATGCTAATGGAAATAATTCTAATGGCAGTCATTCTTTCAAAATTCTATTCAAAATTATTTAAGCATTCATTTTATCAACATGATTCTATTTATTAGTTATAATCATAAATGTTCTTGGGAAGATAGTTATAGATCTGTTTATTGTAAGAACATTATTTCAAATTAAATGTCATTCAGGAAAGCATTATAATTTTCAAACATTAATGAAAAACATTTTATAAAGTCACATAGAGTAAACAAATTTTCTCTAATCCTCTCTCTATTGTATACCTTATATCCTCTATACCTGTATCCTCTAAATCTCCCCCACTGTTCACTGAGGTCTTTTGTTAGGGGCCCATGTCTTCTTCATCATTTTATCCCCAGTGTCTAGCACAGTGCCTGTATACAGTTGACACTCAGAGTGCTTATTTGGTTCATCAAATTAATAAAATATCATTTATTAAGTCTCACCTATTAATAGATCCTTCTCTGACTAATGGATTTTAGCAGTGTACAAAATAAAACTTTCTAGTGAGCCTTATATTTTAGAATGGTGATATTCATATTAAAAAGTGAAAATAAAAATAGATGATACAGTACAGTAGAAGATAGTATAATCTCTTTTAAAGAGAATAGTAAATGTCCCAGTTGATGGAGTCACAATTTTACAAGGGGTATGTGTATTCCTGTTAAGACTACATGAGTAAAGAAAAACCTAAGGAATGAAACAGCCAGCCACAGGGACATAGGGAGGAGGAGCATTCCAGGCAGAGGGGAGGGCAAATGCAGAGCCCCTGAAATGGAAGGCTACCCATGTGTCCATCACAAGCAAGAACCCCAGGGTGGCTGCAATGCTTGAGCAAAGGGAGACCAACAGGAGATGAAATCAGATAGCCAACATTGAGCCAGATCCTGTGTGTGCATTTAGGTTACTCTCAAGATGAGCTTTTAGAACAAGTGATTTGGGAAAACAATGAAGGATTAAAGCAGAGGCTTGACATAGTCTCATTTGTGTATTTACAAGATCATCCTAGTCTTTGCATTGAGATTTGGAGGAAAAAGAGCTGAAGCAGGGAAACCATGTAAAGGGAGCAAAGGCCCCTGCACCATCCGCAAGCAAGGTGCAAACATAAAGTAGATTTGGGGCCAGGGAAAACCTGCCTGCAGTGAGCTGGCAGAGTGTAAACAATTGCTGGAAGAGAAAGGGGTCACTTGCAGAGCTGTTTAGCCTCCCACAGGTATGTGGTGACAAAAAGGAGAAATCACATTTTTAGATAACAGTGTATATTCTTTTTTGTCACTCTGCATACACTCAGCAAACTCAGTCATTTAAAGGCTAGTTGCGATAAGAAATCTGAAACCATGTGAATAAACATTTTGTACTCTGTTATGTTGAAGTCTATTGGCCCATCTTGCATTTTGACTTTTTTACCCATGCATGCTGCATGACTGTATAACATCATTTCTTGGTCATTTGGAAAATATTTGCTCACTGAGTTACGCAAATATTCTAAGTGTTGAAATGTTTTAAAGTATTTCTAAAAATCATTTTCATTTATATTACTTCAAATTTAATTTTAAAAAAAAAATGTTTTAAGTTCTAGGAAGTCCACAGTGGCAAATACAAACTTTCCGCAATTCTAATTTTCATTGAAAGCTTAAAATTTGTCACTGGCAACAAGTGATATCAATTTTTTTTTAAATGAAAGATACAATTTCTTTGTGAGAAAATGTGTGCCAAATAGTCAGTCATGAGCAATGATAATTTTTATGTCAGTTGTTCTTTCAAATAAAAATAGTATTTTATGTAAACAAAGCAAATCTCTTTTCTACAGATAGTTATGATACTGTAGTATGCAGCAAAAATGACTCATGTGCTTCAGAGCATATTAAAAACATATACGCTCCAAGGTTGAGATTTAATATTTTAACTGTTTCTTCCAAAACATTCTTAAGTAACTGGTGCTTTTCTTTTTCTTTCTTTCTTTTTTTTTTTTTAACTGAAAGTACTTGTTGATGACTTCTACAATTTGACACCACTGTATTAACTGTGCTAAGATATAAACATTTTTTTCCACCCTTGCTTTTGTATTTTGTATTGGAGCAAATGTCTACATAGCAAAGTAAAAATTTAGGGGTACAGAAAGAACACTGAGTCTCTAGAGGAAAAAATGTTCCTGTTAAGATCTAGGACAAACAACCCATCATCACCTCATGAGCAGGACAAAAGAACCTAAGAGACAGAAAAGGTTTAGAATATAAGAATGCACTGAAGAGCCCATAAAATACTTTGTAACTTTCTACTTTGCTATAAGTGGTCTGGAATGTAGCAAAGCAGGAAGGAGACCTTAATAGAAAGGCATCATTAACCTAGTGAGGCTAGGAGCTAATATTTGATTGGACTATAACACTGTGTCCTAAACTCCAGGTAACCACCCAACCAATAGAGACACTGAGGTTTGCTGAACTCTTTACATTAGACCAGATCCCTTAATGAGGAAAGACAATTATTCCATATATCCCAGCTATGGATCATACATATTTTACCTAATTATGTTCCCTAACAATATCCAAACCCCAAGCCCGGGTGGCCTGTTTTGCTCTTGAGGTTGCCCATATTCAGCCCTGAGAGAATACATTCTTCTTTTTTTTTTTTTCCAATAAAGCTCTCCCTCTCTTTTCTGGAAACTGAGTTGTCTTTAATTCTTTTCTGCATTGGAATCCAGAACTCAGTAGAGATCTCCCCCAGGCTTCCTTGGACTCCCACCTACTGACAATAGTTGTACAACCACTTGACATGACTGCAACCATCTTGTTTCATAACCACTATGATTGCTCCAGAATAAGCCTAGCCAGTTTTTCCTGTGTAGTTTCCCAGCAATCTGTAAATAGACAAACCCATTAGTGTGGTATGTGGAGCTTTACAACTGAATCCTGACTCCAGGGTGCATTCCAGGAAAGATGAAGTCACTTTTCTCCTAACTCATATATACACCTTTATTTCTGACCCAAATTATGGAGATCCAAATGATCTTGATGTTGCCATGTCCTCTCTTTCTTAGGTCATGGAGACTCCCAGAAAGGTGGGCAGGAAGTCATCAGAACTGGATATGCTCTATAAATTATAATGAGAAGTGAAACTCAGAGGGTCTTCAGAAGGAAGAGTAAGACTATGTCAGGCTAAGGTAGTTAGGTATTATGATAAGAACAAACCATTGATTATCATTACCATTTTAAGTACAAGAGGAGAAAATGAACCAGTTTTACTTCAGGAAGAAATACATGGGACAGAAGGAAATATGTGGTCAACTGGAGTTAAAGCCAGGTGTAGAGTAAAGAAGGCCTAAGTCTGCATGGTGATTTTGGCTACAGTTAGACAAAGTGTTGAATCAAATGGGGATTATGGTTTGGTTGAGCAATGTGTAAGGGGAAGGTCAAGAGAGTTATGTGTACATGCCAGAGTGTGTAAAGATTGACTTTGAAATTTAGGCTGGATAGGGAGAAAAATAAAGACATGGTGGAGTAAGTGATAATAAAAAGACGGTAGGGGCAATAATTCATTTGTCTGAACAGAGTAAAAGGATTATTTTATTCAGCTCTAATTTGCAGCTTGAAATTTGAGAGGTAAAAATTGGAAAGTGAAATTTTAAAATGAGATTAAGGAGGTTTGCAATTATAGAGATGGTTTGAGGTGTAACTGAAGAAGTAAGAAGCTGTAGGAAGGTCATGAGTATGGTTGTTGACTGAGAGGAGCTCTGGAAGCTGGAAACCATTCATCCACCAATATTTTGGAGTAAATAAAAGTGTGGACTCTGGAGCCTTAATACCTAGACTCAAATCAAGTAGACTTCTAGCTTATGACTATCGACAATTTACTCAATTGTTCTGTAACCTTAGTTCTCTGTTAAAAGGAGGTGATGATTGCATCTAATACATGCAGTTGTTAGGAGAGTTAAATGAATCAACATATGTAAAATACTTAAAGCAGTGCCTGACACTTAGGTAATAAACATTGTATTAAAGGCAATTTTTCTTAAAGCAATTGAAATTCTTTAGAATTACGGGAGGAGGAATAATGTTGAAGAGTGCATCAGCAAATCCAGTTAAAATCTTCATAAATGAGTGGCTATAACTCAAGGGCTGTAACAAGAAGGAGAAATAATGATAACATGAGAAATTGGATGTTATAGGAGGGAGGGAGGTAGCATGATCTGGAAGTGACAATGAGACCAGTAAGGATCAATAAGAGCCCTGTTGTATAAGGAACACTTGCAAGCATATCCCCAACATTAATCTCCAAATTCCTTTCAATGTATCAACAGCATATTTCAATAGAAAGTCAGATTCTTTGTATAATGATGAGGGTCTCCTTCTACCATCATTATACAAAGTATCTTTCTATTGAAATGTGCTGTTGATACATTGAGAGGAATTTGGCAAGAACATATTTTATATACAGAGTTACGAAAAATTGTGCAGTGAATGGATAATTATTATTGTAATGCATTCCACTATTGTCATGTATGTAAGAAATAAAAAGAAATAAAATAAAATAAAAAAGAAAGTCAGATACTTAAATCTTTAAAACTGTGGTTGACTCCTGCCTCCAAGGTTTCACCTGTTGTATACATCACCATGCTTTCAAGTTTCTCTCTGCACAATCTTTCATTTATTTGAACTCTTTCACTTTGTTTTAATTTTCACCATCAACAGCCAGACTTAGTCCTTCTTTACTCCTCACCTGGCTGTGTCATCATCCCAGCTTCTGGCTTTAACCCCAGTAGACTCTATGTTTTATTCTATCCTATGAATTTCTTTCTGATGAATATCTCTGATTCATTCCCCTCCACACACACTTGAAATGATAACAATAATCAATAATTCCTTCCTATTCAGAAGCAATCTAATTGTTCTGGTCTGACATTCAAGGTCTTCCTTCTGCCATCAGCATGAAGACCCTCTGAGCTTTACCTTCCACTATAAATTGCAGAGAGTTTCCAGTTCTGAAGATTTCCTGCCTCACCTTAAGAGAATTTAAAGAGAATTTTGCTGTTTGTCTGCTCTTCAACCTCTCTCTGTCTTGTGAGGATTTTTGCCTTTGCTGGCTAGTTTTCTGGATCTTTTGTGATTTAAATGTTGAGGAATTAAAGCAGGAAAGGAGTTGGGGGTCTTTACCATGGGTGGGCTAAGAGTATGCTTTTGTAGATTAAGGAGGCAATTCGCAGGTTTTTGTAAGAAAGCCTTCAAAGGCTCAGCATGGGAGGAAAGCCACTGCTTTGAATCTAACTGCACCATCCTTTCTATGGAGGGCTGTTTCACTGCCCTACTAAACCAGAATGACAACTGGTCAGCAGATGAGGCTAAGTGTTTAAATCATAACCATATAATTAGCATGTCTATGGTAAGACTGAAAGAACTGCCACAGCAGTATTTTTTTCCCAAAGGCAGAACAGCGTGGTGGCTCCGCTAGTAAAAATAGGTGACCCAGATTTGTACCTGAATGCTTAGTCTCAGCCTTTGTCCTCTATGTAACCTCAGTGAACTCTCCAGAATTCCTACCATCCTTGAAGTCATTAAGTGCTAAGGAAGACGTTTCATAAATGTGCTTAGCGCTGAAGGTGACCTCCTCTAGGTAGTCTGGGTTGTTCTAAGTGAAAAGTATGTGTTCCCCTATTCAATCCTTGCCTAACAAGCAAAGTCCTAATGACTGAAATTACATTTTCTGTTACTGGACAAGGGACTTTTCCCCGCTGCCACCACCACCATCTCCAGCAAGGTAAGAACATGCCCATTCTTTAGTTGCCATTGTAGTGTAAGAGGATAACACATATGCTTTTCTTACCAATTGTGCTCTGACTCATTGGTGTTTTAAAAATAAAAGTTAGTGTTGGTCCAATCCAATATGCATTTTTAAACAGCTGAAAAATTTGAGTGGGTTTAGCCTTTGTTTATTTTTTATTTCAAATGGTATCTGATGTAATCTGCCCTTATGAGGGGAGGATTATACATTATGTTTCTTTCACTGCTAAGAACACAGACATTGGAAGAAAACACTATTAAATGTTATTAATGATAATAAAAAATGCATCCCTCAGGAAGTCACACATTTCTCTTCTCCTAGCTTTTTAAGAAAGGAAGTTTTGAGGCCAAGTAAGTACCTCCACAGGCATCCAGGTAAATTAACAAAGAAGACATAATTAAACCATAAATAAGAAGTGTTTCTAGATAGAACAATTGAAAATGGAGCCCTCTCGTGGAGGTTCATGAGATGAGGGAATATGGGGGTGTCTGGGGCAATATTAATTCACTTATACATAGTCTCCCCATTTTGCTTACGTATATACTAATTGTTCCCTCTCTCATCTAAGGTTTTGCCAGTGTGCACATGGAAAGCTGTGACATATTTCCTCTTGCATTGCACTGGTCACAGCCTACATTCCTATAACAAAAGACAAATGAACAAGAGAAAAGTATGACATTACTTATTTGATCAAAGTTTTACATGACACATGAGCCTACAGAAATGAAGACATAAAAGACCCAGGAAAACCATGCATATCTATGCTGGATCAATGAAGAATGTACAGCCAGGTAGAAATGTAATTGAACAAAAAGGTATGATATAATTATTATAGACTGGGGTAGGAAAATAAGCAAAGCCTGTCTGTTTAGGTTCTTCTTCACCTCTCTAAGTTGCAGCATTCCTTCCTCCCAGAGAGTAGGACACCTCCAGAATGTCTTTGAAGGGGAAGAGAGAAGGGACAGACCTTTCTTTGATGGCTTGCTTTAGCAGGAAAGGGTTTCTACTTTCTATGATTCACTTTGGGGAAGAAAAAATTGCATATTTCTGACTCTCTTTTGGTGAAAAAGAGGGACAAATGTTTAGACTGGTGGGTGGGAAAAGTAAGAGAGTCTTTTCTTCTGAGGTCATCCAGTTCCATTAGTCCAACTATATTCATATGTTGCATAACAATGCTTCAGTTAGTGAAGGACCTCAAAGGTCCGATAAGATTATACAACCTAGCGATGTGATAGCCATCTTAGTTTGTGTAAGTACACTATGGTGTGCATGAAATGACAAAAATGCCTAGCAATGCATTTTTTGAATGTATCCCTGTCATTAAATGACACATGACTGTACTTAGCATGCCAAACATCATAATTTAGTGTATAATTTTCTCTATCCCAATACCAACCATTTCTAGAATTTTTTTTTTTTTTCAGCTTGGAAGCTGAAGAGTAGTAGAAGTAGACTGGAGGTCGGAGGAAGTGGGCAAGAATTTAAATTAAAAGACTAAGAGAAAAAAAAAGGTTGAAGTCTTATTATATATACTGAACAGAATTCCTTATTCTGAAATTAGGTATTAGAAAACTTCCTGAATTTCTGGATTTTTTTTTAACAGGCTTGTCTATAGACAGACTACCATAAAATCTTGCTTTTATTAGGATTTTAGAGTCTTACATATAGCTCACATGGTAAGCAACAAGCAAAGAAACATATTTTGCCATATTCTGAACACAATATGACCAAATAGGCTATAGCCATAGCTCTCAAGCTGGGGACCATGGTGGCATGGGGCACTGCAAGCAACTCTCTGTGGTGCTGCTGGATCTGTTAAACATTCCAGGAAAGTACACTGACATTTTTCTTACCATGTGACCCACTATTATGATTTATTTGAACCTAAACTATTTTGTAAATTAATCTACCAAGTACTTTTTTTTGGGGGGGTGGGGGTGGGCATTACTGGGGATTGAACCCAGAGCCTTGCCCATGCTAGGCAAGCACTCTACACCTGAGCTACATCCCCAGCCCTCAAGTACTTCTTTTGACCTACAATTGATGTTTAAAAAAAAAAAATTACCAAGTCACTGATTGTGTCATGAATTAGAAAATTCTATAGGCACTATATGTTTTTCAAATTCCATAACTTCTCTCACAGTTTTCATTTTACCTGAAATAATATATTCTGTCATCTTTATTTGAAATATTGTGTCCTACTAATTTTCATATTCAATTTCAAACATTACATGCTCAAGAGGGTTTCCTATTACAAGAAGTAATTCCTGCCTCCATTCCTGGATATTTTCAATCCATTTCAACACTTGTACATTCTGTACTATTGTCTTTTCTCCAAAATACTATGACTTTTTCGAGAGCAGAAACTGTCTCATTTATAGAGGAGATTTCTAGAGATGGAAAGAACTCTAGAGACCATATACTCCAAACCATCTTTTTCACGATTGAAGGCATTGAAGCAGAGAAAGAATAGTTGATTGATAAGAAACTGCCCAATAACTTAGTGGCATAATTAGATCAAATCCCATATCTTCTGGCTCCTGGTAATATGAATTCCAACAGAGAATGTCAAAGGATACACTTCTAAAAATTTTTTGGTGAATATATTATTAAATTGATCATTAAATTAATTGACTTTTATAATAAGGATAATATAAATCATCAAGAAAGAATATCCTAAGAAAAAAACTAGATCTAATGTACATTTATATTCCTATGAGATTTACATTAAAATAATTGAAAAATAATTTTATTCACATTTATATGCTGAGTGTAAAATCTTTAAGAATTTTCCATATGTTTCTAAATTAATGGGGATAGAAGTGTGACATTAAATATCCAGTTTGCTATATTTATTTGAAAAGATACATACCTATGAAACATAATGGTGTGAAATTTTGCAGCCACATGGAAATTGGTAATTTTACACTATAGTTATAAAATATGCTGCTAATGCCAGCTGTGATTTTTTTTTTGCCATATGTAATTTTAGCTTATGGCTAACAAGTTTAAAAATTTTTGTGAAATAATGGAGTGATATATTTTATGCTATCTACTCTTAATTTTTCATAGCAACCATATGTTTTGTTTCCTTTGGAAAAGAGTATATTGAATGTTGCTTTGATAAATAATAAAACAAAGCTCTACTTTTATTTGATTTTTATAAAGCTGAATATTGATTTTTCAACATAATGTATTATGATCTCAATATATATTTATAATTTTATTTTTTCATTCAATACTATAACTACTCTATATAACATAAACTTTAAAAAAACAGCTCATTTTTCTTAGATTAGAATGAACCCTAAAGTTACTAAATCCAGTCATGGGCTCTGAGAGTGTTTATATATAAATCTCATGTACAGCTGAATTCTAACACACACACATACAGTGTGGTGAATTCCTATAATTCTGTTTTCTCAGCATCCATTTTGAATATAAGTTGGACTTTTCCACACAAAAGCAAAGTTTAGTTACTCTTGACACAGTTCCAGTTCTCCATCTCTCCCAGTTCCTCAGTGTGAAACATACAAATATTAGACTCCTCCTGATGTCCACCTCCCTATGGGACAACTAGATCCAACCTACTTGACTTCCACCCTGAACCTACACCATGCATAGACTGCACAGATACGCTGTGCACCCTAGTTCTGCTTGGGTAATAATACCCTGGATCCCAGTAAAGACTTTGGGGTCTCCCTTTTGTCTTGCTCCCACACACTTGGTGAACATATCTGGGATGGCTCCCCTTTCTCAGGGCCCTTGGAATTGTTCTGCCTTCTTTATTCTTGCATCTGCAAATAATAAACTATTTTTTTTTTACTTCATGTGATTTGTGGTGGAGTCTCCTTTGTGTTTCACCTTCTTTCCCAATCAGGTTTTTGATAGAGAGGGGTTATCTTGATAAGAATAAACTGGACATGGTTAGATAAGAGCCACAAGGATGTCTGCAATATAAACAAGTTTCCTATAAAAGAGACACTTGCTCATGGGTCAAACATTTAGGCTTTAGGTTGTTTGCCAGGATAAAGAAATATCTTGCAAACTGCATACTCTAAAAGTCCATGACACAAGCCCCTGGAGTCCCATCAGGGCAAGATAGAACTTAAAGCCACTTTTGTAAGAGTGACCACAAAACAAAATGAGAAAGAAACACATATACACATACACATGCAAATATAGTTTAATATTTCCAGGGTCACAGGAATATAAGATTTCTTATGACACTGACTCTTATGTTATTTTTTACATTTTCCCAACTCTGTAGTGAACACTTCCATGGATTGAGTCCAGAAAAGCTGAAGATTTTGGATAGATCCAAAATGAATTAGTGTTTATTTATGATCAACTGTTCATACTAGTGTTTATTTATGATCAACTGTTCATACTAAAAGAACACATTATTTAGTCTTGTTTTGTTCTTGATCTCAAGTATTTTAATATTTCTATTTTTTCTCTACTTAGGGACATTTTTTCTCTACTTAGATATTAAGGTGTCATTAAAGAATCAGTTACATGTGTTAGATATTCAGAGTAAAATAGGTTTATGTTCTGCATTAAATAAATGTTATAAATTCCAATAAGAATTGTCATGTATGTAAGAAAAAATATATATATTTTTATAATTCTATATATATAATTACTACTGGCAAAAAAAGAATTTGTTAGTATTACATCGAATTTTAAATATTTCTCCTAATAATCTGATTTTAAGTTTTGCATTTCATTACATTGCACAACTTTACCTGCTAAGTAACACTATAGCATAGAAAGGAATAGGAATTCAAATAACAAATGCCACACATATTTCAACCTTTTGATTCTGTTTAGATGTGATGGGATTTTAGACTTTCAGGCAACTACATTATTTGCTTTAATGAGAGACTGAGCCTATTTTTACAATGTAGCAAAGATTTCATCTTTTTAGCCAGAGTCATGCTTAACACAAAACATACTACTCATCATCTCTCTTACTCTTACATGGTTATTCAAAATGTTTATTTTAGGTAGAAAAGACTTCTTAAATATTTCTGGAACTAACTATTTAAACAAAGAGTATATACAATACACTTTGGAATGAATATTAAAGGCACGAGACTGTCATTAAAACATCCAGACAAGCACAAAATAAAGGCAAACTAAAAAAGAAAGAGAGAGGGAGAATTTCTTTTTAACTCAACACCAAAGCTGAGAAGCAATCTATTTTGGAGATAAAGAGCAATCAAGATAAAAATGGCTCCTGGAGCAGCCTTCTAAAAGCCTTTCTCCATTATACTTGCTCCATAACCTTGAGCAGGACTGAATAAATTTAATCCCCTTGCGTGAATCTTATTTATCTGAGGTTATTTTATGATTGAAAATTCAGTCTTTCAAAATCAACTACATACATTTAAAATATTGGCTTTTGGTTAAAAACAAAGCAATCTTTGTTTAGTATACATTAAGTAGTTTTAGTCTACACTGATGCTTATGTTACAGTTTTTGCAGTTTTATTTTTAAAAAACACTTATTTTAATTTTAGCTGGTTTAAACTAAACTGTAAGGTTCTGCAGTTGGTTTGCTAAATAACCTTTGGGAAATCATATAATACTTCTTTGATTCCATCTCTCTCAACTATTTAAAGAATAAAAAATAATCTATAGGACTTGGAAAGGATACAAAAGTTCTATAAAGTGTTAGTAAGATTTGCATGATACAAGATATTTAATACATTATGCATCTTTTATAAAACAAAGATATAATCTTATATAATAACTCCTCTAATTCCCCATCAACTTTTATGAAACAAAGCTCTGATTAGTAATAATGTTGAGATATGCTTTGGGCTTCTAATGGAAAAAAAACTCAGTATTAAATAATTAATGACCAAAGAACGTACATAATAAATAAATAAGAGTAGATAGGTAATATTACATTAGCCGAGAAACCAGAGAACTGGAGTAGTGAAAAATTAGTAAGTTAGGGCTATTCACCCTTCCCAAATTTGGAAGAAATAGAGCGAGGAAAACAGCTTAACCCCATATTTATGCTTTTAGGATGGGAATGTATGAGACTAAACAAATATTTGAAGACATGAAAAGTGCAAGGTTGTAGCTCTCATAGTTCATATAGTATAAGTTCTGAGTTTCAGGTGACCCTTGTATTGAGATGAATTCATGATGCTCCATATACTCAGTATAAATTAAAGACAATGAGTTAAGAGAAATAATGGGATAATGAGAAGAGTCTCAAATCTAATTCCAATCCTCCACTATTTTTTTAACCTTGAACATGTCTCAATTTCTTCATTAAACAAAACAAAACTTGTAAAAAACTTATTATGAAATTCACCATTTTAACAAATCTTTAAGTATATGATACACTATTATTGTCAGTAGGTAGAATATTGTAGGGACATCTTTAGAGCTTATTCATCTTAATTCAATAGGGATAATTGTACATTTATTCCTATTGATTAGTAATTTCCAAATTTTCCTTCCTCCCAGTCCCTAGGAACCTCCACTCCATTCTTTTGAAGCTATGAATTTATTTTAGGTACTTCATGCACGTAGGATCTTGTGTCACTTGCTTATTTCACTTAGGGCAATGTCCATCTCACTAACACCTCATCTTTACACAGACACAAGGGAGCCTAGGAAATGCAGGATTCCTGCTTCCTCTTTTCTTTTTCTTTCATCTTGTGAGTTTAATGAAAATGTATTTGAGGCACATGGTACCTGATAGAAGGGCATATTAAAATGATAGTTTTTACTAATTTATGGCTAAGTATGTTTGTAGGTTGGTATCAATCAAAGTAATAAAAATCATTACACTGATGTGTTCCATAGTTTTAGACTATTAAAATTCTCTAAGGTTACTCACCCACAGTATGTGAAAAAGAACTAAAGCGAAATGCATATGAGCCCGGGACAGAACAACTGAAGGCTTTTTATAGCCACCCCTCCAGGTCACAGAGTAAGGGGCATGCGTAGTACATGTCTCCCTTGTTCACTGAACAGAAACTCCTGGTTTTCACATCTATTCGCTTCTAAAAACGTGGGGAGTGATAAATATACTATTACTTTCAGAATATACTCTTGTACCTGCACTTAATCTCGTCATCATTAAAAGACACATTTATAAAAAGATCACTTAAAAGAAGTCCAAAAAAAAATCTTAAACTTCAATTATGGATAATCATGAATTTAATAATTTTGTAGATTTTTTTCTTGTTTTTATTGGTTATTCAAAACATTACAAAGCTCTTGACATATCATATTTCATACATTAGATTCAAGTTGGTTATGAACTCCCAATTTTACCCCAAATACAGATTGCAGAATCACATCGGTTACACATCCACATTTTTACATAATTTTTTTTTTTTAAAGAGAGAGTGAGAGAGAGAATCTTTTAATATTTATTTTTTAGTTTTCGGCGGACACAATATCTTTGTATGTGGTGCTGAGGATCGAACCTGGGCCGCAGGCATGCCAGGCGAGCGCACTACCACCGGGCCACATCCCCAGCCCACATTTTGTAGAATTTTTACAAGGTATACAACTCAAAAATAACCATTATATTAAAACACACATTTATATTCCCTAAAATATAGGAATTCAACTTCTTGGAATTTTTCTTAGTGAAATGTTTTAAAAAGTTCATGAATATGTGTTAAATGTGCTTACAATAGAAGAAAACCATCTTAAATATTCATCAAGAAATTGTGAATATTTTGAACATCATCAATAGATATCAATAATGTTCATCAGTATTATTCCTAAATAAAAATGGTATTCACACTGAATGTCATTCAGTAAAATATGCAGCATTTATATATTAGTAAAATTATACAGTTCTAGAAAATATACATAATGTTTTAAATTCAAAGTGGGCAATGAAACAGCATGAACAGTTTAATGCTAATTTAACGTGTGTATAAGTGAATGCTTACATACATAAAAAGCTTATTGTGTATTTCTCAGAATAATTGTTATATATGTTTTTCTAATTTGTAAACAGTTCTCAGATTTCTTTTTGCATTGAAAATAAATAACTTTGTACTTAAAATAATTAAAACTAAAATAATCAAATGACAATTTGTAAATTATTCAATACTAATAACATTCAAAACAGACTAATGCTGAAAATTTAAAAGTTAAGAATTTTAAATAATAGAATTTTAAGCACACAGTCCAATTTCTTCATTTTTCAGACAAAGAAACTGAAGGCCAGAGAGGTGAAATTATCTCTTGAGGCTATGCAGCTATTTCTGCTATGTACCTAAAGCATACCGAACATGTGATTCTATAAAGCCTTCAAGTTTCTTTTCATTTCTTGCCAAATAATTAGGTAAATGTTACACATGCTTTTTTTTTTTTAATGGCCATAAAGATTACACCACAACACCATAATCTGATTAAAGGATCTAGCACATGCCAATTTCAGAGATGAACTTCTAGACAGTATACTCCCCTAATGGTTCTCCTCAACTGGTTGCTTTCTTGGTTTTGTTTTTCAAATATAATGTTGAAATAATGTCAAGACAATGCAATCACCAAGTTTCAATAGTGCAGAGTTCTTGTTTTTTTTTGTTTGTTTTTTTTTTTGATTTATGAGCAACTACACACACACACACACACACACACACACCTTGTGAGCATTGAGTGCATTCAGCTGCTTGAGGTCTTAGAGATGGTAAAGAGTTCCCTGCTGTTTCAAACCCTAGGTAAAGTGGAGAATCCACATTCCATCCATTCCTCCCTGGGACAATGTGGGTTAGGACTGCACAACGATTACAGCGGCTAAAACCACCCAGGTGATTTCCACAGCCCTAGATCTCATCAGTCCAGAGGTTCTGCGGCAATATACCAAGCCTGATCACATCTTAGCCACCTGTCCTTTCACCTCTGTGACTCATATAGAACCCCAAGGCGCTTCTCTACATTGCTTACAGAACTCAAGCCAAGTATACCCCACCCCAGTTGGAATTTCAGAAGTATCATCTATTTGAAATTTAAAATTGAGGAAATAGTATGATTTCCTGTAACTCCTAAAGTACTTGAGAATAAGATAGCCACTAACTCACACTAGAGTGGAAACCAGATAGAATTTTAAATGATGTTGCATCTAAGATTAATTTAGTTTTTTTTTTGTTTGTTTGTTGTTGTTGTTGTTGTTGTTGTTTTGGGGGGACATAAAAATAGGCAATTATTCCCACCAAATCAATTTAAATTTTTATTTAACATTTTATTGACTATGACAAAAAATATAAAACTTTTTGAGAAATATGATTCCTAAGTTTAGTGGCACGTATTTCAATATTAGATAAATTTTACATTAACAGAAAAAAGTTTAGATATGCAAAAATGTGTAATGTGTACTGTTTATATTGAAGACCCCAACATATTTTAAAAATATTAAGCAGTAAAATAAGTATTTATAGTTTTCAAAACTTCAAAATTTTTCACAAAATATGAAGATATTTAGGCTGAAACAACTACCTTATTTTATAATACACATCTTTTTCCTTGAAGGTTTATGTATTTCATTTTCTTTGGTAATTAAAAATGATGAGAAAGGGCTGCATGTTTTTAAGGGAATTCTGTTAAAAGAGAATTGTTACATAATATAGAATTCCTGCTAAGAAACTTTGTTTTTTCTCATTCTCCAGGGATAGTTTAAGGACCCCAAAAGGATAAACTTGGCATATTTTCCTCAGAGGGACCATAAAAGTAAATAATATGAAAGGTTTTGATTTAGATGTTCATGAGGTTTATCAATATGTGCAAGTGACCACATCCTCAGCTTATGAAATAAACTCATGAAATCATGACAACAATTGCACATATTTTCTAAGATAAGAACATTGTAGAAACTACCGTCATTACGTTCTTCAAATTATTTTGAGGAGGAGAAAACAAAACAAAACAAAGTGCAAGCTTACTTTCCCTAAATAAATAGTGGAAATTAATTTGTAACAATTTTATATGTTGTATATTAATAATCAACACAACAATTATATATATAATTCAACATTTTTCTCTCCTAGTGGTGGAAATAGCAGAGCATGTGTCTACATAAAAATTTTCACTTAAAAGAAACTATTTTTAAGAATATAATAGTTTAGTTTCAATGAATAAGAAATTGTAGCTGAGTGTGGTGGTGCACACCTATAATCCCAGCAGCCTGGGAGGCTGAAGCAGGAGGACTGCAAGTTCAAAGCCAGCCTCAGTAAAAGCAAGGCGCTAAGCAACTCAGTGAGACCCTGTCTCTAAATAATATATAAAATAAGGCTGGGGATGTGGCTCAGTTGTTGAGAGCTCCTGAGTTCAATCCTGGATCCAAAAACTAAAAAAGAAGAGAAAAAGAAATTGCAACATTACATTAACAACCTGGAAGTATTTTGCATCTTTAACCCAAAAGCTGTGGCTGTAAAACTGTTGGGAACAATGATAAGCATCATGACTCTTTCCCATCACAAAGACCCTAGGTAGCTACTTACAGAGTAAGGTCAAGACGAGGTTTATTTGAGAAAATCTGGGGCTTATGGGAGCCCCAAACTTTTAATCCTCTTCAAGCAATTATAGTCTGACTTTTATGTTCCCTGAGAATGACTGCACCATTAAGCAAATCAGTGACAACCCCCCACCCCACCCCAATCTGGCCATTGCCAAAGCCAAAATTTCTTGTGTTATTTAGTTTCTATTTAATGTTGGTTTCAATTTCTTGAAATATCTCTCTCCTCCCTTGGAACTTCTATGCTCTACCTTTAGTTTCTACTTCCTTAAGTCCTTCAGGTCTGTTCTGTCTGAAATTTAAATGTTATTGTTCTCCTGACTTCTTTCTTAGCCAGCTTCTATTCTTGCACTTTCTCTTGCTGAATAGTCATCTCCATCCTCACAGCTCCACTTTTGGGTTCTAAGTAAAATTCATAAACTGGTTTACTGCCAATCAACACCCTCCAGAGAGTATCTTCCTGATTCATTCTTAATGCATTCCATTTTCTTAGATCTCTGCTGTAAGCCCTATTAGAAATGTTAACAGAATTTACTGCATCATTCTGTAGTTCCTCTTGTGTTTTCTCTTATTTTTGATTTGATGCCAGGAGTGACCCTACCAGCCAGGTAGGAAAACCAAGAGAAACACATCTCTCTCCCCGACATCCTTTCGTTCTCTCTCTCTTTTCTTTCTTTTTCTTTTTTCCTTAATTGATTAAAAAAAAAATAAGTGACGGCGGAATGCATTACAATTCTTATTGTACATATACAGCACAATTTTTCATCTCTGATTGTATATAAAGTATGTTCACACCAATTTGTGTCTTTATACATGTACTTTGGATAATAATGTTTATCACCTTCCACCATCCTTGCTAACCCCCTGCCCCCTCTCTTCCCCTGCCACCCCTCTGCCCTATCTAGAGTTCCACCATTCCTCCCATGCTCCCCCTCTCTACTCCACTATGAATCAGCCTCCTTTTATCAGAGAAAACATTCGGCATTTGTTTTTTTGGGATTGGCTAACTTCACTTAGCATTATCTTCTCCAACACCATCCATTTACCTCTAAATGCCATGATTTTATTCTCTTTCATTGCTGAGTAATATTCCATTGTGTATATATGCCTCATTCTTTAATCCATTCATCTACTGAAGGGCATCTAGGTTGGTTCCACAGTTTAGCTATTGTGAATTGTGCTGGTATAAACATTGATGTGGCTTTGTCCCTGTAACATGCTGTTTTTAAGTCCTTTGAGTATAGAATGAGGAGAGGCATAGCTGGGTCAAATGGATGTTCCATTCCCAGTTTTCCAAGGAATCTCCATATTGCTTTCCATATTGTCTGCACCAATTTGCAATCCCACCAGCAGTGTATGAGTGCACCTTTTTCCCCACATCCTTGCCAACACTTATTGCTGTCTGTCTTCATAATAGCTTCCATTTTGACTAGAATGGGATGAAATCTTAGAATGGTTTTGATATGCATTTCTCTAATTGCTAGAGATGATGAGCATTTTTTCATATATTTGTTGATTGATTGTATATCCTCTTCTGAGAAGAGTCTCCCAGGTCCTTGGCCTATTGATTGGGGTTATTTATTTATTTATTGGTGCTTAGCTTTTGGAGTTCTTTATATACACTAGAGATTAGTATTCTATCTGATGTGTGAGGGGTAAAGATTTGCTCCCAAGATGTAGGCTCTCTATTCACCTCACAGATTCTTCTTCTTCTTCTTCTTCTTTTTTTTTTTTTTTGGCTGAGAAGAAACTTTTTATTTGAACCCATCCCATTTATTGATTCTTGGTTTTAATTCTTGCACTATAGGAGTCTTATTAAGGAAGTTGGGGGCCTAATCCCACATGATGAAGATTATGGCCTACTTTTTCTTCTAATAGATGCAGAGTCTCTGGTTTTATTCCTAGGTCTTTGATCCACTTTGAGTTGAGTTTTGGGCATGGTTAGAGATAGGGGTTTAATTTCATTTTGTTGCACATGGATTTCCAGTTTTCCCAGCACCATTTGTTAAAGAGGCTATCTTTTTACTCCAATGCATGTTCTTGGTGCCTTTGTCTAATATAAGATAGTTGTAATTTTGTGGGTTAGTCTCTGTGTCCTCTATTCTGTACCATTGGTCTACCAGTCAGTTCCCCCTCCTCCTCCTCCTCCTTCTCCTCCTTCTTCTTTTGGCTTATTTCCTACCTCTAAATAATGATGACCAGAACTTACTGACTTTATCTCTTACATCATCATAAGTACAGTCACTTTTCTCAATCACTATTTCTGCCTTCCTCATAATCATCTGTTATTTTTCCTGGATCTTTGCAACAATCTTCTATTACCAAAGTCCCTCTTGTCAAATATATCCTCCTCCAAGCTACCAATGTGATTTATGTAAAACACAACCCCAAACATATTCTCCTCCACTTTAAACTCAAGTCTTTACATTACATGGAAGATAATATCAATGCTTTTGGCAGATTATCCAAAGACTATCTAATCTTATCCTTTCCTACATATCCAGCTTCATCAAGCTTTTCCCCTTCCATGTAAATACTTGCCTCTCTTCTTGGCTTGGAAACTTCTCTGATCCACCTCCACATTCCTCACTAACTTCTTTCCCAGAAGGGATTGATATCCTGGGCAATCAATAAACTCTAATTTACCTATTATTTTATTTAAGTTAAATGTCTTCACTTTCAGACTTCCAATTCATGCCTTAAGTCATGGAATTAAATGCCTTAAAATCAGGAATTCACTATTCTGCTCCAGTGAAATTAGTAGAAACACTAACTGAAGTCAGTGAAGGGATACATATTAGAAATGGGCTTAATGGTATGTATTTCAGTGGGTTGGGACAGCCATATTTTGGAAAGGTGAGCTATGTGGTATCTTAAATGTAAACATGTGTGGATAATGTATTCCCCCACTCAATGAGATCAGCTCTGTCAATATAAAATGTCCTACTGCCCTTTATAACAATTAAGGGTAAAGAAAAACAATTCCACATACTTTGACAAATCACAAATATTATAATTTATGTGTATAATCTTCACTCCTATACATAAATATTCCTAGAAAATATAGGCAAAATAGATGGCAAAAACAAAATATATACTGCCATTTAAATATGTTCCCATCATTAATAAATTAGTATATGGTGAGAAATGAAATCTATTTGAAGAAAGAATAATAGAAATATAAAATATAAGCTCCAAAATTATTCAATAGAGACTGTATTAAAAACAAATAATGGCCATATAAATTCTACATTATTAATTAGGTTTATAAAAAAATGTTTAAAAGAGAGAAACCCACACATTTCTGTTAAGGAAATTGAGCATGCAGATGTTTACATAAATAAAATCTCCTCCCTGAAGAACAGTACTATGAGAACATATTCCAAACTCTTCAAGGAAGCACAGCAAATCTAAAAGTTCAGTGATCTATAGTAGAAAACTTCTATGCAAATTGTCAGTGCCTCATTAATTTATGAGAGATTTAGGAATCAAATAACTGTATGACATGAGTATCAACTACTCACATTACTTCATTTAAAATAAATACTTTAGGAAAATATAATTCCACCATAATGTGCTTTTTAAGAATTAAGTAGCATTTGTAGGGGCTGGGGATGTGGCTCAAGCGGTAGCACGCTCGCCTGGCATGCGTGCGGCCCGGGTTCGATCCTCAGCACCACATACAAAGATGTTGTGTCTGCCGAGAACTAAAATAAATAAATAAATATCTTTAAAAAAAAAGTAGCATTTGTAAAACTAGTTGATAAAAGATCGCCACTTATTAAAAAGTTTAAAATTTCAGTGCATGTTCCATTTTTAAATGTAATGAGAGGGATTTATAATTTAACCTTTAAATCTCTGTACTAATTTTTAAATCCTTTTATAATTCAATGGTTTGTGGCCCAGAAGGTGTAATTTGATTGCTAACAGGGGCCAATCTGTTTTAGTTTAAAAATTCTCAAATATATTCCAAGTAGCTAGATACTAAGTTCTCAAATATTATGTGTTGAAGGCTTTAATTTTTAGATATTTAGAAAACAATGTCATTCTGAAATAAGAACTTTTAAGAAATCTCAGTATTAAAGGTAATACTGAGCTACAATATATGATAGTCCTAGGAATTAGCCTCTGTTCCAAACTGTGCTAGCGTACATTCTAGTTAAGTATTTTGACTTGAGACAATCAGCATTTATGTTGATTAAATTAATCATTTCTTCAGTACTGACTCCAACAGCCCTACAATCTGACCTCTCAGCCCTCATTTATTTTATAATTCCTCTGTTACCCACTTTCAACCTATGATCCATCATTAGGATCAGTCTTCTGCATACTCTTTTAACTTCCTTGTCTCCTGTACCGTGTTTACTTAGCAAAAACCTACATCTGTTATCCCTATCACTTTACATATCTCAGCTAATATATCTCTGTTTCATCCATACACTCATGCTTAACTTAGTTATTTACCTTATAACCCATATTCAGCTTAGAGCAAATTCTGTCAGTTCCAAAATATGTCCAGAATCCAAAACATTTCCCCTTTTAATGCTCTCAAGTTCGAGCCAACGTCATGTTTTTCCAGAGTTTAGTAACAGTTTTCCAATAGTTCTCTCAGGTAGTCCATTTCAATGCAAAAGTCAGAGAACTCCTTTCACAAACATAAATCATAAAATATACCTACCTCTTTGCTTAAAAACACAATCACTTTTATTCTTATCTGAGTAGAATTCTCCTCTCCACTTCCCTGTCTCCTCATCTCTCAGGTCTCATCTTTACCTCCTCTCCCTTGTTCCCCATTCACTACAGTCCACTCTTCTTGCTATTCTTAGATTAGTCTAGCAATACTCCCAGGTGCCTCAGAGTCTTTCCCCAGGGGTGAAGGGTTGGGTTAAGTGAAGGATGGAAGGTTTCGCTCCCTCATCTCCTTCAGAGGTTGGTTTATCATCAACTTCTTGGGGGAAGATCTTTACTGTTCATTGGATTTAAATTTTGTCATTTTGACAATTTAATTTTTCTCTGATATTATTTTGAATTGCACTTATACAATTTATTTTACTCATTTTTTAATATTTATTTTTTAGTTTTCGGTGGACACAACATCTTTGTTTGTATGTGGTCCTGAGTATCGAACCCAGGCCGCACGCATGCTAATTTTTTAATTGTCCTTGTACCTTCATGAGAACATAACCTCCATTAGGTTGTCTCTTACTCACTATTGAATTTTCAGGAACTAGAACAGCGCTTCAACACATTTTTGCTTAATATATGTTTGTTGAATATATTATGATGCTTTTACTTTCTTGAAATTTAAAGCAGTTATTCAGGAAAAAATGTACAATTTATTTTTAATCATCTTTGGAAAGAACTTGAGTTGTGAAGTTAAAGATCTTGTGTTGATTTACATTTTGGCTCCACCTATTATAAGCTGTGTGACCATAGGAATAATAACAACAACCACTTCACAGAGGAGTTATATAATAATCATGGGAAGTCGAGCAAGCCTAAAGGATGTTTTATAGAATTCCTGGCCAGAGTAAACACTAGCTATTCTTAGCCATTGTTTTTATTAAGTGTACTGAGTGGGGCAGGGAAATGTGCTATATATCCTGTATGTTGTACCTCATTAAGTTGTTTTTTTTTTGTTTTTTTTTTTTGCCTGCACTTGAAGCATGAAATACTACTGCAGCCAGTGGGGATTCCAGAAATATCTGGAATCCTCCAGACTTCCACACTAAATAAAAGAATAGGTGGATTGATGTTTTCTCTGGGGTTGAGTCATGTCAACTGTGTACTAGGCATAACTTAATTTATTCTGCAATTACTCATACTCTCCAGTAGTTGTTAGAAATGTACAATACTTATTACAGTATATTCTGCGGAAAATGATGGGGAACTCTGGAAAGACAAAGAGGCTCTAGAAACACTCTCTGAAACTTGGGCCAGTCCAGAGACACTGGGGGATCCCTAGAGGGGATTCCTGGCTCTCAGGATTTCTGAAGCCTTCAGGGTTTGTAGTTTCCATCTGGGTGTGAGCCTATGACTCACAGTGAATCACCACCTTTTAACCAGTCCAGCTGTTTCCATTTCCAGGTTGTCAAAGTAGTCATTTAAAATGCTCTTAAAATTGTTGAAGTGACTTCTGACTTAAAAAAGCAAAACATAATTCTGTACCACTTTTAGACTTATGAATCAGCCTGGGATACCATCTGAATTTGCAAAAAGTGGAAAAAGTTTACTCTGAATCTCCATTTAGAATCCACCCTTGCCCTGGGACTCTTTTTGATTTATTTTAATGTGAAGGAAAAAGAAAAGAGAGAAAAAATTAAGCACAATAAGAATGGTAACTTTAAAAAAAAAATCTTTGGTCACACTTTAGGAGTTGAATTAAAAGGAATTAAAACTTCTAACTCAGATATTTCTGAATGAATGTTAGGATCTATAAATATATTTAAATGAAAATCAAGATATTTAGGAAGAACATATTTTATTACTGTTTGTGGAAGATTTTGCAAGGCAATATGTGGTAAAGTATTCAAAGTACTAGAAATGAGTTAGATCAGTATCTGGCTTATTTCCCAGAAATACAACATTCTGTAAAGAAAAGCAGTATAATCGGTTTCTTAAGCTACCCATTCAGGTGTCTCATGTATAGTAGAAATTTAATCCAGGTCTTCAAAAACAAATCTATTCAAAATGTAAAGAAATAAGACCAGATACCAATTGCACTTGAAAGTGTTCTTGTGTGTAAGAATTTCGAGCACATGAAATGTATCATTTTATTAGAATTAATGGAAATAAATTGAAAGTCATGTTGACAGATTTATAAAATTAGAACAAATTCATTAAATTAAAAAAAGGAGTAGAATTTTACTTCCATATACAACATAATCAAATAATCCTTCATGGATTTAAAGGCTGAAACAGATTGAGGAAATGCTAGTCACTGTGCTAAGTATGGAAATGTGCTTCATAGATGTCGAATGAGTAAGTGAAGAAAATGAGCTATAAGCCATGTTAAAAATTAAGTTGGTACTTAAGACTGAGATGCTAACACAAATGTTTGAAATTAATTGAACAGGTAGGTAATAGGCCCATATTAATACTTAATTTAAAAAAATATGTATATATGTATGTATTTTGGTACCTTTGAAATTATTTAAAAATGTGGCTTACTGGAAGTAACCATGTATAAACTTGTTGCTAGAAGAGTTAACTGGAAACCTAGTTATTATTATTACCAGTTCTGATTCTTTGCTCCACAACATAGGTTCTTAGTGAGTTTTGTATCATCAGAGGTTTTTGTGGACTATGGGGGTATTTTTGGTTTAACAATTGCTGGGGGATGTGCTAGGTCATTAATGGTTGACAACCCAGGGATGGTAACCATCTCATAATAAAAGGATATTCGGCACAAGAAAAAAATATTTACATAACTGAAATATCTTTTTTAACATTCATATGATTGAAATATTTATAATTAATCTGAATCTAGAATCTCATTCTATTTTACATATAAACAATTTATTTTTTCATGTTTTAAAAATATACCAAAACTTCCAGGAATGTGACTACAGTATAAATGGAAATGTGAATTTATGTATTTCTTGATATATTTGCTTTTATGATCTCCAAATACTACAAAATTTCTACTGTCCCTCTGGTTTACGATCTAAACTGAAATCTTTACTGACCTCTTTCTCAATCTTGTTCCTTAGAACAACCTTCTCAGTTAACAAGAGACAAGGAATACTGACTCAAGTAAAAGAACCTTTCTTCTAAGCCTTAGAGAAAGCTATTATAAACTGGCCATGTCAGACCTTCTTTTTCTGGTTTTACTGGATCTTATAAGGACAAAGGGACCTCCCAAACAGAAGTAATCACAAACTCATCCTTAGCATACCAGCCTAAGGGAAAAGAAAGTAATTTAGAAAGTGGAGAGAATCTAAACAGAGAGCAGAGTTTGCAACTCTGTAGTTCCTCTCTAGAAAGCTTTTCTAACACAATAGCCTACTTTGTCTATCATTGATGAGAAAATGGCCTAGAGCTACTGCTATAGCATACAACACAGTATACAATTAGAAGTTACCCCAGTGACTTTTTGTCATTGTTATTTTGTAAAATAGTTTGGAAAAAATGTTCTCAAACAGTGAAAAGAACTAATAATTATAATCTAATAATTGTTATAGATTCTATATGTTTATTTATTGCTACAACAGAAAACTTTATACCTTTGTAGAAACATACCATGTTTTATCTTTTGATTATTATGTGAATTGCTGTATTCGAAAATTAGAAAATTTCAATGCACTCAGTGTATTAAAATCTTTTTGTGTGGTGAAACAGAAATTTTCTGCTAAAAATATGCTAGTGATCAATGTTCTCTAACCATTTCACTTATTATATATTTTTCTTTATAATTACACATAATCTGTGCAGATTCATTTTTATTGATTTTCAGTTAAAGGGTGATGTGAGATCTCTCTTTCTCTCTTATTGGAAAATGTCCTGGGGATGATGGATTTTAATAACTAGTACTTTTTGCATATTAAATTAATGTGGCTATCTATGCCTTTACCACCTGGATTGTGGTTCATGGGATAGCAGCATTGACATCCTCTGGAGCTTGTTTAAAATACAGACTTTTTAGGCCCTGAATCAGAATCTGCATTTTATGAGCTTCCTCTTATGACCTGTATGCATTTACAATATGAGAAGCAAAGATTATTTAAAAAAAAAGGTCAGCAATTTTTCAATAAAGGGACTAACAGTAAATATTTTAGGCTTTGTGAGCCATGCATTTCTGTTTGAACTGCTCAACCCTGAAATTGTAGAGCAAAAGCAGTCAGATAATATGTAAGCAAGTGGGTGTGGCTATGTTCCAATAATATTTTAGTTATGAACACCAACATTTAATTTTAACATGTCATCCAAAATATTCTTCTTTTAATCCTTTTCCACTATTTAAAAATGTAAAAAACTCTCTTAGCTTACTACTATGGACTGTCAGATTTAGTTTGTGATCTACAGCTGAACTTCAGCCCAGTTATCTTTCATAAGGTGATGATTTATGCAGGGGGAATAGAATATCTGAAAGCCCCAAAACAAAACTGCAAATAGAAGGAATCTAGTTTCAAACATTAAAAACCATATTAAAGATAAAATGACAATCACATGAAAATATCCTTTGGTGAAAATATATGCAAGGTGTACGTGCAATATATGGTTATTTCAAAGAATATTGAATAGTATAAGAGAAAGATTTAAAATTATGTAAATAATTTTCCTGAGCCACATATTGTTAAACTCTATTTGTAAAAAGACATTTTTTGTATGCATCATACAAATATTCTCACCTAATACTATTTCTATTGTTTTGTCATGTTGTTAAATGTGCTTACCAAAACATGATTTTAAATGACAGGCTAATATTCTAAAATAATGACATGTCAAGTTTTATTAGGCCTTGATATTTTAAAAGAGCAGTAGAAAAGACAACAAGGATGACTGAATGTGAGGAGAATGAGTAATGATTACTCAGTTTAGCATGCTAAAATCTTTAAAAAGCAGTGGTTGTAGGCATGCCTAATTACAGAGTCTGGAAGATGAATAAAGGTGTCCATTGAGTATCACCTCCAGGAAGAGTGGGCATGTAAGGAAGAGAACTGAATATATTTTTCATTGCAAACTTAATGGATATTTAGAAAGATTTTTCTTTTAAGATATAAAAAGTCAATTCTTTTGGTATCTTCCTGATATAATAAATAAACAAACAAACAAACAAACAAATAAATAAAGTTCTATACAACTAATCAAAGAATAGCCTTTTAAACCTTTTATAGTCACAATAGTTTGTGTGAATGAGAATATTTTTGGGAGGGGTATCGGGGATGGAATTCAGGAGCACTCGACCACTGAGCCACATCCTCAGTCCTATTTTGTATTATATTTAGAGACAGGGTCTCCCTGAGTTGCTTAGCACCTCACTTTTGCTGAGGCTGTCCCTGAACTTGCGATCCTCCTGTCTCAGCCTCCCAAGCTGCTGGGATTACAGGTATGTGACACAGCTCCCGACATTAATAAAAAATTATTTAAAAAAGAAGAAACTATTGATATCATACAGAAGAGTTATTATAATATTTATTGTATATTGCCTGCAGTAGAAAAAAGAAAAATAAATAATATAAATAGTGGGATCTTCCCTATTTGGAAATAAAAATCTTTATAGAGATATGATTACAAAGACTAAATTAAAGTACTAAAACGAATTTTGTAATTATGTTAGCTTTCTTTAAAAAGTTGTACTATTTGCAATTCTAGCTTTTCTTCACTTATGAGTGAAAAAGGAGAGACCAATATATTTCTTATTAATAGAAAAATAATTTATTGCCTTCCAAATTAGAGATGAAAAGAACTATAGACCATTAGTTAAATAATAATTTTAAATTGTCTAAATTCCAAAAATGTGATTATTTTATATAATTCAACTTAATAACTGGATTTTAAGCATTTCATGAATTTTTTTGAGAAAAACAGTGTGCACTTGCATGCATATGTTATTTGCTCCTTAATAAAACTCTTTTAGGAATTTATTCTGTGAGGATTGCCTTACTGTTGAAGCATACTTCAATAAAACTTCATCAGTGGCCGGATTAGCACACAACTTACAATAGTGTCGAATATACAATCATTAATGATTTTTATAAGAGATTAATATTTTATTTATGAGAACAGAAAATTATTAAGTCAGACATAACTTTAGTCACAACTTAGCTTAAGTCTACCTAAAAAAGATAACAGCAAACTGCCTCGGCTATAATCCTGGTTTTAGAGAGAAGCAATCTAAATATAATTATAAAAATAGTCAAGATAAACACGATTAAGCTATTTCTTAACTTATATAAATCCTAAAGATGCCTTTTTATTTTTAATTCCTCAAAATATTACAAATATCTAATTGGAAGTATTTTAAAATGAAAAGTATCTCTCAAGTGATAAATTATTTCATAACAGTTATTTAAAGTATAGGTAAATGCTGAAAAGGAGTATACTCAGATAACATGAAATGGCTTTTGAAAATTTTTCTTTAAAATATGCCTGACTTGACTTAGGGGGATTTCAATCTTATAGGTGATATAATTATGACATAAAAAGTAAGCTCTGCTTTGAAGAACAGGTTTATGATATTCACTCAAAATTTAAATGACGGTATGATTTTTTTGATTGATGGAACATATACATAGATGTTAAAGATGAACATCTGAAATGCACAAGAGTCTGTTACTGACATTTTGTTGCTTTGGATTTTCTTCTGAAAGGAGAAAATATAGCATGTTGTGGGAAAGCCAAGTTTTAGAACAGAACAAGATGATTTAACATGATTTTCCTTTCAAAAAATTTCTGTAATATTCATCTTTATAATTCTAGAAAATATTAAGTACAAAAATGTATACCTAATATTTAAATTATTAATTTTAATTCTTACTGAGGTATAAGTGATATGCAATGATATACACATATTTACTATGTGTAGTTTTGTTATTATATATATGTATATGTGTGTATATATTCATAAAATAATCAGTTTAATCAAGATAGCGAATATATCCATCATCTCTCAAATTTTGTGTATAATAATTTCCAGTAATAATAACCAAATTTTGACTTGAAGTATTTGAGATGTTTTCTTTCACTCATTATTCCTTTTTTTAAAAAAAAAAAATTGGGGGGCATCAGAGTTGTACCTACTAATGGAATTTGTTGTTATGTATTTGTACATGCATGCACATAATACACCATATAACAATATAATTTGGTCAGTATCACTCTCCAGCACTTTCTCCCTCCTTTCCCACCTCCCACTCAGTCATTCTTTCTTATCCTCTTTAGTAAATGCTTATCACATATTGAGATGCATGCATGCTTCAGTTTTTAATAAAGGACTATAGATTGAACCAGAAGAAATATCATCAATGTTTTTTAAAAGCCTCTTAATGAACCTTTTTTTAATAAAGAACCAAATTCCTAGAGAACAAATTTCTTTAAGATACAGATCTTATAAAACTATTCTCTTCAGATTTAATTCTTCACCTGTTTTTCAAAAGTATTTTTTACTCCTTTACACTCCGATCATGTTGACAATGAGCAAAGATTATTCTTACATCGATTGTGAGATCTCAGCTCTCTTTTATTCTAGGGTATATTGTCTTTCTGCAAAGGTCATTCTCTCCATTAATGGAGACGAAGAGGTATTGGGTTCCCTGGCACCTACATCTCACTTCAACAATACCCAGGAGACATTCTATAGCTTCTTCAATGCCTCTGAAAATATAAAACATTAGGAATAACACAAGAACTATTTAAGCTATTTAAATCCCCCCCAAATTATGTTTTTTGTAGGATTATTTTCAGAAATATCTGACAAGAGGTAGTTTTATTTTAAGAGAAAAAAAATTAATCTATCATTCAAAAGGTAAAAGTTTTTTTTAAAAATAAAACTTATTGAAAGCATTTTGTTCCAGGTAAAAATATCACTATAAATATTTGTAGATAGTTGAAATATAAGAAAATAATACTAAGCATTATAAAGTATAATTAATTCTATTTAGTATTCACATTCTTAGTAATTATATCTTCTTATCTTTTTGATTTCTAATAAAGAGAGTTATATAAAACATGGATTTCTCAGTCAAGAGCTTACCAGGCAGAGTGTGTTCAGCAGGTGCAGAACTATTATTATCAAGGTGACTCAAGTAGGGTGAGTGAGAAAGAGAAGAATCAAGTTGAAGACATAATAGGAACCTGGATCCAAAAGGACTTCATAGGCTGCTGGAAGGATTTGACTTTTATTCAGACTGATATGAAGTAGGAAACCATTCATAGGAGGGACCTAACTATTTCATTTATTAAAAAGGTGGAAGTAGGATTACAGATAGAGGCAGTAAAGGGCAGGTTAGAAACTACATGTTCTGCTTTAAAACATGTTAAGGTAAAGTTACTTATTAAATATGTAAAATAGAGATGTCTGGGAAGAAACTGGATATACAGATCTGGAACTTAGGAGACAAGTTGAGTGGTTAAGTTTAGTGATGTAGATGCGGGATTCTCAGCACTTAGATGTTATGAAAAGCCATGGTCTTTGGTAGGATTTCTAGAGGTGTACCAGACATGGTTCAAAGAAGCAGTACCTCTAGGAGATAAATATGGATTTGTTCCAGGGACCTACCCATAAGCATCTGTGGAAGCTGGCTCATAAATTCCTCTGAATCTTCATGCCTGATGCTGGAATTTGAAATACACAGGGCAGATAGTCTGAAGAGATGAAAGTTAAGGGAAAGAAAGAATACACTGACACGCAAGTATGAACAAGAACTCAATGAAAACAAACTGAAACCAGCCTCAGTCCTGATTGTCTCAGACTTTGGTAATGTAGGTGTCCTGCAAAAGTTGGCGCCCTTAGAATTGAAGTTACAGAAATACCTGGCCCAGGAGATGGAAAACCCTGAAGGTTACTGGGAAGGTGGAACAATTGCAGGCCTGACAGCTGCTATGTAAACCAACATAAAAACAACCACGTGTGTGTTGCAAAATCTGTTGTTTCCCTTCTACCCTCAAACCAAGAATCTCTCTTGGAGTAGGCACAACCAGAAACAGATAAGAAAGGAACAGAAATTTAAATAAAATAAAATTAAAAAAAAAAAGAAAGGGAATTCTCAGAAAGCTAGTTGGTTCAAGTTGGCAAATTGCAAATCTATACAAGGGGTGACTATAGATGGAAAACAGATGAGATCCTAGGTTTAAATCTTGTAGCATGCAAAAATTTGGAGATTAGAATCGTGAGGACTTCTGAGAAGCGTCCTCAATTGTAGAGGGAATAACTACTCAAAAAGCTGATACAGGAGAATAGCAAGTTCAAGGTTCTCCTTGGCAACTTAGAAAGACTTTGTCTCAAAATAAAAAATAAATTTTAAAAAGTGATAGGGGTATAGATCAGTGTTAGAGTGCCCTGGGTTCAACTTCACTACTGTAAAAAGGAAAAAGGAAAAAAGTAAATGATATACCTTCTTTATCTCTTCTTCACTTCCTAATTATTACTGTCAGCAAAGAGGATGTGAGGGCTAGAGTTTGGTCTATGAAATGGAGGCCACTTGTTGAGCAGAGATGAACTATAAGATTGAAAGTGTTCACATCAGTAAAGATCATTACTTTGTCACACCAGCCCTGGACTTAACCTGGGCTGTGTTTGCAAGAAGCCAAATTTGTCATGTTGAAATCACTGTTGTTCTGGGTTTTCTACATCTAAACAAAGTTCTAACTGATAGAGTGGATTTGAGAGAGAACGAGAGGTGAACAAATGAAGAAAGAATACAGACAACGTTTGAAGGCATTTGACCAAAATTTTGAGCTCAGATATGGCTCTTTAACTGTAGGAGAAGGGAAGTTATTGTAATATTTATTTTGTTTTTTATTTTAATTAATTAATTAATTTATTTATTTATTTATTTATTTATTGTGGTGCTGGGGATTGAACCCAGGGCCTTGTGCATGAGATGCAATAAGATTCATTTATTTTTATTTTTTTAAAGAGAGAGAGAGAGAGAGAGAGAGAGAGAGAGAGAGAGAGAGAGAGAGAGAATTTTAATATTTATTTTTTAGTTTTTGGCGAACACAACATCTTTGTTTGTATGTGGTGCTGAGGATCGAACCTGGGCTGCCCGCATGCCAGGTGAGCAAGCTACCGCTTGAGCCACATCCCCAGCCCATAGATTTATTTTTAAGATGAGAAATGTTGCTTTTGTTTATGAGGTTAGGGAATACCCAACAGAGAGAAATTATTTGATCCCATAGAAAATAAATTAATGTAAGGAATTGGGTACTGAATAATGGTAAAGGTGAAATTTTTTTTCGGAGAAATATTTAACCAAGTCCACTGCTTGTTCAGAATGGGGAAATTCATATTTGAATTACTTGCATCTCACGTCATTGATAATATTGTTATAATTTTAAAAAAACTACAGGACAGAGAATTCTGAGAATTTGAATAAATTTACATAAATTCTTATTAGATTGCCAGAAACAACTAGATGATATGGCTTGATTTTTATGATGTAAAGCTTACTTTGTTGAGAATAATTGATAAAGAAACTGGTGTTTTAAAACTTACATCACTTGGGAAATTCTTTAATTTGATTTTAACCTTTATTTGTGAAATGCATTATTGTTGATGCATTAATTAGGATTTTTTAAGCTATTAAAATGTCACAGTACATTTTTTACTGAAATTCCACTTTCATACCTTTTCTTACAATGATAAGTTATCCACCTTCAGATTATTAAGCAAGGCATTGAAATCTCCTGCAATTAATTTTAGGCGTAGCTGTATGTACATGCACTAATTTATCCTTGGAAACATGCTAATTTCTTAGCCCATGTAATAGTGAAACTTTAGGTTAAAATGTTCTTTCTGTTTAGATCTCTGGGAAATACATTGTTTCATTTTTTATCACTTGATAAGCAAGTAGCATGAGTTTAAGGTTTAGAGTCATTGATTTTTTTGTTCATATTTTTGCAATATTTATTTCCTATTATAAACATGATTATATAAAAAACATATGGGCATAATTATACCATAATAATAGTAGCATTAGAAATGCTTTAGGTATGAGACATGGTAATCATGAATCAGGCCTGGCTAAATGCAGAGTTTATCAAAATTCTCAAATTTTCTACTGGGTTTGTCACATTTTCATCAACATATTTTTCACAATACTTATTTTTTATACTTACTAAATTCCTTTCTGACACATTTATAATTATTTTTTTCAAAATTTAAGAACATTTGTTATGAAATATTTTTCTGAAAAGTAAATTTAATGTCCTTAAATCTTAAATGTTCTATTAAAAACATCTAAATCTTTTCACTTTTAACCAGCAAGACCTATTTTATCAACCATGGAAAGTGGCTGTGTTCAGAACATAAACTATCTCATCCTCACAAGATAAAGCATGTTCCTTATTTTGTAATAGGAAACAAACTGTAAGCACAAATAAATTTGCAATTGTGTTTGACAATTGAAAACATGTAGTACCAGTCTTGACCTCCACATGGTGCTAGTGTTATGTACTGGGACATAACAGCTCAGGACTACCAGGCAATGCAAAACAACTTTCAACAATACCCATTAAAAATAACTTCAATAAGACAACAGATTCAAATAAAAAGGCACTGTACCTGAAATCCTGCCTTATGGAAAATCTGGCTTATGTACAATAAAATTTTGACAAATCATTTGTGGAAATTATGGTAAAGTTAAATAAAAGTTGACAGCAAATAAGAAGTTTAGATTTTTTGTTTCATGTTTGGGATCTCACCAATAGATCCAGTGTCACTTGTTTTTCTCCCAATGTGTTGTTTTCTCTCTTTAATAGATGGTTATTTGAAGAAAGTCATTGAGGGAACAAGAAGCTTCATAGGACTTCTGCCAGTTTTTTCCTTTGGTCATCGTGTTTCCTTTGAACTCTAAAATTTACTTTCAAAGCCAAAATGTGTTTCATTTTAAATATTCCGATTTTTCATCATATTCTTTACAACTTTAAAGTTAGCTTGTTTCCATTTATTTTAATGTGAAACAGGTATATTTATTGAGTCAATGGCATCTTTATGTGATGTGTGAAATTTTCTATGCATGTGCCAATTGTATGACAAGTGAAGATACTAAAACTTTATAAAATATTGGCCTTTTTGCTTAGTTTCTTGCCAAGTGACTAATGTATAATTGCATTGGCTTTGTCTAAACTTTCCTATTCTTCTTTTATAATGGCACAAAATTGTTTTCTCCACTTTATACTTACATATTGGCCATTTATACTCTGTCAAGACAAAGTGAACAACTAAAGAAGTGATCCAAATGATTAATATTAGGAAACTAATTTTTGATCTCTAAATATCTTAAGCACATCTAGGGTGCCTTACAAACAATTATTTTCAATAAATATTAAATAAATCAGTCCATGGCAACTGGTTTGGGTCTGGCATTAGAAGTGGTAGTTAAAACATGAGGGAAAGTGTGAAGAAAACAAAAGAGGTCTAAAGATGGAAATAAAGAATAGAAAAGTGAAAAAATAATTACATTGAATAATCACTTATACCTCCCTTCCCTCTTTTCCTCCCTCCCTTCCTGTTCAAAAGTAAATAATTCAGCAACTGACCTTGAAAAATTTAGACCACTTATTGCCAAGAAAAAAAATATGGGTGGTCTTAAACACAGGTATAAGATTAGAGACAACAGTGGATAAATTCTTGACTAAATTTATAGCATTTATTATTGGTTTCATACTAAGTACATTTTTTAAGTAGACAGAGTATAAAATGTTGCCTTTAGTTTAGGTACATTAGTGATAACATTGTTTGAACATGTTGGAATCTTTTGGATAAAATAATATAAACATCAGTAACTATTTATAAGTGATTTATTACCCTTAAATCTTTTCTTGGAAACTTCTTTTATTTAACCAAAACTATAAAATGTATCTCTGTGTATGTGTGTGTGTGAGCATGTGTATATGTATGTGTGTGTGTGTGTGTGTATATATCCAGAAATGAAAATAACCATTTTTACCTGACAATTTTTCTTTTTAAAATATTTATTTTCTTAATAATTTCTTCTACAGTAATTTTGTCTGCTGTACTTAGCTCCAGTGTTTTGCCTGATTACCAGCCAAGAGGATGTAGCAGCCTAGGATAGGAGAGAGACCTTATCTGGCAAGTTTAATCAGAGATAACTCAACTGCCTTGAAAGGATTTTATTTTAAAATTATATATGGTTTATTATCAATTTGTATTAGAGACAGGTTCCTTCTAGTTTAGTATTTGAAAGAACCATTGAAGTTTTTTCTAAACAATATTCTCTAAAAAGACAAATATAATGGTTAGAACCAGACTCTGGAGTCTGGGTTTAAATGGAGGTTGTGCCCCTTGCTGGTATTTTACCTCAGGCAAGTTATTGAGCATCTGTGTCCTACATTGTCCTTATGTGTGCATGGCAATAAAAATGGTTACTAGTGCATATGCTTGATTTTAGAGCTTAATTGGATTATAGGTGAGTATGCCTTGCATGGTGCCTAGGTTATTGAGAACCACAAATTAACAATAATCATTATCTTTATTCTGTTAAAGTGTAATTGATTTAAAGTGTACTAGTAGTTGTTAGGAGTAGTAGTAATGTATTACAAACAATTCACCATGGGTCCCCCCAATAACTCACAAATATATATATTCCCCCATATACTGTGTATGTGTGTGTGTGTGTATTTCAACACTCATAGAAAGCAATAATTATAGTATTTTATGAATGTTCCTGTTTATATATATATATATATATATATATATATATATATATATATAAAATTTGAAAACTGTCTTTTTAAGGAATTCTTTATAAGCCACAAAAGAGTATAAGAAAATGTCTCAAGACCTAAAAAATTAAATACATTTCAGAATTAATGCTATTCATATAATTTCATTTTACTACCCCCCCAAAAAAGCATGAGAAACATAGCTCTTTGATTAAAGCCTATTAAATCCCATACCTGAGTCAAAAGTTTCTCCTGTTTTTCTTTATTGTTGTCAGGAACCTAGAAGAAACCTAGCATAAGTGAGAAACAAAGATTTTGAAATTTTTGCTCACATTTTGAGTCCTCCCCCCGTTCCTTTCTCCTCCCCCTCTTCTTCCTTCTTCCTCAGTCTCCTCCTCCTCTTCTTCCTCCTTCTCCTTCTTTTTCTTTTCTTCTCAGAATAGCTGGTCTAAATGGGAAAATAATCAATCATCTGGATGATCCAAACCTCTTTCATGCAGGTGACAGAACTGGATCCTGGATGGTACTAGTCGGTGGGATGCCATTCTCTAGGATGACTTGTAGTAGCATACAAATCAAGGGTAATTTAGGTATCAATTTGTCCTCACCTTCTTTAATCACTAAATGTGGTATATATAGACACAAATTATGTGATACAAGGCATCCAAAATGAATGACAAGTAAAGATATCAGCAGTCTTAGCCTTCAAAATTCAACAGCAACAATGGTGGCAGCAGCTGTAACAGCAGGTCATATTGATGGGACACTTGAGATCCTCCAGACTGGACATCCCTGGAATAGCAGGAGTTGAAAAGGGATTAGTGAAACTGAAATTCCATGGCTACCATAGACAAAATTTAGTTCTAAAAATATTCATTATCATTGTTATTATGATGGTTTGGCTTATTAATGGTTTTAGTCATAATGCTCTTGAAATATAGTCCCATGCTGTTCACTTATAAATGATGTTTATAACATTATTTTTGTGTATAATGCCCAATTGGAAAAGCTAAGGGTATAATCCTATTTCATTGAAAAAGTGACACTGGAAATCACTTAAAAACCTCTTATTTAAACACCAAGTACACACATTTTTACATGACCATATTGTAACCTCTGCTGAAGTCAGCTATAGAGACAGGTAAAGGTATACAGTATCTATGACTTGTTGATACTATGTGTTTTTCCAAGAGCATGATTTCAAAAGTAGGCAAAGTGTGTACATTTAGCCAGGGAGGATTTGAAATGCTGTGGCAACTAATAAATCAGGTAACTTAATATAACATGTTTATTTCCTGCTCATATGAAATCTACTGGTGGTCTGGGTAATTTTACTGGGCAACTGCCCTCAGTGTAGTGATTTCAAAATGTAAGATGCTTCAGTCTCTTGGCTTCACCATTACAATGTTAAGTTTCCCTCCTTTGCTACAGAAAGAATTTGAGAAATAGAGGGTTTCTTAGGAGTACCTATCTCATTCTCTCAGTTCAGCTATCATACACATTTCCACTGCTCATCTTAGAGTAGAATTAGCCAAATGGCTTCAAGTACTGCTACGGGAATGGGAAGTACAGTGTTCCATATGTCCAGGAAGGAAGAAAAGAAGGGATATAATTTCTTGAGTGTCTTGGTGAATATAGTCAAGGTATGCAAGGAAATTTTAAGTGGTGTAGAGAAAATTGTTCACAATTTTGTTTGCTTTTGCATGTATTTGGAAAACATTAGAGCACATCAAGCCTATGAGATAAGGGTTTTATTTTATACAAATTTAAATTGAACTATGTTATTATAATAGCAATGGCAAGTGTAACAAATGGATATCTAATATTTGGGTAACACTGGCCTAAAGAACCTCTGTAAAAAATTTCCATGTGTAGAAGTTTAGGCAAAATAGGAATATGGGGTGGGGGATAGTAATCAGCTCTTTTAAATATTCAGCATGATTCAACAACAGATAGTCTGGGACCACCTACACAGAAGAATTGTTCTAGCGAGCAATTGCCCTTCTTCTATTAAAATTGTGTGATCAGTGACAGAACCCCTTATGGGGGACACTGGGACTCGTGGTAAGTATTCAGTTTTCTCCCTTTTTTTTTCTCACTATTAGATTGAGGTTTCTCTTTGTAGAATGGTGTAAGGCAAGCAACAATGGAATATTTTGGAATGAGGCATCCTACCTGACAGGCAATATCTTCATTATTGACATTTTCTTACCAGTTTTCCATGTCACTGGATATTGTTCAAGCTGGTAGCCTGGCTCTTCTCAATTCCAATACAGTATCACTAGATATTGTTGCTAATCACAAAGATCTTCAGTCCACTGAAACTCTTCACCCACTGCTGGAATAAATCAGGTGTTTATTTGGGTGGGGTAGGGGGTGATGAGGATTGAACTCAAGGCCTCCTGTATCTTAGGTAAGAGCTCTATCATTGAACTATACTCCTGGCTCAGTATGTCATCTTAAAAATTTCCATCTTCAAAGGTGTAAAATTTTCGATTTTCCAAAAGTGTCTAGAAATCTCTCCCAAGTAGTATGATTTTGATATCCTGATTTGCTATAATATTCTAGGTTTATATGTAATTATAAATAGATGGTCCTAAAGTCACATGGGGAAACCCAAGGCTATGGATAGTTCTGAATGTTCAGGGGTTTTTTGTTTGTTTGTTTGGTTTGTTTTTAAATAGGCTTTTTTTTTTTTATGTTTTGTGTGAGATAGAGAGAAAGGTAGAAGGTCATAGATAAGATTAAAGGGAATATGCAATGATGGTGATGACTGATGAATAAACAAAAGCACATTTTGAGGAACCCAAAGAAATCCAATGTTCTGGCATGTATTTCAGAATTGCCCTAACCTAAACTGAAGGATGATATACGAAACTGAAGACAAACCTGACATTCATAGCATATATTTCCCCATTGGCATTTAAAGATGTGACTTTGTGTCTTAATGAAATGGTTATAATGTCTTATATTGCCTCAATTTCATAAATAGAGTAGGACAGGCATTGTGCAATCTTAGAATTTCAGTTGTATAGGGATATTATTTATAATAAAACTTATAGGTACCATATTTATTTCCCCAGAATCCTACCATTAGGTAATGCATATAAAAATTGCTATTTACTCTTCAATTCTGGAAGAAAGTAAAGGAGGATTTGTAAGATACAGTATATCACAATTAGGTCTGTGGCTCATCAGCCTGGCTTTTAAAACAGCAAGTGCCTTCAGAGACCACCCCAGGTTAAAAGTCTCTAAATACTTCATTTGCTTTAGGGTTAAATGATGTTTAGAGTTTGTTATCTTTTGTAGACCTTGGAAATCTAATTATTTATAATATCCAGTGACATTTACATTTTGCTAAATATGTTCTGCTTGTATAAGAACACATCATGCTTAGAAAAATGGTACAGAATAAGTGCTTGTACTTTTTGCTTACATACAATGTAAAATATTGAGCTTACCTGAGTTATATTTTTACTATAATCACATGATTTTAAGCACATAATTCTCAAATTATGTGTCCTTACTCATTACCATTTAAAATACAGAAAAAGGAAAAGTTATCATTGTTGATTCCATTTGTTTACCATTTAACTCTCAACTATCAAATCAAATATCTATTCCAGTTCATTGGTATCTTGAAATAATGCCATTCATTTCCATGCCAACCACTCCAGAGTGTTTGGTTTAGTTTTTCAGATTGATTGAAAGTAGATTGTAAAGTTGACCCATTGTGTTAAGCTTATTTACACAAACACAGTATCTTGAAAATAAACTGTGAAAGTGCACAGCAGTTGAATCCTAAGGTAGTTCCCATCCTGAATTTTCTAATAACTGCTTTCCAAGGGAACCATTGGGTAGACAATCTCAACTTTACCCGGTACTTTACTGAGGAGATCATTACTTCGAATTTTTTTTTTCTTAAATTTAAGTAATATTTATGTTTTGCTTTAGAGAAAACAATGAGCTTTTGATTTGAAGAATTTCCCTGAGCAAATAATTTCATTCTGATCTATCTATGAAACAATTACAGATGATTTTCCTTCCCCAGGCTCTTGAAACACTTTCCTCAAAAGAGTTAAAAGATAACATTTCTAAGATGAAAGCAATTAAAAAAAAAACTTAATCGTGAAAAAAGACTGTGGAAACAGTGAATAAATTGATTTGGGTACTGGATGGTTACAAATAGATTCCCTTTAGAATGAAGTTGTATTTATTCAAGGATTAATCTTTGCGACTGAACACTTAGGACCCTTCCTGAGGCCATATGCTTGCCTCAGATATTCCTAAATAATCAGACTATTATATATGGTTCCCTCCACCCCACCCCCACTCCACGTTCACTCCCCCCCCCCGCCCCGCCCCGCCCCCGCCCCGCTAAACGCGGACTTGTCCGCAGACGCTGAGTAACGTGGGCCAGATATACATGGGAGGGAGATGGGTGCAGGGCACGTGGACCAGAAATACTTCCTAGAAACAGCAAGTAGCTGCTCAACCCTGCCTGAACTTTTCTGTAAACACAGTGCACTGACAGACGGCATCCCTGCTGGGTGGATCCCGCACCTCCTAGAGGGAATGGCACTTCTTGTTTTTAATTAGCCAGGGGAAGCGTGAATTAAAACTATCTGTTTGGCAAGTCGGTGCAAGAGACTGACTTCTGAGAGGCTTCAGGGAGACGGAGGGAAGAGCTCCGCGGGGGCAGGTAGCGCGTGTGCTGGGTTTGTTTTCTGAATGAAACGCTGGCCGGTGACTGAAAAGAATACAGCTTCTTCCTCTGTCCGCGGCGTAGTTACTGCAGACAGCTCCAGACAGGACATGGCTCTGAAGACGCCCTCCGCGGAATGCTCTCCTGCTCCAGGCTTTTAAACAACTGTCCTGGGGAGAGGAAGGTTTTACGTGTCCAAATACAGCTTGACAAATGGCACTTTGGAACTGTGCTTTCTGATGACAACACGTTCGATTTCTGACAAAGCCTCTCGCACGCTGCCCCTGGAGGGAAGTCCTAAGTAAAACTCAAACCCGCCTTAAAGTGAGGCTCTAGAGGACTTGCACCCTGAGACCGCAGCATGGCATCCGCCGGACGCGCTATCACCTTGCTCCTGTGGGCTCACCTACTACTGGAGCTTTGGCCAGGAGGTCGCGCAGCGGATACCCCCTACCCCCGGTTACGTCTATCACATAAAGGTAGGTTACCTTTTCAGATCCTTTTGTTTAAAAAAAATGTAAAAGTATGTAGACATTTAACTCAGGTTCATGGTCTGCCAAGACCTTTAAAGTGCACCTGAAACATTTTATTGCAAAACTCACCTAAAAGTCTAAGTACCTGTAATCAACAGGGTATACTTACCTCATCTGAAAATAGTGCAAAATCACAGGTCAACTTACAGATGTTATTTCTGTCTTGTAAATATTAAGTTCACTTACTAGTGGGAAGAACAGAAGAAGCTAGAAAACAGGTTGCAAAAGCCTCAAGAGGCTGAGTCCATCAAGTTAGCATCAGGTATTGAAATACCAATGCATGCATAATGGACTACTGGGAAAAGGCTTTAGAAATAGAGGTACAATTTGTTTTTTATTGAGGATGACAGAAGTCCTCAGAAGAAAAATGACGCCCTGCCCATGATAACAGAATCCTCACCATATATTTTAAATGACTAACAACTGATATAAATTACCTTTCTGGTTGACTTGGTTACTAAAATATGTGTATGTGTGCAAAACAAAAAATGGAGTTTACCTGCAATCATTGTAAACTGACACATCAATTAAAGTATTAGAATTCACTAGCATCCATTCTTTCTTAATGCAAATTCACCTTGCTTTACTGAAGCTCTATCAGAGTGTTTAAATATTTCATCCTGCAATTACGTCTTGTAAAGCAACATCATACTCATAAATAAATGATCAAAAGATAGGATTTGCCTGGGGCTCAGTAAAAGCCAGTCACGAATAGGTTTGGTGATTCCTCCTGTAAACAAACAAACAACAAATGAAACCCAGGCTCTGAGAGAGTGACTTTTGCTGACTTAAAAGAAATTTGGGATCAATTATCAGGAAAGACCTATGTATTATTATGAACCATTGAAGGAGATAACAGATACAATAATGAGGATTGCATAAAAACCATTTATCACTTGTGTAAGCTTTTAAATTATCCCCAACAATGGAAAGAATAGAAGCCCTGTATTTTCCAAATAAAGGTAAAATATTTACCAGAAGGTGGAACAAAAAGAAAGACCTCAAATTTATGTAACATGAATGGTCTTTTTGTCTATTTTATTGGGCAATGGTTAGGGTGATGGTGACTAGAATTTTCTCATTATTATAATGGTTAAAACTATGGATATTTTCTTATTTTAAATAAATTTCCTATAACCTATAAATAATGTAAATTTAAGAAACAGTGACACTAAAAAGTATTTAAAATGTAATATCCAGCATTAACAAAATCTTTTGATTTGGAAAGATGTATCATGATATTTATTTCCAAGAAGTATGATCAAATATATCAAGACCTGAAAATTTGATGTGATGGGATATGGACAAATGAAGATGACAAAAAATAAGGGTAAAAGATTGATTGCTTTTCTTATGTAAACAAGTGGATAAGCTGCCAGTTTTGTCCAGCAACCATTCTGTTATGCCTACTATTAACCTTTTATACCTCATTGCAAAGGTACTTGGGTTGGGGGACCTAAATATCAATATATTTTCCAAGGTACCTCATTTGATATTTCATAGGAGAGCTTGTAATTTGACCATACCATATCAAAACTCTGACAAAAATAATGCATTATATTGTTACCAAGCTATTTTTTATGATGTCTCTCTTAAATAAATACATGTAATTGATTTTATGAGTTATATCATATAGTGTGGGAGTAGGACTGCTGCTATCTATGTGTGTAGTAGACTGAAAACTCCCAAAAGATTTCCCTTTGGCTTTTCTTAACCTTAAGCTTTAATAGAACTCACTGAAAATGCACAATATTATACTTTTATAAAAGACTGTATAGAATTACCTACAAATAGAATGTTCTTACTGGTGCCATTTAGTTAGCACCCTCAGGTACGATATCACACTGGAGATGCAACCTGAAGCAGCAAATGCATGCAGAACCACAGGTGCCTCAGAGAAAAGAAAAACACATGCAGAGTATCAGAGCATCATTTACCTCTCTGCATTCTGGATTTAGTAGACATTTCAGAGGTATTAAAAAAACTAGGAATAGTCAATTTCAGATTAATCTTATGCTCTCTTGAATGATGTCAGTAATGGTGAATTTCTAGTAGTGAGTGAATTTAGATGATTGGAATTATAAACGAGTGCATAGTCTTTCAACTTAAAATGCACAGAGTATATGTGACATAGCACCTCTGCCATGTTCTCTGACCTCAGCAGGGTAATCCAGAAGCTCCCTAGAGGTGATCTATTGGACTAACCCAATAGTTCTTTTCATAACCATGATTTGGCCATATAGGAGAAAAGCAACCACTTTTTCTTCTATCTTCCACTTTCAAGATGGCATTTGAGAACAAAAATGTCTCTTCTCAGGAGGAGAAAGTTTAAGTGTCATATAAAAAACTTGAGCTAATTTATATAAAAGGTGTTCAAAAATATGTCCAGAGAATTCCTCTTTTCCTTTCTCCTCCCTTCTCCTCTGCTTCTATGAATGACATGTTCTTAAATAGAGCTTGAGAGAACGGTCAGTAAGAGTATAGAAGTGAAAAGGCAGAAATGGAAGAAGATAAAGTCGAAAGATAGTATGAGATATCCAGCATCTTTTATCCTATTTCCCACTGCCTTCCTCCTGCAATGGGATTATATTAAATTCTTCTCTCTTTTTGCTGGATATCCCAACTCTCCTTGGTTTTAAGAAAATATGCTAACTTAGGGGTGAAAGGCAAGATAATTACTCTTGTTCAGGTAATACATATATCTCTTAATGTATAAGAACACAATAAATTGAGTTAACCAATAAAATATAGCTATGATTAAAATGGCAAGATGCTGTCCTGCTCTGAAATGAATTGTATTCAAGCTTTGATTTGAGACTGACTATATCAGGGAAATTTTTAAAAGTTCATGAATAGTTATGCATTATAGGTAACTTTAAGCTAAGTTATAATATTCTACTCCAAAAGTTTTCCTGAAAAATATCTGTGATCCTCATGCTAGATCAAGGAAAGTGATTGAAAGAAAAGTCCTGGTTGGATTCAGACACTTCCCTCCATTGATATCTGTTCTCTTCTTATCTTTCACCGTCCTGTATTAATGAAGTTACAGGGAAGACAAAAATAACTTTCTTGATAAAGGAGTTCAAAGAAGAAAAAAATAAATGAGCAAAGACTTATGTCAAAGAAGAAATCCCAGTGTATGTGGAAAGCACTAATCAAGGGAGGATTCAATCAAGGAAATTCAATAATGGGGATGTGGCAGATGGGGTAGGTGTTCAGTTTCCATAAGGAAGGATGCAATTAGGCACCAAAAAAAGGACTGCTTAAACAGAGAATGTTCTGGACTGTTTGGTCAAGAGACAGTTAAATAAAAGCATCGTTGTGACAGAAGATCATTCCTTAAATATGATTACATTATAAATGAAAATATAAGTATTGAATCCATATACATAAAATGGTCAATAGAATGTTAATTAGTGTATTTGTATCTGGGTTCTATAACTATTTAAGTACAGACTTGTAGTAGTTCAGAGAACTCAGGATTTGAAGTCAGAGTTCTCTACTCTAGCTTTAGCTCTCCCACTTATAGTAATAATAATTACTATAAGTGCTTGTGCCTCAATTTCCTCAATTGAAAAACAGAGGTAGAATGATGTTTTCCCAATATATTTCACTGAGCTTTGAGAGGATCAAATGAAAGAATGTTTATAAATGTATTTTAAAACCTAAATATATACTTACATTATTAATATTTCCTGAAGACAAATATAAATTGAGAATATTGGAAGGAAACATATCCTAAGGAGAGTTGCCCTTGGAAATCACTTTTGAGTTCAGATTTCATTAAATGATAGACTGATGCTAATAGAGGAGAAAGAAGTTGATCTTAAATAGCCTAAGAATGTATGTTTTTTCCTGATTATAGTCATTCTGAATTCTGTCTTTCATACCCTCAGCCTCTAGTTATAACACCTTAGAAGATCATTACATAATCTCTGCACTTTACAATAATCACAGGCCATAAGTTTTGCTATTAAAGTATAGATATGTCCCTAGAGTAGAGGAAGAGAGTCGGTGAAAGGAGAGAAGGGCATAGTAGATTGGAATAGAGAAAACTATGTTATATGCCTTTTTGAATATGTCAGAATTATATGTAACTATAATGCTCTAAAATTGTTTATATATATATATATATATATATATATATATATATATATATATATATATTCTTTTACTACACAAAGCCACTCTATATCACACATTTTTTAGAATTTTCTCATTTATAAGAATATAATTGTATAATAGAATTCTCTCATTTATAAGAATATAATTGTATAATTGACACAGGATCCTAAAAGAGAACAATGATAAATAAAAGTTTTGAATGACCATCCTGGAGGCTGTGGTATTTACTTTCTATCCAGAGCAAATAAAAAATGATTCAGTGACCGAGCCAGTTTTACTTGAACTAGCTCATAGTTTTGGTTCCTCAACCAATAACTAGGTGTTATCAATAGTGATATTAGTCACACATTCCTGGGTGTTAATAAATAAAAACTGGTCATAAGGTGTGATTCATAAACATAAGCATTAAACAGGACCCAGGAGTAAACATTAACCTACATAATCAAAACTCCATCAGGGAGTATCAGTTGAGAATTAAGTGGTAGATGTATTAAGAAACAGTTTATATTAAAGAAAAATAATAGATAAGATGCAAATAATTGCAACATATTTTGTTGAGTTTGGCATAAACAAAAGATGCTTTCTGTAGAGGAGGTCTATGCAAGAATGTTAGTGTTATTCTTAATATTTTTTTATTTGCTACAAATTTTGCCCATGCATCACATCAGTGCATCTAAAGATACAAAAGTCTCTGAATGGTTCTATGAATTTTCATTTCTTATCTGTATGTGTCATATTACAGAAGGAAAACAGTTATCCTTCAGTACAAAAATAGGATGAAGGGAGATGAAGTTTAGGAAAAATAGTAAATTGAATTTATAAATGAACTGTACCAAATTTAGATTGAAGCATAATTTATATGTGCACAACTATTTTTAAAATTTTTTTGAGGGTAGTGTTCTATATATTAAATGTAACCATTACCTGCTCTTAATCTGATTAATAAATATATGTACTAGTTATACTTTTATAATGAAACATAGTTTCAAAAATATGTTATTTTGCTTTCCATGTCAGATTTGTCATTCTGCCTGAGATTAGAAGAGGGCTTTTTTTTTTTTTTTTTTTTTTCCCTTCTTGGGGGAGATCACATCAAAGCTCTATGACCTCAGTTCTGTCATCACATCCTGAAACACCAAACCATCAAATTGGTTGTTATGGATAGAAATTGTTAACGATCTATTGAGTCAGTTTTGTTTCATCAACTGTATCTACAGGAGTCAACACTGGGATTTCTTGGTAGGAGAGTAGGCAAAGATTTACTCCTTTATCTTTAGCTCTTCTGTGGTTTAGCAGAGGAATTTAGTCCACAGGAATCTAGAAAGGGCACTTTGCATGCATGCATGCCCCTTAATACATGGCAATGGCAGTGTTAAAGTGATCTTGTAAGTTCAGTCTCAGAGTTGAAAATGGAACAAAACTGAAATTATACTTATTTTCCAAAGTGTGCATGCTGAATATTTAGGTTATTTTCTTAGTTTTAATAGACAGGGCCACAATGTTGTTAGTAGTTTTTAGCATGACATCTGACACTATGCAATACTCTAAATTATACAAAGGATGATGGTTGTTTATTTTTATAATAATTTTTCACAGTCTAGTTTTAAATAACATTTGAAGCATAAGAGGAACTATTGATATCATGAGTTTTTCCTTGGACTAAAGCAAGCATTATTCTCTATACTCATTGTAAGGCTGACAGTGACAAGACTGGATATTTTATAGCCAGGATATTCTTGACTTGTAGTGGAAAAGATATGTCAATACCACATTTAAACCAAGTGTTAGAGAAAATCTCTGATATTGTAAGAACATTTTCTGTCTAAGAATGTGATCATTTTAAGAATAGATATCTCTGGAATTGATAACTTGCCTTCACAAGGCCCCGTTGTGGCCAAAGCAGGGTATTACTCAAGAACTTTTCAGCCTGAGTTCGAATGCTTGGTTCATAATTCCACCTATTACCAGAACCCCCTTCTCATGGTAATCTTACCTCCATAGAGAGATGGGGGGGAAAGGAAAGAAAAATCTATTGACTTGCCTAATTTCAGATACTTAGAAATTATTTCTACTTCTCTGCCTTATAACTAAATTCTCAGCCATCACTGCTTTCTGCTGAAGGACTTGGCTCATGGACTTAGAACAGTAAACAAGAAAGTAGTTTAACTCAGTTATTACCAGACACTCTCACATCCTCATTTGGTTGACCTGAAAACCCTGGACTTTGAAGAGGCATATACACTTTGAATCTGGATTCTGGCTATATGGCTTGAGTAAGTTACTTAGGTTTTTTTTAAGCATGAATTTTTCTCATCTCTAAAACAGTGTATGTAACATATAATTTGCAGAACTTTGAAAACATTATAAAAGATAGTGGGAATTATTGTGTCAGAATACTTAACCCTTAGGAAGCTTTTCATAAATTACTCAATGAGTCAGAGGAGATTCAGAGAAATAATTAGTCTATGCTGGTTTTCTTTTTTATTCTAAAAGTAATAGTCATGAACTAGTTATTAACTTATGATTTAAAAAGAGGGGTGATCTTAATTGTCATAGATTTTTACTTGAAAGATTTTCTGTCAGGAGAGCCAGCTCTGATTGGAGTATATAACTAGGAGAAATAGAGACATTGGGATCTCTCACATTTGTTACTTACTGTATAATTGTTTTGTTAATAATTTAAGGAAAGTTGGAACTTTATCTGCTGGCTCCTTGGAGACAACAGACCAAATCTGCAAAATAAACCATTACTAACAAAGGTAATTGTGGACCCAGCATTGTAAAGGACAATAGCACTACAAAGACCAGACCACACTAACCAGAGCTATCAGCTCAGCATGTGTTGTTTGCTTTGAAAGTGAAAGAGAGTCTTCTCTTAGGCCTTCCCCAGGACAAAAAAATATCTAGGGCAGGGCCTGGTTCCTGACACTTAGTAGGTATTCACTAAATGCCCATTGGGTGGGTGCATGAATAAAGCAGAGTGATTTAGAGCTGTGCTTTTCAAAGGCCAGTCTGATGGGGGCTGGGGTAAGAAGAGTACCAAGGGAAATGAAGAACCCTGAGCAACTATTTATGACTCCTTTAGCCAAATATGCATTAGGAGAAGGGCTGGGTCTTTCCCTGGCTGTTCACCTTCTTTCCCCTCAGTGCTACAGTTAGTGAAATAGCAGGGCCCTCAGAAGTCCTCTGGTCATATCCTTTCTCTCATCTGTACCCAGTCTTCTTCCTCTTTGAAGTCTACTGTCCATGCACTTGTCATTTTTGGGTTATCACCACCTCTCCTTCTTGCTTTCTCTTCTCTCTTCATTCTTTGACTGCTATGTGATGTGTTCCTCCTCCCCTACTTCTTTTATAGAGAGATGCTTTTTATTTTTTCCCCACTTTAAGCCCAAAGTGGAAAGTAGACATTTGCAGTAAATTATATATATGTATTTTCATTGGGCCTCAGTTTGCCTTCAATATTTGTTGCATTTTTGTTGTCTAATTTGATGACTAGAAGACATTTTTAAATTGAAAAAAAAAAAGGTTACACTCATTAGGTATTCAAAATTTGTTGAAATCTGTGACTTAGGAGGTAATGAAATATCAAATGGAGAGCTTAATAGCTACCTGGACATTATGTCGTTTCTCTCTAGCCCAATTTTTCTGGCGGGAAGCCAATGCTCACAGACACAATGGGAGTGTGGTAATGGGGAGAAGAAGGGTTAGGGTGCTGAAAAAGGAGAAAGCCAAACCTACCAGCCAAAGTACTCTGTAGCTAAACATTAGTTACTTGTCAGTTGGAATATTGATGTAAACTTGTCTATTTTTATGCAATTGTAGTTTGTTTTCTATTTTGAGTTTTGACTTAGGAAAACCAGAATGAAAAATGGGCTTTTATTTACAAGATATAAGAGGGAGAACAGCGTCCCTAAGTCTCAGTGGTAATTCCACATAGCAGACAAACTCCAGGACCAGAAGAGAACAGCAGCAAAGAAATAGGAATAAGAGAGATAAGAAATAGAGGTCAGCCGGGGACACTGACTTTTTTACTCTTGACAGTTTCCTCCTAGGAAGTGATGGGAATGGAGGAAAGCTTTAAATTCTGAGTTCAAGATACACTGTGGGTGGAAGGCCAAATAGAAGTGTGTTCATGGCATTACATAGAGCTATTTACTGCTCCTGATTGCTCTTTTCCTGAGTCGAAAAGTTTATTATGGACCATGTGACGTCTCAGGTTCTTTCCAATTCTGGAAATGTAAGACTCCTTTCTTCTCCTTACAGACCTCCCTGTATGTCTGTTTTTTCCAAAGTTTTATTAGGAAACAGCATGTTGTAGTGGAAATAAGACTCATAATCTTAAAGTCCTGGGTTTGGATCTACAGTGTATCTTATTTGATGCTGTATATCTTGCTAAATCATATCTGAGACTTATTTCTTCGCAACTACAGAGAGACCAAAGAAAACTATTCCATATGATTATTGCAGAAAAAGTTTAAATGCATCACAACACAAATATATGATGTTGTTTTATTACATTTTATAATATTCATTCTTGAATGTAATTGTCTTTCAGTACTTTTTAGGCTCCTTATGGTCAAGGAGTAGTTTTTTATAAGAACTTCATGGGCAGAATAAAATTCTTATTCAACTCAATTCTAAAACCAATAGATACTGGATGAGTGTTTGTTATTTACTGAATTTTAAATACAAAAATAATTGCTTTTAGTTTGTTTCCACATTATGGTTAGAAGAATGAAATTATAAAGGCTAACTTTATTTTTATTAGTGGTAGACCTAATGCTAAATGCTTGACTTGAAGAGGTAGACCTACTGCTAAATACTTGATTTGAAGTAAGGCTTTGTTGAATGTCCTTGCAGAGGAGATAATGTTGCTGTGATTTTCTTCTGCTCCTCTCTCAAGCTATGGCAGATAGCTGATAGAAACTGGTGTTAAACCAGTGCTACACAGAGTATGACCCATGGACTGGCAACATCTGTATACTCTGGAAGCTCTGTGAGATCAATAATACTGGACTTCAGGAATCTCCATTTTACAAAGCCTCTAAGGGATTATTAGTGAACACTCAAGTATGAGAAGCAGGGCCAAGTGGGCAAGAAGATGCTACAAAGGAACCTCTCATGCATGTTTCCTTTTCCTTTTTTTCCCCCTGAGGTCCATCACCTAGGTAAGGGTGTCATCTGTTTACATGTCCAAATGATAGCTTTGGTCTTGATAAATACACTTACATTTATACATGTCTAACTGTAATACCAGTCCATGCTTATTTTTAAAAATTAAACATGATGTGTATGTCATTATAGATCAAAACTTAGCATTTAAGTTCTGCATGTTTTTAATGATTATGATGATGTAAACTGTGGTGCCATCATGCTATATTGAATTCAGATAAGAAAACATCTAATAGTGGTCAATTGTGGACAAGTGTTTTGTAAGATTCAAAAACTTATCTCTCAGTGGTAAATTTTCCTGGACTAATGACATTAGGATGCCACTTGCTGCTCTATGCCTTTACTGTACATCCTGACCTCCCCCATCAGGGATTTAGGAGCCTCTATGTCTTTTTAGAAAAGATGTGTTCATTCAGTCATTCTCTAGTCCCAGGAATATTTGGTGAGCTTTTTCAGTGCTTTCATTGAGTCGGATTTTAAGAAGGAAAACACAGTTTTGTAAATGTAATATGACATCCTTAATGGGACCCTGGGATAATAAAGGGTTATTAAGTAAAAACTAAGGAAATCTTAGTAAAGTATGGATTTTAGTTAATAATAATGTGTTAATATTGGTGTATTAACTGTGATAAAGTTACCACATAAGCTGTTGGAAATAGTGGAAACTGAATAGAAGAACTCTCTGGATTAACTTTATAATTATTCATTGAATCTAAAACAGTTCTAAAATAAGGAGTTACAGACCACACACACACACACACACACACACACACACACACAGCCTTTCCCCAACCCTTTTCCCTAGAAGCTTAAGATCTCGTTTTAAAAGGAGACAAGTCACGATAAAGCAAGATTTTTCTTTTTAAAAAATATACTGCATGTTAAGACAGGGTCTATGGAAGCATGGAGTTGAGACTAAAAGGAGAACCTGAGCTCAGTATTGAGTAGTGGGATGCTGGGCAAGAAGCCACAAGCCAATGATTTGTGTTTTGCACCACTTTCCACCATCCCTGCCATGCTCCCATAGTCATCTACTGGATGGAGTCCTGTGTCCGCCAGAAACACATTCCCCCTAGGCAACTAAGGAACTCAGTTCCATTTGGTTCATAGTTCCACTATACACACTAGTATGGTACATGTTCTTTGCTCATGCTAAATTGAATGGGTCTTGAGATTCCCATTTTCTTTGTATGAGTAATGTGATTACTGCAAATTCACAAGTAGATTTTGAGTTTTTAAAATTTTTGAAGACAGTATTATATTGTTTTAGTTATATTTTAGTTATTGTTTGTTTTAGTTATATTGTTTGTTTTGAAAACAGTATCATATTGTTTATTATAGTGTTTGCTTTTCATCACTGACCAAAAGACTGAATAAGAACAATGTAGAGAACAAAAAGTTAATTTTGATTCACAGTTTCAGAGGTTCAGTTCATGTCAGTTGACTCCATAGGTCTGGATCCAAGTGAGCAGAACATCATGGTGGAAAGCAAGCTGCTAGGACCAGTGCTACCCCTGGTGACCTACTTCCTCCAGCCTATAGTTACCACCCAAATAGTTTTTGCAAATTATTAATCCATCACTGATTAGGTTACCACTCTCATAATCTAATCATTTTGCATCTGAACAGTCCTATATTGTCTGACTTATGAGCTTTCCAGGGGCACCTTATATCCAAACCATAACTTTGTTTGGATTCTTAGAATCTACTAAACTTTAGATACTCAATAAATATACTTTATATAGTGTATTTAGTGTCTAGAATTTAATTGTTGTGTATAATAATATCAGTTTAGCCATTTTATTTTTTTTCCCTGAATACCATATATGTTCCTAACAGAGATGGCAAAAAAAAAAAAAAAAAAAAAAAAAAAAGAAAAAAGAAAGAAAGAATGGGTTTAGGGAACATTCAGAAGGTGGGTGGGTAAAACAGAATACTTCTGCTCCTTCTCCAAAATAGGAGGCTCCAGTTTGACTTCAAGTCTTCTATTGGAAAAGTTCTGAAGAGAAATCCAGAACTGCTTTAAAATGATTTAGAAAATATTTGCATATTACTGAAAGACACATTTTGAGGTTTTGGCAGAGGATGGTTTGAATTCATTTGGGCCATTCACATGATTGTGTCACATGTCACTCATCTTTTCTCTCATTTGTTCTAGTCATGATCTACCAATGTCTGATGTAACCTCACATTCTTCCCCTACTGAAAAAATAAAGAAACAAAGAATTAAACCATGAATACTGTAATAAGCAAGAAGCAAAGAAAGAATTGTAAGAGTAATAACTTACCCAACGTCTTCATTTTTGAAGAGTGCCTAAATGACCAAAAGCAAGAGGATTTTGTTTTGAAGAAAAAAAGAATAGCTATAAGTTTTATAAGAAAACTTAGTTTATATAAGATATTTTAAACTAATTAAAATCTTAAATTAAAAATTCTATCTTACTAAAATTTTAGTATATTTGTAGGAAATGAAAATTGTTTGTCATACTGGTACTTAATTTATCAGAATTAATTTCCAATGTATTTTGATACCTTATTTTTTTTCTTGTTGGCACCAAACTAGTTAAATACAATACACTTGCATAAAAATGTAAACCAATGTATATAAACAGAAATGATAAAAACAATGTCAATTTAGAAAAAGAAACACTATCCCTTAGTACTTATAAGGAGTAAATAAAAATGGAAATGGGAAAGAATTGATTATTTTTAGAAATTAAAATGAAACTATCAAAATAAATTATGTATATAGAAAGGTAACTATCATTTTGAACGAAGCAAAATAATCTATTTTTTAAAGAAAATATTGGAAAAAATAATGGAAAGTAAAAAGGATTCCTATTGAAAATAGCTTTTTTACTGATGAAAGTGACATTAACTACTTTTCCTTATCTCAAGCAAAATTAAAAAAACAAGCAACAGCAAAAAAACAAAGAAAGGAAAAAGTAGTTTCAAGCTTTATAAACAATACATGTGCCATACATATTTCAGTTTGGATAATGTTAACTGGCAAATACTTTGTAATTGCTTAGAAGGAGTGCAAGAATATTGGGCTTGTCATCAGTTTAGGGACTGAACTAACTTGAGTTAACTAACTGTTTATGGTCTTGACTAACTTTCCCAATAGAATCATATAATAGAAGTATACCGCTGAGGTCACGGGGGCGAGGTCGGCTCCCGGAATACGACGCTTTTATTGCTCACGAAAAGACTAAGACTCCGCCCTCGGGGAAGATAGTTTACTTAAGGGAGAGCGAAAAGAGGCACGGGGATGAGTGTTGCGCGAACGGGCTTGCCTACGGGACCGAACGAAGCGGATACACCCACGAGTAGATTTTGAACACTTAGTATGGAAGAAAGAATATAAGACATCTTATTGATGATTTTTTTCATATTGATGAAGGAACTGCCCTGGTGGCAGCTTTCTTGACCTTGAGTTCTGGAGGTCTGGATTCAGCCATCTGGCCCTGCTCTTAGGGAACTTGAAGCCTCTTGCTGAAAACAGTCACCTAGAAACCACCAGTGCATGGGAGTATTTTTCCCTTGTCTGCTAGTTGGTGCATCAGAATGAACTCAAGAAATATGGGAGGGAGGAGGGAAGATGGCGGCGAGGGGAGTGCATTACCCCCGTGTGCTGCTTCACTGTGTGGGAGTATGACAAGTCAGGACGGCTAAAGGATATCTTGTTAGGAATTTCCAGCAATAGTGGGGTGCGCCGGAACCTGGAGGAAGGATTTCCATCGCATGAGGATCGGCTACGGGGACTCAAACGCTAGAGGTTTGTCGCACGGAGGGTAAAACTGCTTATTCAGCAAATCGCCCCGCGGCTAGAGTCTGCAAGGCGCGCTGGGATAGAGACGCAGGGTTACAGCGCTGCAGTTTCTGCCAGACGCGCAAGCACCGCACTCAGGGCTGAATTCTGGGTTCGAGACGGGGAAGGAAGCGTTCCATCTCGGTTCTCCACACCGGTCAGACCACAGAGGAGGCCAGCAGCCACCATGTTGGTAAACTGACGTCACCACACCTGTTTTTGACTGACCGCAGCTCATTCAGCCATAGAACAGGTAATTTCAGGCTGCAATTCGCCTGCGGCTTGCAGACAGATTGCTAGGGTTCAGCGCCTGGGGGCTTCTTAAAATCTGATCTTATCGGAGTGAACACGGAGCGCGGGGCGGCCAAGTCCCGGCTCCCGGAACCGTCCCGGAACCGCCCTGGCTCCGGGCTGCGGAGCCTGCGGAGGCTGCTTCTTGGACCCTGCTAATATCAGAGCAAACACGAAACACCAAGAAGCCGAATTCCAGCTCCCGGAACTGAGCCCGCGGGGACTGCTTCTTGGAGCTTACACTTATAGGAGCTTACACCGAGCACAGAGCGGCCGAGTTCCGGCTCCCGGAACCGTCCCGGAACCGCCCTGGCTCAGGGCTGCGGAGCCCGCGGAGGCTGCTTCTTGGACCCTGCTACTATCAGAGCATACACCAAGCACTAAGCGGCCGAATTCCGGCTCCTGGAACTGAGCCCGCGGGGGCTGCTTCTTGGAGCCTACACTTATAGGAGCTTACACCGAGCACGGAGCGGCCGAGTTCCGGCTCCCGGAACTTCCCTGGACCGGGGCTAGGAGCCCGCGGAAACTGTGTCTCGGTCCGGGTCCTGCTGAGGGCAGGTCAGGACTCACCCGTTGCTTGGGTTGCCTGGCAAGGGGAACGAAATGCTGCCATTCGCATAGGATACCAACATGGCAGAGATCTGATGTCAGCAGAAAGCGGTGGAGGAGAGATCTTCATCAATACCAGCGGTGACATAAGCAGTTGGTCTTCTGGTAAGGGGGGTGAGGCTCAGTCACCCGAGTCTCCTCAATTTGTCCTCGAGCCGGAGGGAAGGAGCCGGGCCGCCGCCAGCCCCCGGAGCAGGCCCAGCGGCTCGCCAGCGTGGTAACCGCGTGACCCCAATTGGAGAGGGGGCGGAGCGGAGCCGCCACCCACACCCGCCAGGTGGGCAGACCCACGACCCAGTAGTACATGGGCGTGGTAGGAGGGGCAGGGCAGAGCCGCCCTTCGCGCTTGCAAGGTAAACAGACCTGTGACAGCCTGGCGGGTCAGGCCCAGTGGCCTGCCAGTGTGGTACACACGTCACCCCAACTCGAGTAGGGGCAGAGCAGATCCTTATCCCACGCCCGGATCAGGCCCTGCCGGTGTGGTGGTCACGTGACCCCAATTGGGTGGGGGTGGAGCGGAACCGCCACCCGTGCCCGCAGGGTGAGCAGACCAGTGATCAACCTGCAGATCAGGCCCAGGGGTCCGCAGGCGTGGTAGGAGGGGCAGGGCAGATCCGCCGCCCGCGCCTTCAAGGTAGGCAGACCTACAACAGACCGGCGGATCAGGCCCAGGAGCCTGCCGGCGGGGTACAAACACCACCCTAATTGGAGTAGTGACAGAGCAGAGTCGCCTCCCTTGCCAGGAACAGACCCAGCATCCTGCAGGCGGGGTAGTCACGACACCCCAATTGGAGTAGGGGCAAAGCAGAGCCTCCACTCGTGCCCGAAAGGTGGGCAGATCTGCGACCGACCAGCAGGACAGGCCCAGTGGCCTGCTGGTACGACAGACACGTCACCCCAATTGGAGTAGGGGCAGAACAGAGCCGCCACCAGCTCCCAGAACAGGCCCAGTGACCTGCCGGCGTGGTAGCCACGACACCCCAATTGGAATAAGGAGAGAGCAGAGCCGCCGCCCGCACCTGCAGGAAAGATACGCAAGCAGTATGAAAAGACAAGGAAAGAAAGGACCACAAGCAATGCAGGTAAACGCAACTTTAGAAGAGGTAACAGCTGCAGCAGATGGAATGTCAGATAAAGAATTCAGGATATACATGCTTCAGATGATCTGGAGTATCAAGGAAGACATTAAACAGCAAAATCAGACAATGAAAGATCACTTCGACAACGAATTACGCAAACAAATCCAGGAAGCAAAGGATCAACTATACAGGGAGATAGAGGTTATAAAAAACAAGCAATCAGAAATCCTAGAAATGCAGGAAGCAATAAACCAACTTAAAAACTCAATGGAGAATACTACCAACAGAGTAGAACACTTAGAAGATAGAACATCAGACAATGAAGACAAAGTATTTCAACTGGAAAAGAACATAGACAGCTCAGCAAGACTGTTAAGAAACCATGAGCAGAACATCCAAGAAATATGGGATAACATTAAGAGACCAAACTTAAGAGTCATTGGGATACAGGAAGGTACAGAGCTCCAAACCAAAGGAATGAGCAGTCTATTCCATGAAATAATACAAGAAAACTTCCCAGACTTGAAGAATGAGACAGAATCCCAAATCCTAGAAGCCTACAGGACGCCGAATGTGCAAAATCATAAGAGATCCACACCTAGACACATTATAATGAAGATGCCCAACATACAGAATAAGGAGAGAATTTTAAAAGCTACAAGAGAAAGGAAGCAGATTACATTTAGGGGCAAGCCAATCAGGATAACAGCTGATCTTTCAACACAGACTCTGAAAGCTAGAAGATCCTGGAATAACATATTTCAAACACTGAAAGATAATGGGTTCCAACCAAGAATTGTGTATCCAGCGAAATTAAGCTTCAGGATGGAGAATGAAATTAAAACCTTCCACGATAAACAAAAGTTTAAAGAATTCGCAGCTAGAAAACCATCTCTTCAAAACATCCTAGCCAAAGTATTACAGGAAGAGGAAATGGAAAATAACAATGAAAACCAACAGTGGGAGGTAGGACAGTAAAGGGGGGGGGGGAAACAATCAAAGAGGAAAACAAACAATGTTTAGTAACAGAAATAAACAAATATGGCTGGAAGAACAACCCATATCTCAATAATAACCCTAAATGTTAATGGCTTAAACTCACCAATTAAGAGACACAGGCTAGTAGAATGGATCACAAAACAAGACCCAACAATATGCTGCCTACAGGAGACGCATTTGATAGGAAAAGACATACATAGGCTGAAGGTGAAAGGTTGGGAAAAATCATATCACTCATATGGACTTCGGAAACAAGCAGGCGTGTCCATACTCATATCAAATAAAATAGATTTCAAGCCAAAGTTAATCAAAAGAGATAAAGAGGGACACTACATACTGCTTAAGGGAACCATACACCAACAAGACATAACAATCATAAATATTTATGCCCCAAACAATGGTGCAGCTATGTTCGTCAAACAAACTCTTCTCAAGTTCAAGAGTCTAATAGACCACCACACCATAATCATGGGAGACTTCAACACACCTCTCTCGCCACTGGACAGATCTTCCAAACAAAAGTTGAATAAGGAAACTATAGAACTCAATAACACTATTAATAACCTAGACCTAATTGACATATATAGAGTATACCACCCAACATCAAGCAGTTACACTTTTTTCTCAGCAGCACATGGATCCTTCTCAAAAATAGATCATATATTATGTCACAGGGCAACTCTTAGACAATATAAAGGAGTAGAGATATTACCATGCATCTTATCTGATCATAATGGAATGAAACTGAAAATCAACGATAAAAGAAGGAAGGAAAAAGCATACATCACTTGGAGAATGAACAATAGGTTACTGAATGATCAATGGGTTATAGAAGACATCAAGGAGGAAATTAAAAAATTCTTAGAGATAAATGAAAACACAGACACAACATATCGGAATCTATGGGACACATTGAAAGCAGTTCTAAGAGGAAAATTCATTGCTTGGAGTTCATTCCTTAAAAAAAGAAAAAACCAACAAATAAATGATCTCATACTTCATCTCAAAATCCTTGAAAAAGAAGAGCAAAACAACAGCAAAAGAAGTAGAAGGCAAGAAATAATTAAAATCAGAGCTGAAATTAATGAAATCGAAACAAAAGAAACAATTGAAAAAATTGACAAAACTAAAAGTTGGTTCTTTGAAAAAATAAACAAAATCGACAGACCCTTAGCGATGCTAGTGAAGAGAAGAAGAGAGAGAACTCAAATTACTAGCATACGGGATGAAAAAGGCAATATCACAACAGACACTTCAGAAATACAGAAGATAATCAAAAACTATTTTGAATCCTTATACTCCAATAAATTAGAAGATAGTGAAGGCATAGATAAATTTCTTAAGTCATATGATCTGCCCAGATTGAGTCAGGAGGATATAGAAAACCTAAACAGACCAATATCAATTGAGGAGATAGAAGAAACCATCAAAAGACTACCAACTAAGAAAAGCCCAGGTCCCGATGGGTATACAGCAGAATTTTACAAAACCTTTAAAGAAGAACTAATACCAATACTTTTCAAGCTACTTCAGGAAATAGAAAAGGAGGGAGAACTTCCAAATTCATTCTATGAGGCCAACATCACCCTGATACCTAAACCAGACAAAGACACTTCAAAGAAAGAAAACTACAGACCAATATCTCTAATGAACCTAGATGCAAAAATCCTCAATAAAATTCTGGCGAATCGGATACAAAAACATATAAAAAAAATTGTACACCATGATCAAGTAGGATTCATCCCTGGGATGCAAGGCTGGTTCAATATACGGAAATCAATAAATATTATTCACCACATCAATAGACTTAAAAATAAGAACCATATGATCATCTCGATAGATGCGGAAAAAGCATTTGACAAAGTACAGCATCCCTTTATGTTCAAAACTCTAGAAAAACTAGGGATAACAGGAACATACCTCAATATTGTAAAAGCAATCTATGCTAAGCCTCAGGCTAGCATTATTCTGAATGGAGAAAAACTGAAGGCATTCCCTCTAAAATCTGGAACAAGACAGGGATGCCCTCTCTCTCCACTTCTCTTCAACATAGTTCTCGAAACACTGGCCAGAGCAATTAGACAGACGAAAGAAATTAAAGGCATAAAAATAGGAAAAGAAGAAATTAAATTATCACTATTTGCAGATGATATGATTCTATATCTAGCAGACCCAAAAGGCTCTACAAAGAAACTATTAGAGCTAATAAATGAATTCAGCAAAGTGGCAGGATTTAAAATCAACACGCATAAATCAAAGGCATTCCTGTATATCAGCGACAAATCCTCTGAAATGGAAATGAGGACAACCACTCCATTCAAAATATCTTCAAAAAAAATAAAATACTTGGGAATCAACCTAACAAAAGAGGTGAAAGACTTATACAATGAAAACTACAGAACCCTAAAGAGAGAAATAGAAGAAGATCTTAGAAGATGGAAAAATATACCCTGTTCATGGATAGGCAGAACTAACATCATCAAAATGGCGATATTACCAAAAGTTCTCTATAGGTTTAATGCAATGCCAATCAAAATCCCAATGGCATTTCTTGTAGAAATAGAGAAAGCAATCATGAAATTCATATGGAAAAATAAAAGACCCAGAATAGCAAAAACAATGCTAAGCAAGAAGTGTGAATCAGGCGGTATAGCGATACCAGACTTCAAACTATACTACAGAGCAATAGTAACAAAAACAGCATGGTACTGGTACCAAAACAGGCGTGTGGACCAATGGTACAGAATAGAGGACACAGAAACCAATCCACAAAACTACAACTATCTTATATTTGATAAAGGGGCTAAAAGCATGCAATGGAGGAAGGATAGCATCTTCAACAAATGGTGCTGGGAAAACTGGAAATCCATATGCAACAAAATGAAACTGAATCCCTTTCTCTCGCCATGCACAAAAGTGAATTCAAAATGGATCAAGGAACTTGATATCAAATCAGAGACGCGCCGTCTGATAGAAGAAAAAGTTGGCTACGATCTACAGTCGGTGGGGTCGGGCTCCAAATTCCTCAATAGGACACCCATAGCACAAAAGTTAATAACTAGAATCAACAAATGGGACTTACTCAAACTAAGAAGTTTTTTCTCAGCAAAAGAAACAATAAGAGAGGTAAATAGGGAGCCTACATCCTGGGAACAAATCTTTACTCCTCACACTTCAGATAGAGCCCTAATATCCAGAGTATACAAAGAACTCAAAAAATTAGACAATAAGAGAACAAACAACCCAATCAACAAATGGGCCAAGGACCTGAACAGACACTTCACAGAGGAGGACATACAGTCAATCAACAAGTACATGAAAAAATGCTCAACATCTCTAGCTGTCAGAGAAATGCAAATCAAAACCACCCTAAGATACCATCTCACTCCAGTAAGATTGGCAGCCATTAGGAAGTCAAACAACAACAAGTGCTGGCGAGGATGTGGGGAAAAGGGTACACTTGTACATTGCTGGTGGGACTGCAGATTGGTGCAGCCAATTTGGAAAGCAGTATGGAGATTTCTTGGAAAGCTGGGAATGGAGCCACCATTTGACCCAGCTATTCCCCTTCTTGGTCTATTCCCTAAAGACCTAAAAAGAGCATGCTACAGGGACACTGCTACATTGATGTTCATAGCAGCACAGTTCACAATAGCAAGACTATGGAACCAACCTAGATGCCCTTCAATAGACGAATGGATAAAAAAAATGTGGCATTTATACACAATGGAGTATTACTCTGCATTAAAAAATGACAAAATCATAGAATTTACAGGGAAATGGATGGCATTAGAGCAGATTATGCTAAGTGAAGCTAGCCAATCCCTAAAAAACAAATGCCAAATGTCTTCTTTGATATAAGGAAAGTAACTAAGAACAGAGTAGGGACGAAGAACAGGAGAAGAAGATTAACATTTAACAGGGATGAGAGGTGGGAGGGAAAGGGAGAGAGAAGGTAAATTGCACGGTAATGGAAGGAGACCCTCAGGGTTATACAGTGGAGGGGGTAGAGAGAGAGGAGGGGAGGGGAGGGGAGAGGTGGGGAGGGGGGAGGGTGGATGATGGGAAAGGCAGCGGAGCACAACAGACACTAGTATGGCAATTTGTAAATCAATGGATGTGTAACTGATGTGAATCTGCAATCTGTGTATGGGGTGAAGGTGGGAGTTCATAACCCACTAGAATCAAAGTGTGGAATATGATATGTTAAGAAATTTGTAATGTTTTGAACAACCCACAATAAAAAATTAAAAAAAAAAAAAAAAAAAAAAAAAAAAAAAAAAAAAAAAAAAAAAAAAGAATCATATAATATAGTCTTAGAATAGCCATTATCACTCATTTTTAAAATATAAATTAAAACAAAAAATCTTTTAAAAATGCAAATCTTAACTTTTATCTGTGAGGTTACTGGGTTACCCATAACATGGCACATTTTCACTAATATGGGAAAGCAAAACAGTTATTTTTTATTTTGTCTAAAAGGAAGAAAGAGGAAGAATTTAGGATATGGATCAGCAGAACAAACTCCACAAGCCATCCAAATTATCAATTTTATTAAAATTGTTAGTCATGAGAACTCAGTGTTTAAACTTTTAAAACACATTAATATTCTTTGGTCTCCTTATAATTTTTCAGAGCAAAATTCACTCTAAATAATATTTAAATAACCAAAATAAGAAGAAAAATTGTATAGTTAAGTCAATTATGCTTCCAATTAAAAGAATGAAATTGTATATTCATCATTCTATTTCTCAAAAGTAAGACAAAAGTTATGTACTGGGCACTGCTTTTGACAGATTTTTTTGCCAAATGTTTTTTACTTGATCCAAAATGTGTATGCCCAAACTGAAGTCTGATATATTTTAGGATTATAGAAGAATTCTCATATCTGGAGAAAAAAGAGAGAGTTCTCTAAGCCTTAAAAATCAATAGGAATGGAAAAAAAATAAAGATGAAATGCAAAATTGGGGTATCGGTAAGAAGGTCTACACACTGATAAAACAGTAAACACTAAGATACATGTTAGATGCTATAAACATGTTATAGTTTTTGTCTCAGAGGATGTAAAGTAAATACAATGCTAGGATTTTTTTATATGCAGTTATGTTTTATAGTACATGATTGTTTATTAGACATTTGCATTTCTATATTAGTCATTATAGAAATAATAACTGCATTACATTTATCTAGGTTAAAAATGTCATTTATCCTTTTAGTGCCTAATTTATATCCAGTGAATAGCTTAGACAGACCTTGGAATTGCTTCATTTTTGAATGTCTGGAATAGTGTTAATATGAAAAAAAATGAACACAAAATTGCTGTTAGTTAAGTTTTGCTATGGGTGGGAAAAACTGGTTGGCAAAGGCACTTCTGAGTAGCACCCTCCTTGCGAATGGTTTGTGTAATACCTCAATTTGTTGCTAACAGTACTGCTGTACTTCGCGTTTGAGGCTCTCCTATCCAGGCTCCAGTGTACCATTCACACTGCTAACCACTGAAATTTCCCTTTGTCTTCACTATTTTTTTCCCCTTAACAAATAGGCCCAGCTGCTACTGCAGCCGGTTGCCCACGCTCCCCCATGCTGCTCTTGCTGAGGATGGCAGCCAGAGTAAAGAATAACAGCTGGGATTGGCTTACTTTGGCATCTAAATAATTTGGGGGTGGGTCCATTCCTAACTTTATTATTTCATTTAATTTTATGATCTTTTCTTTTACTGAACTTTTAAAAAACAGATATATGATGTTTTCCAGAATGTTTTCCTCATCGGGCTATGACTCAAACCTGGTTGCTTAGGACAGGGAATGTGGTTCATTTTGCTGATGGTTATTTTCCCCCCTCAATTTTAAGCATTGTTTTGGGAAAATTCGGTGGAACTACATCTATTAGGTGATATTGGACATGTTACTTAACCTTTCTCTGACAAATAGGTATGGATGATAAATAGTACCTGGCTTATTGGTTGTGATAGGATTAAATGAAAAACTTTTTAATGTATTTAGAATAGTACCTTGTATGTAGTAATTGCTAAGTAGATATTTGATGGGAAGAGGAAAAGAGAGAGGAATAATTGCTGAACAGAAAAGCTAATAATTGCACTTAGGCCATTATGTCCAGTGTTATGCATTTAGCATTTTATTGATGTGCTTCAAACAAAAATCAAAATCCTTAATTAGAAAAAGACCCCGGGTTAGGAAAATGTATATAATTTTGCCCAAGCTGGAGAGTTTCTTTGAATATAGGAATTTTAGTGATTCCTGTCCATTCTGGAGTAATCATGTCCATAGTATCCAAACAGAAGGTCATATACATTTTGAAGCTGTGAATTTTCACAGAAAGGTAAATTGCTGAGAGGGAAGTCCATCCTATTTTTTAATATTCCCATGAAGGTCAAGTATTTACCTGTATAATTTCAAATCTGACTTGCTGCGTCTTCCACCATTTAATCTTAATTTTTTCCCTGAATATCATCAAGACACGAGTCATGAGTGGTCTCCAAATATTTCAAGGTGGCTATATGCCCTTTTTTAACAGGTGAAATATTCCTCATTCTATGGTTATCTTGACTCTCCTGTCTGTGTCCTGTTCATGTTCTGTTTGTTGGTTTCTCTCTTAAAATGGAGCACCACATTTCATACTCCAGAGAGGCTGCCTTGTCATAGAACAGTGGTGCTGTTAACTGGCGACTTTTATTTATTAAAGCCACCTGAGTTGACAGCAGCTTATTTGGCAAATATGCCGTTCCATTCATTTACATTGAGATTGCTGTCAGTTCCTCTAAGGGCTTTCATGTAGACTTTGTTAAGCCAGCTCTTTCCTTTATTTCATGTGTGTGGTTTATTTGTTGAACTTAAGGAATCCCTCTTCTACTCTTTCCAGTTCACAATGTGGACCCTAAGCATAGTAACAGCACATGGTGCCCTGGAAAAGGCACGAGTTTTGGAGAGAGACACTCCTGGTTTCAAGAACTAGTTCTGCTGTTGTGTGTCCTTGTTTAATTTGCTTCAGATCCATTTCCACATTTATTGTTTTTTGGAAATGTAGTCAGAAATGATAAAATTTTAAATGCTTTTAAAGTATTCTTAAAATTTAAAATACAAATTATGGAGTCTAAAATGTCAGTATTTGGAAGAAACTTAAGACACATTTTTTATTAGAATATATAAAATGTATGTTTTGGCTTTTATAGAAAATGTAGAAAACTGAATTTAATTTTCTGGTTTTCTTTAAAAAATTGTAAAATTATATAATTATGATTAATGAAGGATTAATTTGAAATTTTTTAATATGAGGAAACAAAACAATATTTCTTCATAGCTAAAATAAACAGGAGAATTTTTAAAATGTCTTAACAATTTTTTATTTAAAAAGAATCTGGAATGGTCACCACAACAGAATGACAGAATTAAAATACCATCATAGCTGTGATTGCTTAATTTTGTAACTTTAATTTGCTGTCGTTTTGTAGATTTGCCAGTCTCTCTGGGTATTTGTAGCAAGCCCTGTGTTTTAAAAAAGAGGCATATGATTTTTTCAGAATGATTTTTTTCATTAACTCTTTGTAAATCACACAGTTAGTGGTAGTACAATAATTCTGCAGAAGGTTATGTATGTTAAAAATATTCATTGTTTACTTGAAACTTAAAAATACCTGTATTTAACCAGACATCTTTGTAGCCTTTTTTTCTGTTTTTGTTATAGGCTTAACTTCACCAGATGCTTTTTTCTTATATTACTAGTTTATGAGCTGCTTATGGTTTTTCTGGAATTTTGAACATAAAGGAAGAAACATTTTAAGAATAATAAACCATCATCACTACAAGATGTATCACTAATTACTGTATGCATATCTCCACATTTCAATTCTTACTGCAATAACTAATTGACAAGGTTAAAAAATTCTAAATTGTGATAGAGATGCCTGTGTGATCTTAGAAGATAGTGTGTGGCAGATTCACTGTTCTACCATTAATCACATTTACTTCATATCTCTGGAGTGTTTTTGCAGTAACTATTAGTAAATTGTCCCCAGGTGCTTTCAAGCATATTTGAATATAATATTTTTCCTTTAAGTTTTAATGTGTTGACAAAAGAGATTGGTCCAAACTTGCTATGTATTCCATTTAAATGTGACAATCTCACCAATATAAAGAAATTTAGAAATAAAAGTCACTTTCCCTCATTAAAGTGACTATAAAAGTCCATTTTTCTCTAAGCTTAGTAATAAAACAACTATATTTGAGCTAATTAATCTACCTGAGGCAAATAAAAAATAACTGTCTCTAAAAATCATGAAAAATATTATTTCTAAATTTTAATTCACGTTAGATGTGAAGTTACATTTTTTCAAATAGAGATTTATAATGTGGAGATTTGTTATTGCTTTTATTGATAGTGAAGCATAAGAAAATAAAATTAAGAGAAAGCACAAAAAGTATCCAAAATCTTGATGCATACTTATGAGTCCCACTAAATTTATTAATATTTTGGTTCATAAACATCCTTCCAGAGATGTAGCAGTGTATTTGATCACTCATGTAATTTTTATAAAAATGGGTTCATGTTGTACATGCTGCTTATTAATCTGTTTTTATCTATGCCATGAAGTGCTTTCCATGTTGAGGATTAGAAATATGCTTTATCTTTTTACATTATCCCACACTATTCCTTTGTTTGAATGTTCCATAATTCATATACATTTCTTTGTTTGAAAGTAGCACAATTGTGTTGTTTCAGGTCATTTACATTATTTCTAGCTTTATTTTCTTATTATGGTATAATTTATATTCATGTGCACATTAGTAGATATGTCTCTTTATGCACTTATCTGTTTATCTCCATGGTTTAATTCCTTACATAAAATTGTGTGGTGGATGAGAAGGTGTTTTAGCAATATCCTAGTATAAATTTAAGGTAATATTGCTGCTTCATTTCAATCCACCATATTCTTATCCAAGCCTCATCTTGACATTAGAGCACTTTAACAGGCTTACTTTCTTTAAAGCAAGACTTATTCACATTGTCAATATTAAGAATATGTCAGTTCTGATTTGTCTGGTTAGTATACATAATTAAAAAACATATCAAAGTCAGTGAACAAAATATAAAAGATCAGAACAAAATAAGGAAAATTATTCAAAAGAGACTAAAAGACTTTATGCTAGCAAGATTCATTACGTATATATTAATATATATTATATACACATATTATGTCAATACATACTATGTACATGTATTATGTCAATATTGTATATACATAAGAGTAAATACACATTGTGTTAATGTATATACATAAGAATATTAATATATACATAAAGCATTATATATATATAAATATATAGTATTATATATTTAAGAATCATATGCATTGCATATATGTAATATTGCATATAAGAAACATATTATTACATATATATGCATATATATATATATATATATATATATATATATATATATATATTCCAATAGAGAGAGTCACAATTTTCTAAAAGACAATGTTCTAATATCTATAGGAACATAACATTTAAACTACCTTTGGACCACTAGATAAGAATATAAGTATATATGAATATATGTCCCTGTGTCTGTGTGTGTGTGTGTGTGTGTATAACATACACACAGGGGCTGGTATTGGTGCTCAGCAGTAGAGCGCTCGCATAGCATGTGCAAGGTGCTGGGTTCAATCCTCAGCACCCACAAAAATAAATAAATGAAATAAAGGTATAAACAAATTCCACACATACACACATGTGGATGTATGTATATATGTGTATATATATGTGTGTGTGTATATGTATATATATAATTTATATATATTATATTTATATATATGTATTATACAATATATGTACACATATATACCTACACACAAATGTGGATATGTGTGACTACAGTATCATTTACAGTGGAAAGAAAATATCTGATAAAGCATTGTATCTTATGTAACCTCCATGTTTGTCAAAATATATATGCAGGTATGTGTATAGAGTACATTTAAAAATGTTTACATTTCATTTTATTTATCTCTGGGTAGCAGCATATGCATTATATTTACTTCTTTGAATGTTTAGTCAAACTATGTTTCATATAGTTTCATATATTTAAACATCTATAAAGCTAATTAATTAATTAATTAATTAACTCACTCATTTTGTGATGCTGGGGATTGAATGCAGGGTCTTACACATGCTAGGCAAGTGCTTTCTCTACCACTGAGCCACATCCCCAGTCCAAGTTATTTTATTTTAACTGCCAAAAAAATAAAAAAATTAAAAATTCATTAACCAAAAGACAGAGAAAAATTCACAGAGACAATTCTTACCAGTATTTAAGTCAAGCACTCTTCAAGTGAAAATAAGTGTAGGTTAGCAGATTTTGTATGTTACTATTCCATTCGTAAGTCCATTCTAATTTTATGTACACCTGAGGACATAGTGACTGATATTATTAAATAAAAGTTTCTACAAACTTATTACCAGAATATGGTAGTATCTCCAAAATAAAAAATAAAATCAGTAAACATACTTGTCACCAAATTAAGGAAGCCAGCTGTATAGTGAGGTTTGATTTTGGTCATAGGAGGGAAGAAGGAAAAGGAGATGCAAATGGTAAAATTTGGGAACCAGGTGTCTCATGAATGTGGGACTTGTATACCTATTTTTTTTTTTTTACTAAAAATATGTAGTAACGATCCTTTCCATATCCTTCTCAAAGTCAGCATACCCCAAACTGGATATATTCTCTCCCAAGCTGATCATATGTGTCTTCTTCTTGTGTTTTCTATCTCAGCAATTTGTGCATGTATTCACCTACCAGGCCATTCTAGGTGGATTTAGTGACCATTGATTTTATTTTATTTTTTTATTTTAATTTTTATTATTTTTTTATTGGTTGTTCAAAATATTACAAAGCTCATGACATATCATCTTTCATACATTTGATTCAAGTGAGTTATGAACTCCCATTTTTACCCCAAATACAAATTGCAGAACCACATCAGTTACACATTCACATTTTTACATAATGCCATATTTGTGACTGTTGTATTCTGCTGCCTTTCCTATCCCCTACTATCCCTGCTCCCCTCCCCTCCCATCTTCCCTCTCTACCTCATCTGTTGTTGTTCAATTCTCTCCCTTGTTTTCCCCCCCCTTTCCCCTCACAACCTCTTATATGTGATTTCGTATAACATTGAGGGTTTCCTTCCATTTCCATGCAATTTCCCTTCTCTCTCCCTTTCCCTCCCACCACTCATCTCTGTTTAATGTTAATCTTTTCCTCCTGCTCTTCCTCCCTGCTCTGTTCTTAGTTGCTCTCCTTAAATCAATGAAGACATTTGGCATTTGTTTTTTAAGGATTGGCTAGCTTCACTTAACATAATCTGCTCTAATGCCATCTATTTCCCTGCAAATTCCATGATTTTGTCATTTTTTAGTGCTGCATAATACTCCATTGTGTATAAATGCCACATTTTTTTTATCCATTCATCTATTGAAGGGCATCTAGGTTGGTTCCACAATCTAGCTATTGTGAATTGTGCTGCTATGATCATTGATGTGGCAGTATCCCTATAGTAAGCTCTTTTAAGGTCCTCAGGGAATAGTCCGAGAAGGGCCATACCTGGGTCAAATGGTGGTTCCATTCCCAGCTTTCCCAGGAATCTCCATACTGCTTTCCATATTGGCCTCACCAATTTGCAGTCCCACCAGTAATGTACAAGTGTACCCTTTTCCCCACATCCTCGCCAGCACTTATTTTTGTTTGACTTCATAATGGCTCTCAATCTTACTGGAGTGAGATGGTATCTTAGGGTGGTTTTGATTTGCATTTCTCTGACTGCTAGAGATGGTGAGCATTTTTTCATGTACTTATTGATTGATTGTATGTCCTCCTCTGAGAAGTGTCTGTTCAGGTCCTTGGCCCATTTGTTGATTGGGTTATTTGTTATCTTATTGTTTAATTTTTTGAGTTCTTTGTATATTCTGGAAATTAGGGCTCTATCTGAAGTGTGAGGAGTAAAGATTTGTTCCCAGGATGTAGGCTCCCTATTTACTTCTCTTATTGTTTCTCTTGCTGAGAAAAAACTTTTTAGTTTAAGTAAGTCCCATTTGTTTATTCTTGTTATTAACTCTTGGGCTATGGGCGTCCTATTAAGGAATTTGGAGCCGGACCCCACAATATGTAGATCGGAGACAACTTTTTCTTCTATCAGGCACAGAGTCTCTGATTTGATATCAAGCTCTTTGATCCATTTTGAGTTAACTTTTGTGCATGGCGAGAGAAAGGGGTTCAGCTTCATTTTGTTGCATATGGATTTCCAGTTTTCCCAGCACCATTTGTTGAAGATGCTATCCTTCCTCCATTGCATGCTTTTAGCCCCTTTATCAAATGACCATTGATTTTAATCCCTTTTCTTACTAGCTGCCCACCACCAATATCCCAGTTACTTACATTAAGTCAGATGGTAATCAAGTCCAGTGAAGTCTATTATCTTATTGTCTCTTAGATCCATTTATAGCTCTCTAGTCCCACAATTTTTTCCAACCTGCTTTATTGTAAGTTTTCTGACTGATATTTTACAACCAATCCCATCTATTCTTCATAATGTAATAAGAGGGATCATTAAAAATGCAAGTCTTACTCATTTCAACCCCCAAAACAACTCTAATAGAAGAATACATATTGCTTTTTAGATAAAATGCACTCTTCCTGGAATGTTATATTAAGTTTTCCCCTTCTTTTTTTTTTTTGGTATTGGGAATTAAACAGGAGCACTTAACCACTGAACCACATCCCCAACCCTTTAATAATAATAATAATAGTAATAATAAATGTATATGTGTGTGTGTCTCCGTATATGCACATATATAAATTAAATATATGTAAAATGTGTATATATATATATATATATATATATATATATATATATATAATTTGTTATATATATAGGGTCTTGCTAAATTTCTTAGGACCTTGCTAAGTTGCCGAGGCTGACTTTGAACTCACCATCCTCCTGCCTCAGCCTCTCAAGCCCCTAGGACTGCAGGTGTGCACTATTGCATCCATCTCCCCTTCTTGTTATATATCTTTTTCAATTCACTCTCCAATAATACTGAAATCTAAGACATTCTGAACCTGTCAGGCTTTTATTCCCTCCAGGGAAGAGACTCCTCTGGTTTCCAGAATACCCCTTCCTTTTCTCTCCACAATCCCTGCTCATTCTGTTTACTGTTAATGTCAGCTCATCGTTAGGGCTTGATTTAGACAAGATATGTCTTTGCTAGTGTTTCCTTAACCTCAGTAGCAACCCAAGCATACTTTGTAAATATCACTAAAAGTCTTGAAATTGCCTATCTACTTATTAATTTCCTTAGAATAAACTTGTTGGGGGTAAAGACAATATTTTATTCATCAGTATTTCAAAAAGAGTACAATATCCATAAGAGAGTAAGAACTCAGTAAAATATGGAGAAAAGAACTTGTGCAATGGCTAATTGCTCTTTTCAGTTCTATACGAGAAATGTGGAAAAGGACCCATATGTTTCACAAAAGAATCTTTTCTCTAGCCTAGGAGGTAAACAGCCTATTCATAGATAACTACAAAATTATTCACAATTATATATCCACATACTTAATGTATTTTTTTTTTAGTTTGATGTTGCTTTATTCTTGTGAAAAAACACTTTTAGCTCACTACTTTACTTTGTATGAATTCCAGATTAGCATCTGTGTTGGGTAAGATCTAGAATGTGAAGTAACTTTTTTAAAAGCCCATCAAATAGTGATTTACAATTTCCTCTTTTATAAAATCAGTTACCAACATATGCAAATTATAAATTCCAGTAAATGAAATGGAAGCTATTTATACTCTGTGATTTGGTTATAGAAAAGTATTTTGGGCATCAGTTTTATCCCTTTGTAGTTAACCTACATAGGGCATGTATTAGCCCTCATGAAATGGAATTAGCCATTCTCAAAGGAGGATTATATATAAATACTGACATAAGTGAAAATTACATAGGAAATACCAAAAAATGTAAAAATAAGTTGATATGAAGGAATTTGTAGTCACAAAAATATTTTAATTATTCTAAAATATATTTTACACTGTGAGTTTTATACTTAAAACAATAATTCTTAATATATATTTTGAAATTTTAACTAAACTAATTATTAAAGCAAAGTAAGTACTATATGAATCTCTATTGGGAGAGCGTTTCTTGGCAGAGGTGGGATCTCATCCAAGTCTTGAAGGACGAGGAGGAATTGAATGAAGAGAAACCCAGTGGGGTGTCATTTTAGGCTCAAGCAGAAAGGCCAGACTGAGGTGGGAAGTGGTGGATTTTTAGGGAAAAGTTACAGTGTTGAAAAACAACAGGGAATACCACCAAATAAGTAGATTCCACCAGTTTGCCATCTGTTTTTTTTTCTTTTGTTATTGTTGTTAGAATCTTATTATCTTATTAAGAGGTATGAAGTGCGACAAATTGTGATTTTTGTAAAAATAAGAATTCAAATATATGACTATATTACTTATTCTATTCTGGTAAGATGTTCCATCTCACAGCTTTTAAGATGTTCATTATTCTATATGTTCTTAAACTTGGTTATACAAAAGTAGAAAATGAAAAAAAAAAGATCTATTTTTCTTTTGTAAAAAGGGACATGAATGACAAATGCCCTAGCTAGATCAAATTTTGTAGTAATCCAAATATTTCTATGTTGTGAATCATAATGACTATCATAGTTTCAAATAGTTTTTGTAGCACCTATACTCTTGTTTTCCAGAAAGTTAAGAAAAGAGAATCACAGCGCAGCTATTTATCAGCAACTGAACAGATGATTTAAATCACAAAAACAAAGCTTTGGAAGGGATCCCAATAGGTTATCTATTTCATGGTCTAATCTCTTCAAGGGCATATATTTAACCCACAATAAGTACTTACAGATTTTTTTTTCTTTTCTTAGTTAAGTTAATCTATTTTACTAACTTTAAGCAGGATTGTTCAAAACCTTTCTTGATGAAAAAATTCCATTTAGTAAATAAAGCCCTCTGGAGAGACAGAGATTCCACAGTAGCTCTTAGTATTTAGCTTTGGCTTATGTTTAACAAAGCTTACAGAAAACACATTCTTTATAATATCTAGGGTAACTCCCCCATGTTTCTTCTATTGAGTACCATTGAGTACTTTTCTCTCAAGTATTGTATGGGTCACTTACAACAACAGAGAGTTAGATCACAGTTGCTGTAATGTGCATTCAAGTGGAAAAGTATGGCTAGATATCCGCAAATCGGATATCATTAATGCCATTCCTTTTATAACTTTAAAAGTTTCATGGAGTCTTAGCCCATAAATTTCCTTTTACAGAAAATTGAAACATTTCTTTCCCTTCCAGCTTCTAGGGGCTTTCACATTCACCCATGCTAGAGCCCTTTGGATCCTGTTTTTCCTCTGGGCTATAGTCCAAACTTATATTTTCCCTAAGTTTTCCTCATCATCATTAGTTAATTATACTTTCAGATCCCTCAATGCCATACTGTCTGTTAAGTAAGAAATCTAAAAAACAACCTTCTGTGGATTGAATGCTCTTTATAATATACATATTAGAACTGTTTAGGGGGATCAAATCTCAAGTATCACAAGGATAGTAACTGAAAGTTACCTGAAATGAGATAAGATACACAGGTGCCATCAAAGCTCTTGAACCATGTTAGGCACGGAGATAATGCTCAATTCATGTTAGCTACAGTTCATTAGCTATGATGAGATTCTAGTGATGGTATTGCTAGTGATGGTGGTAATGCTGTATATTAAAGAAGGAGCTGTGTCTTAATTTGTTTTTAGCTTTCTCATGGAATATAGTACATTGTTCTATGTATAATGAATAATCACTAAGTTTGGGTTGATTTAACCCATACAATCTTTTACTAAAGAACAATGGATAGGAAATTACTTGAACTTTTGAATTATTGGTGAAATAATCATTTAAATTATTTACTAGTCTTTTAAGTCTTCATTGGGCATTCTTTGTTACACATTTCTGCTTACTTTGAAATTAATATGGCTTTGCTTTGGCTAATTAAATTAAGGCAGAATTGATAAATGCCACTTCTGTGCAGAAACTGTCAGATTTGAAACTGGCAGTGTGATTTGTCATATTTCCTTTTCCTGTCTCAGCAGCTACAAATACATTTACCAAGATAGAGCCTCTGTCACTCTAAGTCCCAGAGTCACAGGGCCCCAGTTGAAGACCTGCTTCCCTGAGATGCATCAACGGAGTTAGAAATGAAAGTTGGTTGTTTCAAACCATGGAGATTTGGGGGGTTGTTTTCAGTTTATTGAAGCATAAACTGTCTTTCTCTTGACTAACAATTGGTAACACATTTATTTGTGAAGACAACATCTTTGCTACTAGACATGACTAAGCAAACTATTTTCTCTCCACACAAATAAATTATGTTCAGGTGTCACTCCGCATAACAGATTGTGCCATGCCAGCTTGTTCTACTCAAGATGTGGTAAAAATCTTCCCTTACAAGGAAGAAACACAGCATCTGTTGTATTTGAACAGGAAAACTGCTTCTGGCTGGCTGTCCACAGTGCTGAATCGGGAGTAAAATCTGGCTGCCTATTTAACTCCTGAATTTTAGCACCAAGAAGGAATGTGAAGAGCTTAACTTACCTATGTGTTTTGTATTTTAAACTCTTTATTTATCTCTCATTTTGTGCATTAAAGAGAAGCTGAGGGTGTAGCTCCATGGCTGAGTGTGTGCCTAGCTTGTGGGAGGCTCTGGGTTCGATTGACAGTACAAAAAAAAAAAAAAACACACCCCCCCACACACACACCCCAAACCCCAAACCCAAACTAAAAAAATGTAAGTATAGGGTACAGTGGCTTAGTTTGCAATAGGTATAATTGTTATCCCTTGGGACTTCCAGGGGGCAGGCATATTTTTCCTTATTAATGGCAAGAAAGACTGAAGGATAGAGAAAACAATCATTTCTATTCTTCTACCTCACATATGTATTAGTCCACTTGAAGATTCAAAGATATTTATGGATTTTTTTTCTGTTTTTGGTATGAATATTATTTTTATTTTAAATTCTTTAAAAAGATGCCACATCCTTAGAAATAATTTTGGTGCATTTTTTTTGATAAATGGTTATAAAGAAAATTACATTTCTTACTCTTAAATAAGGATGAGCAGGAAACTAAGATGAAATATGTAGTTTCAGTGGCGACCAAGAAAGAGATGTGTGTAAAAAAAATGGAGACTTATGTGAAAAGCATACTGTTTGAAACACTGACTTTTGAAATTTGTGTTTATTATCCTTAAAAGTATTATTTTGTTGTTTATTATTGATTTTCACATAATATTATTGATGTTAAGACTGAAAAATTATGAATGAAACAACTAAAATGTTATAGACTGCAAAAGAATATGAAATGCAGAATAGTACTGTTATAATCTTAATTCAAACCATCATTAATCATATTAATATGGATTATTTTTAGACCTGAATGCTTGTTCTCATATTAGAGTAAGCCTGTTTCTCTATGCACATGGTAAATAGGGCTCCTTGTTAGTTCAATTTTAAATGAAATGAGTAAAGAAAGAGTACTTTCTAAAAACAGTAGCCATTTCATATTGTTTTGTGTTTTGCAGTGTTCTATTAAAAACAGCACAGTATTGTCAGACTATGTTAAGCAGTCATACAGTCTGATTTACAAAGGATAATTGATAATTTCTTCCCATGCATTATTTCTGTATAGCTTTAGAATTTTTTCCTGTATGTTATTTTCTTGTTAATGGGAGGATGAGGAGAAAGAGAGGATGGGTTGAACTGATTCATTGGGATGAAAAAAAAGGCCACCAGAGTCTCCACTGCTTTCAAGTGTGGAGTGCTTATGATGTCAGGATGGTTTTCCCAATATGAATAAAAATGACCATTGTTAAATATCTACTTGTTGCTTCAGTGCTTTAGATGCAGCATCCCTAATTTTTTAAACATCTTTATATTATTATTCATATTTCACATATAAACTAACAGAAGATCAATTATTTAAATGCCACGCCCAAGTAAGCCTATGTAGTTAACAAATGACAAAACTGGATTCAACTGGGTTTCAAAACATTATTCCCACTTATAATATCAAAATGTTTTTTCTAATATCTGGTTAGTCATTATGGTTTTTGAATGAAACATTAATTGTTGTTTTAAGGATGTTTTAAGGATGGAGAAAACTTATTGCAAAGTTACTATATGAACTTCAAAGTTACTATATGAACCTCATAGTTTCCAAAGGTCTTGTTCTTCAGGGTGAGAGGGCATCTATTCCAGAAATAGATATTTATGTAATTTACCCACCCATAGTGACACTGGAGCACCCTGTTCTTTAAAACCCAGGGTTACTGTTAGGCAAGAAGGGTTTAAACTGGACAAACATACAATTATCAAAACCTACTGTTAGCATTGGGAAGTCAGTTAGGACTGGGCAGGTATTTTTGTTGCTTATTTTTCTCATCAATTGAAAACACTTCGATTCTGGCTGTGTGATCTTGGGTATTTTGCTACCTAAGTCTGCTTCCTTCATCTGTAAAATGTACACATTTCCTTATAGGATTGTTCTTTGAATTAATTTAAATATTATATTTAAATTTTATATCACACAGCCTGACAAGGTACAGCCTTAAAACTATATTTACTGAGAGCATGAAAGCATACAGTTATGAAAGAAACTATTATTACTGTGATAGACTCTGAGCATATAACAGAAAATACAATGAAGTTGCTGCCAATTTTTAAGATGAAAATCCAGTGGGGGGAGAAACTATGTATGGATGGACACACACACACACACACACACACACACACACACTCACACTTATATAACCTAGGAGTTGAGGAGGACTCTGAATTAAAACAAATAATAAAGAAAGCAGTTAAGTGCTGGGGCAGTGGTACAATGCTTGCTTAGCATGTGTGAGGCACTGGCTTGGATCCTCAGCACCACATAAAAATAAATAAAATAAAGGTACATCAACAACTAAAAAAGTAAAAAATAAAAGAAAGCCTTTAGGAAGACAGACTGTGAATTCTGTTTCACACAGGGTAATTCTATTGGGAATTCTATTTCACACAAGTAATCAGAAAGAGTGTTTCTGATAAGGTGATATTTGAGTAGATAACTACTCAGTATGCATAAGAACGTTGTGGGGATGGAGGGACTAGCAAGTGCAATGTCTCTACATCTTTCATCCTATGACCTTCACACTAAAGTCATTTCTGCCTATCTCTAGTACACTTTTACATTCTCTAATAAAAGTCTTATGCTTTATTTGTGTCAGGTATTTAATACCTAATTTTTAATAATTTCTTTGTAATTTATCTTTAAATTTAGTATTTTCCAAAAGCATTTCAATTCTGTTATAGTTCACTATAAAATCATTCACCATACAATATTTAATTCTATTATTTATGATGTTTAAAATACATTAGAAAGTTAAAAAAATACACAGCATATTATTTAACTTCGTTTTAAATAAAATTTGGTTTCTGGTCAACTTGGGATATTAATTTCAAATGATAAAGTAATAAACAGTTAAGTTTCATGTGATATTGTTTTTCATGAATGTGAAATAATACATGCTTTGTTATGAGAACGAGCCGACTTTATAAATCAATCTATTATTTATTGTCAAATTTATCACTGATGACCATAGTATGCAAGGTATAGCAATTTTAAAGCCAAATATTACTAGATTAGCACAATTTAACTGCATAAAGGATAAAACATTTGCTTTTATTTAGAATAGTTTATTTTAATGAAATGTCAAAGTAAATGAAGTGGAGCGTTAATTGTCTAAAAGTCTTCACATAATATAGGTGCTATACAACTCAATCATTTGTCTCTGGAAAGAGTAATTCTAAGGAAAAGTTTGAGAAAGAGTACCTCCATATGTAATAAGGTATACATGGTACCCTGAACCATATCATACTTTTTTTTTTCTAATTAAATAAACCTTTGCTGTTAGTAAGTAGATTTCTCTCTTTAAGCAGTCGTCTTATAAATCTCACTGTAAATTAGGGGATGTACTTAATTGTCTTAATAATGCAGCATTTTCTGAATTTTATGGTTATGTTATATGATAAAATATATATCAGTGTTTAAAATATATTTAAGAGAGAGGTAAAACTATGTGTAGGAATAAATTACATATAGCATAATGTTTGAATTTCCTTTCTTAATACTTAGTAATTTGAAGGTTCACTATACTTTCTCATTACTTAGATATTGGTCAGATGTCTTTATTTTTATTTCTTGGCAGGCTTCCCTTGAGTCCTTGAAATGAATTAAATTTTATTTTGCAAGTAGTACTGCAGCCTACTTTACTCTCACTTAGATATTGTAAATGATGAGATGGGATTTTACCAACTTTGAAAATGTATTAATGTGTCAAGAACCATTTTGGATTACATGCTATTTGACATTTAATAAATGCTATGAATTATCCAGAAAAGAAATCAAAACTTTGTATGAACACTAAAAATATGACATCCAAATTCAAGTAATTCATGAATTCCCACAAGATAACCATAAATATCCATGAACTTTCAGTTATAGTTCTCTGGACCCCAAAGAGAAGCTAGGTGATGACAACTTTGACATATCATCTTGATGGGGTATAATGTGTGATAGAAATAGGTGGTATTATAAAATCAGTGGAAAAATCAAAACAGAATTATATGTTTTGTGATTTCAATGATATAAAATTAAATTTTATAATATTTTGGGCAAAAATTATAAAATTTAAAATAATTTTTGGACACAAATTTTAAAAATTTGGGGCTGGGGATGTGGCTCAAGCGGTAGCGCGCTTGCCTGGCATGCGTGCGGCCCGGGTTCGATCCTCAGCACCACATACAAAGATGTTGTGTCTGCTGAAAACTAAAAAATAAATGTTAAAATTCTCTCTCTCTCTTTAAAAAAAATTAAAAATTCAAGTAAAGCAAAATTTATCTTTTAGATTTTATGGGATTTTCGATAACTTTTGCAATCTTTTTACCAATTTATTTTAATACTATTAAAAATATGATAATATGTATTTGAAAAAGCAGTGATATAAGTATCTTAGAAACAACCTTACTTATAGCCAGGACAAATGCAATCATCTCTTACTTATTCACCAAGAATCCATTCTTGGTCTTTCTTTTTATTCTCTTGGATGAAGCTAAAATAATATTTAAAAAATTTCAATCTGGTTATAGTTTACCTCTAATTAAAACTCCTCAATGTCTAGTCCTTTCTCTCATAATAAAAATCCTGAATGTGGTCTTTAATGGCCCATGCCATTTCCCCAGCATTTTTCTCTTGTTTACCAGTCTTCCCCAGAAAAAACCTGAACATGACTCTACAACATTGATTCCTTTGTCATTCTTCTCTTTTCTTATCCCGCATTCTTTAATTTCAGCTCCAAATTTCACTGCTTCAGGAAAATTCCTATTGGTCTTCCAACTTGACCATACTGATAGCAATCTGTATTTTAATTTTATAGCTCTTTTTGAGTGAATAAATAAAACATGAATAGGTAATAAACCTAAAAGTGAATTCATATTTTTATAACATTAAAATCTTAAACTATTAAAACATAGGATCTATATTCACATATATCTATAACTCCCATATTTTTAATATATACATATGGATTAAAATGGGTGAAACACTGCAGCTGTCTAATTTAGTAAATGTAAGCAACCTCCTCTCTTTAAGATTAAAATATGTAAGGCAATACCTCGTCAAGATAATACAATAATAAAATTCCAAGGTGAAGAACATGCCCACTGATTGGAGAATATATTTAAAACATTTATAGTTTATTTCTTGAGTTTTAGTTTAACAACACGATCCCCAAACCTCCATTAATTTTGTTTTTCATATATTTGGAGAAAGTGAATTAAGTTGAAAAAAAAAAGAATAGTGTTATTTGTTGTCACATGGACACAATAGTGACTGATTGACTGATTGAATCTGTACTTTTTTTTTTTTTAAAGTTATGTAAGTACTGCCCTAGGTCATTTCTCACTGGGATCTCAAATAGAAAGACAAATTAGCTCAGTGGGAGTCCTCAACATCATTGCAAGGGCCCAAATTGCACTTCTGAGTGCTCATTTAGAAGCTCAGTCTTCCTGGACTATTTCCAGTTACACCAACCAGGAAGTGATGGTATGACAGGACACTGTGCTATTTGTGTGAACCTAACATTAAGAATGTGTACTTATCATATTCTGCATTATATTTCAAATACTCAAAATACAACACGAAGATTGTGAAATTACATTATTTTTAGCTTCAACTTCAAATAGTTTTAGGAAGCTTCACTTTAGCAAATCCTACTTTGTAAGCTACTATTAGACAAAATATAACACGCAATTAGAATAAAACATACATTTGTTAAAGCAATAATTTCTAATATGATTTTTGAAAACCTCACTCTTTTCTACATAATGATGAGCTGCTAAAGTTTTAAGAATAGCCCATTATCACTTCAGTGGTGTTTTGTTGGTTGCCCTTATAGGAAGAAGCACTGATGACTTAAGTCATTTTCTTTCTTCTGTAAATCAAGACTTTCAAAGATTTTGCAGCCTGAGGTATATCTAAGGTGGCAGTCCATTTCTGTTTTTTTTTTTTTTTTTTTATTAAGTATGGGTTACCTGCAGGATGCTGAATGCTAATGAGACATGTAATGATGGCTATTCCCCAAAGAGTATTGGGAATCCTAGTTTCAAAATATTACAATGTTTAGTATGTCAACATTTTTATTTTTTATGTAATTATTTTTAATTTTAAAAATTTCATTTCCTTACACATTTAAGGGTTAAAAAAAAAGAGCTTTCCATGCATTTCTAAGTAGGCATAAAACCAAATTCAAAAAATTGTGTCATTTTTACTTAAATTTAGTATAAAAGCCTTAATATCCAGGTACTTTTTCACAAATAATACACAGCTTGATTCAAACTACAGATAGGAATTAAATGGAATAAAATGAAGTTTTTTTTTTCTCTTTCTCTCTTCAAATGCAGATTACTTTGTTAAACTAATTTTGCTTCGCTTTAAGGGAGATAGGGACTACAATTCCTTTCTCCTCTTTTCTTGAAAGCTTTGCAAATGTACTTAATCTAACTTTTAGACAAGTGCTCCAATCTCTTGTTAGAACATTTTTAGTTTGCCACAAATGTGATTACAGTCAAGTTTATTCAGAGAACCACACAACAAAGGATATTAATCTCTTCACTTTCTATACCTGAGTAAATTTGTGACTCAGTTAAATTGGTGTAGAGATTGTTATTTTATTTTTTATTTTTTTGGCATCTGCTTTTCTTACAGGTTTTTTTTTTTTTTTTAAACACATGTGCAAGAGAAACAGCCAAGTTCAAAAAAAAAAAATGCAAATGTTTATATAAATACTTGTCATAAGTACTGTTGTGTTGCAACAAACAACTCCAAGACAAAGTGACTAGGTTTTCTAAGCAATATTTTAGAAGAATGCAAAGAAAAACAGCAGACAAAATATGAGACATAAAGAATATTTGCTTTTGTAAAAGAATCATTAAGCTTTTGCTCATTTTCTTTGTACTTTATATAACTATACCAATTTCACTGCTGGTATTAGAATCAGTTTGGTAAACAACTAAACTTAAACTCATATTAGGAACAAAGTACTTTCCCATCTTCTTAATGGAATGCTTAAAGAAAATCTAATTTTTCCTAAAAGATGTACCATTTTTCTGTTTTTTGGTGGGGGGTGGGTCCTGGGGATTGAACCCAGGGGCGCTCAACTACTGAGCCACATTCCCAGTGCCTTTTTAATTTTTATTTTTTTAATTATTTTTTTTATTTATATGTGACAGCAGAATGCATTATAATTCTTATTACACATATAGAGCACATAGTGTCTCACTAAGTTGCTTAGGGCCTTGCTAAATTGCAAAGGCTGGCTTTGAACTCTTGATCCCCCTTCCACATTCCCCCAACCAGCTGGAATACAGGCATATGCCACCACTCACACAACAGATGTACCATTTTTTCTATATTTGCAGTTATGAGTTATTTCAGTACTATTAACTCTTATGCCATAATAAGAACACAGAGCTTTCTCATCCCTTCTAGTTGATAGTAATTTGCAGATATTTCCATTTGTAATATAAAGCATCAAAGGATCTACCACAAGGTTTCAGACTTTTAACTCCCTTTTTCTCTCATGTTTTATCTTCCTGATATACTCAGGGACAGCTAAAAATAAGCCAGAATTCATATTAACACATAGCTTCAGGATGTTCTTAGGTTTAATTTAAGGCAAGAGCTAGATGTACACTTTCATACTATGTTGCTAAGTGTTTTATTATTCCCAGAAGTAGAGGATTTGACCAAAAAGTTAATGGTATATCATAGGGAAATACAGTGTTGGGTTGGAAGCTTATTGAAGAAATATCATACAATGTAATTACTTTTTATAAAACAAGAACTTCTTTATAAAATAGCTAAAACTACACATTTTGATGTGCAAAATTTAATCTTAATTTAACAAATATTTATTGAGTACCTACAATATCCTTGCTACATTTGATACTCAAATAAGTCAAGTGTACTTTTAATTGTTGAAGGAATTACAGTGTAAAGAGAAAAATAATCCATGTAAAGAAGTATGAATAACATATGAAAAACATAGTAATACAGACACATTGCAAACCAATGGGAAGAAGAACAATAAGAGGAAAATAAAACTTATATTTAAGAATTATTTTAGGTGTCAGATGTTTAGACCCCTCAGGATAAGATGCCCATATCTTTTATAGGAGGGGGAAGGGCAGAAGAGATAGGCATGCTCATTGAAAGTATAAATAACACTACATGAAAAAACGTTTTAGCTATAGCATTAAGGAACGTTTTGTGAAGGCAGTGGTAATTGATATGCTGGTGAATTATGATTTATAATTTGTGGCCATTTCAAAACTCCAGAGAACATGGCTTATTTTTCTCACATTTCTACTTTACTACATTGTTATAAAAGTATTTTATTGTTTCCACATAGTTAGGCAGGGATGGAAGCAAAAACTATGTTGTTGCTCCTATCCTGAAACAAAATTAGATCAAGGCCATTACTTAGCCTACCCCAAACACAATTCTCTAGATTCTAGTCCATTCCTTCCTAGTACAGCCTTTGGAATCGCTCTTTTAATATTCTTTTTACAACTTCACTCCCTACCCATTCCTAGTTATCCTTATTTATCCAAAGAGATGACCTTGATTGGCAAAAAAATATTACTTTTCTTTGTTTAGTCTCAATATTGCTTGAGATTCTGCCATTCTTAGAATAATTGATATTTCCTTGTCTTTATAATTCCCAGATCATTAATTATATGATAAGTCATCCATTATTTGAAATGGACTTTGAAGGAATATTCTAATTTTAATTGAGATGAGAGCAAAAGGAGGCCATTTCATTTTGAATTTATGAACAAAGGCTCAGAGCAAGATAAACATGGAACAAGCATAGAAAACAGTCTGTTACCCAGTTAGTAGAAAATATCTGATGGAAAAATAAAGAGGAAGAGTAGACTGTGCGCCATATTTAGGAGCTTTTAAGCCATTCTGTAGTGTCCTCATATAATATGACTGATGGAAAAAAATCATTATCTAAAATTAAGTATTCTATAAACCTATTTTAAAATGCTCATTGTACAGAAAATGCCTATTTTTTTTAAAGTAAGCTTGCTATTCTTTATAGATGCATGGATTCTCTCTCTTAAATTTAAAAAAAGGAATCCCGAAAATAATCATATTTATTATTATTTAGAAACACATACATGTACACATACAGCCAGGACACATTAGCAAGACCTCATGCAACGCTGTCTGGAAAATGTGATTGGAAATGTATACACGTGCACCTTCAAATAACAGTTTGTTTATTCTGCTTATCTCATTCAAAAGTTCAGATGATTTTCTTAATAGCATTAACTGGTTTTATGAAATTCCATATTTGTTTAAATGTAAACTGTTAAGTAGCAAATATGCAGTGTATATACTTATTTCCATGTCATTCATGAATAGTACTATACTTATTTATGTAGAGATCAACTTAATTTTACTGTCAATAGGACCAGTCATGAAAGCTTAATGGCTATAAATCAATTTTGGAGCAAAAGTAGATTATTTCAATTTGAACTCGAAATATAAATGAACTATTTTGGCATTAATTAGATTAAAGTGATTAAATTGCCTCTCTCCTGGGTCTCATATCCACATAGGAAGTTTTGTACTTTTGTTTAACTACAAAATACCCTGTAGAAAGGAAAAAAAAAAAAAGTTCCGTAGCTCTTTAATGAAAGGGACGTTGTGTTATGTGTAACTTAATGTTTCCTCTAGATTTACTATTTTAGAAAAGGACTAGAAGTGGAAAATATTGAGTATTAGTGAGTTACAATGACATCATTCTGTATTTAATTAAAATGTGTCCTTAATATTTCACTAAGGCTTTAAAAATCATAGAACTTTATCTATTTTTATGTTGTACTTAAGGTAAAAACTAGTTCTTAAAATTTTCATGCTTTACATTTATTTTCTGAAATATGATGAAAAAAGTCAGTCCACATATTTAGGCAAATTTAATTTATTTTGCCTATACATTTTTTTCTAGTAACCATATATAAAGGAAAAATTTCACAATGTTTACTGCTTATTAATTATTTAACTGGCATATATTAAGTGCCCTGTACCTTGTCTTAGAAATATAAAGATACATAACACGGATTTTGTTCTAATGAGAAAATTGACACACAATTAAACATATGGCATATGATGGTATGAATGGAGGTAAAGACATGCATAATCCAAGGGGTGTCACAGCAGGATTTTTTGGTGGTGAATTATGTTGCAGTGAAACTTTAGGAATCTAATTGACTTTGAGCATTTGGTCCCTTTAATACAAGGTTGGACTTCTCCCGGTTTAAACTTTGCAAATGCTTGCAGCAACAAACTGCAAGCATTATTAACACAGCATACTTCCAAAGGGAGTGGTCTAGCCTGTATAATAGCCTCATCTCACCATTGATATTTCATACATAAACACTGACCCAGTTATCTATAATGGGCAAGGAAAGAATGAATAAATAACCCTCAAGTTCACTTTATAAAAGCCTCTAGTATTCAGTTCTTTCTATGTTTTATTTCAATGTTTTCTCTCACTAACTCATTTACTAAAATTGACCAAAAGAATAAAATGGCATCATTTATCAGCTTGCCTTTTGGTAGTCTTTAAAGGATCACTGAAACAATTACATTTTGATATAGTGAAAAAGAGAGATATACAGAAAGATATTAGAGGAATGCTATCTCCAGGATCTCACTGCATGTAAGATTTGACATAGTTCTGATGCCCATCTGTGCTATTCACACTAAGGCCTGCCATTACAGGAAGGTCTAACCTACCTCTGCTCTAGCATTCTCAGCTTCAGTGAGGCCAACTTTTATACCCTCCATATTCATAACAAAAGTCTAGTTTATGTGAGAGATTTTTGGAAGCCATGATTGACATCTTAATCTGAGGATTGATAATAACAGTGCAAAATTTGTTGCAGCGTCTTTCCACTATTCATCTTCTTCTTAATTTCCAAAAACACACCACCAAGTGCATCTTATCATCCCTTTCATCTAAATGACTTCAAACCCACTTTATTTCATATGTATTCATAAATTTTCCATTAGGATAATTCTCTCATTATTTATGGAATATTAGTTCTTTAGGAATAGTGGGAGTAATCATGGGCTATCAGAATTTGGTTTGATGTTAGATTAAAACAGCAGGGCTCTATACTTCCTACGGAGTGAGTTTTTCTTCAATTCATGTTGGTTTTATCACAATAATAAGGAAATTATATTATTATTTAATATATGCTTACAATAGTGAATATAGGTCCAATAAGTTACTTATTGGAAATAGGGCAAGAGAATCAGAAAGCTTATGAGGGCTTGATAAAGAGAGTTCATGGAAAGTCATAATCAATGGGGGAAGCTGGTAGTAAAGGCAGTATTGACCACACCACAGTCAAGGTAGTAAAGTGGATGGATATAATGAACCAAATGCTAAGACTGAACAGATGTGATACAACCCTGCTAGAGAGTCCAAAATGCTGGAAGAGTAAAGGATAAATATTACAAAAGGTCCTACTTGGCTGTGACATATTTAAGTTAGCAAAAATAATTATCATAAAAAATATTCAAAATGTTTTGATATAAGGTCTGAGACCTATAATGACCATGGGCTTCCATGACCATAGGTCTTGGTTGGGCTTTAGATCATGACTTCAAAGTCTTTAGTCAGGTCCTTGTTTAGTCTGGCATACTGTGGTCAAGAGACTTTTTGAACCACAGTGTTAGTGTCAGTAGAGAAACAGGATGAGCCAGGATTGTAATTATGTGGGTGATGTCCATGAAATAGATCACTGCACCAATGACTCTGCAAGGTGAGTATTGGTATTTTCTCATACAGTCACCTGCCCAGTTGGTCTAGCCGACAGTCCCCTGATTTGTTGAGTACATTATACTCAGAGTTGAGTGATGAACGAACAAGCTATAAGCAAGGCAAAGCATAAGACTGTTGGAAGAGAAACTGCCTGATGAGAGCGCTCCTTGAATCCTTACCCATGAGAAGTTGTTTTCAGTTAGATCATTTAATCTCACTGATATTATTTCTCTGTGCCTAGGACAATTTTAGGGAGCTGTTAAAAGATTCACAAAGGTTCAGATAAACATAAGGTCCAAGATGTCACGATGAGATCAGAGGGTATGGGGACGGCATTGGATAGAGATTGAAAGGATGATGAACAGGAATGGGGACCTCAGCACAAGGAATCTGGTGAGCAATGTCTTCCCAGAGATTAGAAAAGCAGGTGAAGGAAGAGGGCTGGCGAGTCCAGATTCACAACTATTCTTATGATATGTGTTTACACACACAACACTCACACACACACACACACACACACACACACACAGAGAGAGAGAGAGAGAGAGAGAGAGAGAGAGAGAGAGAGATGCATGCACATAAACACAGATAGATATATAAGTAAATTCTGTTTTTATTTGGTTATATATTTATATTTATTATATAGTTAAATTACAATCACGTTTGAATGCATCAATATACATGTCTTCTGTCTTTATCCACTGAGAAAGCCTAGAAGCAGTAACATCTGAGTAGCAATGACAATATCCAGCAAATACCATTCTTCATTAAAAGGAATCTGGAGTTGTTGCAGAAGTGATTGGAATGGTTGGACTCAAGCAGTGAAACTATAAGGTGAACCTTGAGCATTGATAGGCTAAAGAAAGCAAAGAAGGAAAGAAAAAAATAGGTGGAGTGTCAAAAAGGCACAATAACCCACATGAAAAACATCACTGTGGCCCAAACTGGAACATTTTGGGCAATAAAATAAATCATGAAACTATTTGAAGAGATGAATGATATAAATACCTACGAACCCATACTAACATGAATAAAACTGGGAGTTCATAACCCACTTGACTCTAATGTATGAAATATGATATGTCAAGAGCTTTGTAATGTTTTGAACAACCAATAAAAAAACTGAATAAATAAGCTATATAATATATAACTATACTTACAGCCTAGTTCCAATATAAAAATGTAGAAGAAATGAGGGAAAATAGAAACCATTTTATATGTCATGGACTTGTAAAAAACTACTGTTGAAATATACTACTATTCAGATGCTTTTGGTTTTTAACAGAGAAACAACTTATTTGTCTTAATTACTTGTTTAACTGAAGAAATCCAGATAATAAGGAGATGCTCAGGCAGTACACCATTCAGTCAAAACTCTGGCTTTTTTTCACCTGGATTCTCTTTGGTTTAGCTTTCTTTACACCCCAGTTTGTCCTTATAGTCAGAATGAGATAGCTGGAGACTTTTGAGGCCAAAAACGTGTTTACAAGGAGACCTGCCAATTGCTTTTGTAGGCAGAGAACTGTCTTTCCCATAAGTTTTCCAGGAAACTTTGTCTCCCCCAATATCTAACCTGAATACATTGGGTCAGATGCTCATTATTAAACAAATTAAAAATACAAAGAGAATCATTAAGACTATTGGTTTTAGGTTTTAGGATTCTAAAAGCAATCATTGGTCAGAGGATTTTGACTTCTCTGTCTATCCAAGAGCTGAGAGTGGAGTGCTGAGTGTATGGAGCTGATTTAAATGGAGAGATGCACATCAAGTTCTTAGGCAAAGGCAATGAACATCAGGAAACAATGTACACTGCCTGCTACCATAACATGTTTTCAGAATAAAAATTATGCAATGATCTGGTACTAATATATTAATATTTTAATATGGAAACAAAAGGCTATCTGAAATTTATACCTTTCCAGAAAAACTGGGAAGTTGTGTGCTCATCTTCCCTGTAGCATAGTGCTGCAATTACTTCAATCTAGCAAGACTCAGTAGGTTAACTTATTAATCCTTTAAATTCCATCACTGATTAGTCTGATCCTTTTCCACTTGTTTCAGTCAGCATCCTTGGAAATGGTTCCTTTGTTTACATATATTTGGCTCAATTCCCGTTCCTAATTTGATCACCTGCACCTGGAAAAACTGGTAATTTCATTTGAAGATTCAGGTGCCCTCATTAGGAAACAAAGCATTACATAAGTCTCCTGCTGGTGGAACAAATTCAAATTGTTCTCACATAAGCACCTCATCTTCTTACACACAAAATGTTATCAAAATGTTATATGAAAAGCAGAAACAAAAGAGTGTCTTTTAACAGAGGGTAAAACTACTCTATGCTTTTGGGAGAAAATCAATCTGTAATTGGAATAAGCTGGTAAAGTTCTTTATATTTTTGGCACAGTTCACTGTATGAAACAATCTCAAGCCACCGAACTCAGTGGTGTGTATAATGTAAAAAAGAACACAGCTGGTTTGTGTATCTCAAAACACAAACATAATTTTTAACAAACGTGAAATGAAACATTTTTAATTAGCCATTTTATGATTTTTTAAATAAACTATTATGATTGGTAGCATTTGCCTAACCTCCCTGTAGATACTACATGTTATGCTGTGTACATCTGTAGTTACATTTAAAAATATATGGATATATTTCTCTTGCAATGAGAACCAGTTGGTTGCATATCTGTAGCTCTGGACTGACCTTTATCTCTAGACCCACATATCTTACCGAGTGTTAGCTTTCCCTGTGTGAATAAGCCTAGTCTGATCAAATTCATCCTACTCAAAGTAGAATCCATCCTCATATAACCTAGACCTGTTTCTCTCCCTGCGTCTTCACTTTCAGTTAAGAGTGCCACTCTCCTGCTGGTGACTTCAACTTGTAAACCCTAGGCTCACTCTGATTGTTCCTCACTGCCTCCCAGTATCTATGTACAGTTACTAAGTGCTCTTGCTGTATATCTAAATACTCTTTTAATCTCTTCTTCCCTTTACAGTCCCTCAATGACAATTTTGTCATAGTGGATTATGAATTGCTAAGAGGTCTCCAGACTCCAAAATTCTTTTTCCTTTCTCAACTCTCTCTCTCTTCCTCTTTCTCAAACATCAGTTTGAGAAATAATTGCTAATACGGAGGTTCGATTTTATGATCTTGCCACTCTCTGATCCATATTTGATGTGTAACTACTAGCCAGTAAATTTAATGTAAAGGTCATCCATAATTTAGACAAAATTGCCTTGGGAGTCTCCTACAATGAACAATTTTTAGTCTCAGCTACATTGACTTCGTGTTCTCTTTTTTGAATACATCTGCTTCTCTCATCCTCCAAGACACCTTTCTCTCTTGTTTCTCTTCCCTCTGGGACTAGTTAATCTGATTAACTTCTGGTCTAACCATGATCATAAAGATGGACTCAAATTACAATTATTTTAAGAAAATGATAATTGGTTGAGTCAACAAACTACTGAAACTTCAGTAGTTTCATCCTCTGCCTTTTTTTTTTTTAAACCAGCACCTCTATGGAATTACTGTCAGATTTAGAACTTTCAGCTGGGATACATTTCTGAAGCCCCACATTACATATCTACTACCTACTACTAAATATGTGCTTCTGGGGAGCAAACCACACCTATCACTTCCTCTCCCCATTCAATATGTTCCTCTACACTCAGTCATCATGTTTCAAAAATTCCTACAGATTATTGTGATGTGAGAAAAAGTTCCAAGCCTTTTAGGTTGATCTGAGTAGTGACTGTTGTTGGTAGGGGGTAGATAGAAAAAACAAGTTACATCTAGATCTATTATTTTAAAGTTATGGGGAGAAAATACTAAAAATACAAGATAGACTCAGTAGTACTTTAAAACCTACAAATAGTTAATATTTTATAAATTTAGCAAGCAAATTATTATATCCATGATAGACATTGTAAGAGCCCTAGGTATATGCTTATTCATTTTATCTAGCTTTTATCCACATTTAGCATGAAATATGAGTCAATATTGAATAGTAATCCCCACTTACAGATGCAAAATAATTGAGTCCTAAATTCAGTGTTTTAAATATAAGTGGTATTTTAAAATAAAAGCTATTATGCATAGTATTTCTAAATTTATAGCAAAGATTTTTATTAACTCTCCATAAACTGCTAAAATATGAATTTATACTTTAACATAGGATCACATTAATTTGATCCGATCCTATTAAATTTACTTAAACTATTTTTTTATTTGCTATGTGCAAAAATTATTTACACATTTCAACCCAGCTTTACCAAATTGTTACTAAAACTATATTTGTTAAATATTTATAATATATGAAAAATGTATATTGACAGATTGATAAACAAAATAAATATTTTATGTTATACCTTCTTCAAAACTGGAATATGTAACATTGGAAAAACTCTTAAGCAATGTGCAGACTATAGTAATTTAACAGAAACAAAACTGACACAGTATAAAAACATACAACTGTATCTTGCTACTGGCAGCAGGTCTCATGCTAATTTATAATCCAATAAAGGTTTGCGTGCACACAAAAGAATTTAAAAACAAACAATTCTGATGGGGTGTTTACATTTTGCTTATCTAAGTTTTGTCAGTTTTATTTCTACTGGCAATAAAACTAAACATTTATTTATATATTCCTTAGAGGATTTTTTTGGGGGGAAATAACTCTAAGATTAAGATATAATGTGTGGATGACACGAAGAATAAATTATCAAAATGAAAATGTCCTCCTCAAGAACTGGTGGTTTAAGTTCTTGTTTCACTAATGAAAACAATTCAAATTTCATGCTTTCTGAAGTCTAAAATATTTTCCTTGATGTTTTGTATCAATTAAGATGCTTTAAGTTTCAAGTAGCAGAAAACACAACTAATGGCGAGTTAAAAATAAGAAGGCTATCTCACATTCCATGAATGTACCACTTCTGTGGTGATATCAAGGATCCAGGTCCTATTAATTATTTTGGCCTCTAATTCTTGATACATTAATTTGGTATCTTAGGCTGCCATTTAGAGCCCTAACATAACTGAAGGTGTCATAAGTAGACATAAAGTTCCAGAGAAAACAACTACTCCTTTTTGTGCATAGCTACATCACATAACTCCAGCAAATTCAGTCATTGTTAGGAAATTGCAGTTACTTAATTGGCTTAGACTAATCAATATTGTATCTTTTAGTGTTTCTCTGGCACATGGCAATGGCGATAGTGAACACTGAGACTCCATAGGAGCTCTGTCATCAAGAAAGAAGGAGCATGCAATGACTCAGGTTAGGCAACCTAATGTTTCTGGTAACTATCACACATGTTATATAGTAGATGTCGCTAATGATTCTACTAGTCCTCACTTAAGGGAAGAAAAGCTACATAGAAAGCTGTAAATGAATGTAGGCATTTAATACCTTTTTCTTAACATTTCTTTTATGTAGAAAAGAGTACTAAATGAAGGACAGTAGTCCTTGAGTAACTCTAGGGAACAGAATAGGTATTATTAGGAGAGAACACTCTTATTTTTTAAAATTCACATAATTCTAGGTGTCTGACATTTGTTAGTGAATGTGTTATCTGTCTTTTAATTTAAAAAAATAATAATTTTCTAGCTGTGTGGTATATTATAAAAGTAACTGAACTGAAAAGAAATATTCTTTCTTCATGCAAATAGAATAAAGCATATAATGCCAGAGAGCCTGCAATTATACTATGATCTGAGGAAGCTGTTTATCAGCATGTGGAAAGTCAATTATTGAACACAGTATACAGATATTTGATATTTAAGAAGGTATTTATACCAAACATAAGCCGCCAAGCCACTTTCAAACTACGCATTTTAGATCATTCAAATCTGCAATGTGCAATAGCTATATATGGCTATTGAACACTTGAATTATAGTTACATGAATAGAGAAATACTCTAAGTGTAAAATACCTGCTTGGCTTAATAAAAACAAAATATCAATAAGTTTTTATATTGGTTACCATTTAAACAGTATCCTGGATCTATAGGGTTAGTGAAAACATCATTAAAATTATTTCCATTGGATTCTTTTCTAGTTACTTTAAATGTATCTCTTAAAAGCTGTAAAGGTGCATATGTGGGTCACATTTGTGGCTTGCATTGTATCTATTTATAGTGCTGGTCTAGATGTCTCATGAGGAGGGCAGGTTAGATTTCAGTTCACATATGGACTGATCTGACTCACATGAAAACCAGTACTGGATGGGCTGCATTTGAAATCAAATTTACCAAGCTCACATTCTCAAATCTCTCAGAACAAGATCGATTGTTAATCTCATAGGTAATTATAATCTAGATAGACACAATCTACCTAGCATCTAGATAGATTATCACAGGTAGGAAAGAAATTGCCTCTAATAAAAGGAACAGAATGTAAAACAAATAAGGAATCATTGTTTAAGAGTCTGAATAAAGGAATAGGAAATCTCATTAATCTGATTAATTTCTAGCCTAACCATGATCATAAAGATGGAGTCAAATTATAATTAATTTAAGAAAATGATAATTGGCTGAGTCAACAAAGAACTCTGAGACCTGGGGCCGCACTTGATTCTGACCTAATGATGCAATTGTGCACAGGAGTGAATAGGATTTCTATCTCTGTTTCCAATTCACGTACCTTAATTTCTTGAGCCTACAGAGATGACGGTGGCCAGAAAGCCACATTAGGAAGTTTTAGAGGATGTCGATATAGAGACTCATAAGCTTGTCAGCCTCTGTTTGGAGTATCTGAGGTGCAAAATACTATAGCTGAGAGATCCCAAAGGAGCTTCAGGAAGCAGCCATGGGGATTTGGGTATGAGCTTTACAAAGATTATACTACTGGGACTATGGCTAAGATTTAATATTTTGTCCTTTTTTATTAATATGACCTTCATTTAGTTTTCATGCTAGTGTAATCTAAAGCAAACACAGACTGCAATTTAGTACATTCAGGAACACAGTTTAAGTCTAGTATGATCTAAAAAGAAGAAAAAGGGTCTAACACTTTTAAACTGTTAGGAAATGCATCTATAATTACGACTTTTGTGACCTGCTTTAAAGCTGAATATGTGACACTGATTTAATGTTTGAGTTACACTACAGACTTAACATTAACTGCACATCCTTCCTTTCTCTGACCAAGCTCCTCAGATCAATTGCATTCTCTGTCCAGAGTGGGAAATATCTCACTGCTTTTAAATGCCAGTTTCTTAATGATTACCTGCCCAGACATTCAATTACAAAAGGTTTTATCATTTTTATATTTTAAAAAATTAACAGCCTTTCATTTTTTAAACGAATGAAAATCAAAAACAAAATTTTAACATTAGGAATAATCAGAAAATTGTATTAGCATAAATATTGTCAGTTTTTATACCCAATATAATTATATTTGGTGCATTTTATATACATGAAACTCACAGCAACTAAAGTATAAAAATTTATGAAAACATAGAAATTAATCTTTAAGAAAGTATTTAGTCAGGTGTAGTTGCACATACTTGTAATCCCAGTTGCCTGGGAGGCTGAGGCAGAAGGATTGCAAGTTCAAAGCCAGCCTCAGCAACAATGAGGCACTAAGCAACTCAGTAAGACCCTGTCTCTAAATAAAATACAAAATAGGGCTGGGGAGTGGCTCATTGATTGAGTGTCCCTGAGTTCAATCCCTGGTACCCTCCCCCACAAAAAGAAAGTATTTAAATATTTTAATTACATAAATAATTCTTGAATATATGCTTGGGTTAAAAAAATTACACAACACAGTTTCATATCTTGACTTGAAATACATCTTCATTCCTTTTATATTATAATTGTTTTTAAATATTTTGCATGCACACTTTCAAACATTTTTATACCATCTTATGTATTTATAACTATGAATTTATAATTAAGTGTACATATATTAACATGACCCTATATTTGTAAGCTAGTATATACATATAAGTGGTTTTTAGTTATTTTATTTTTTCGTAAATAGAATCATACTATATATATTTGTAAGCTAGTATATACATATAAGTGGTTTTTAGTTATTTTATTTTTTTCCTAAATAGAATCATACTATATAATATACAGTGTTTGGGAACTTGATTTTTCACTCAACAAAATATCTGAGATTCTTGGACTGTAGCACATCTCAGACCTACTTTATTCTCCTAGAAGACTACTCTGGTTTACATACTATGAATAAAACATAGTAAATTAAATAAAATTGCCGCAGTCCGGCTGCAGCAAAATAACGGGGGGGGGGGGGGGGCGCGTGATGAGGAACTTGTGTAGATTGATACAGCAGGAGTAGGAGCCATTTATTGTAGGACAACAGAGGTATTTATACATTCCACACAGCTTATCTTAATTAGCATAAACTAGATACATCAGTCAACCAATAAGCAATCTCCACACTTAATGGCTCGCTGGCATTACTTCTCAAACCACTCCCTCTGGCAAAATGCCAGGCGCCATCCAGACTTGTTTACAGACTTTAACATTTGCCAGGAGCCATCCTGACTTGTTTACAGACCTTAACATTTCCCCCTTTTGTTTAATTTAAATAATGACCATAGTGGTTTTTACACAAACACCATAAATAATCTGCTACAAGCAGAAGGGGAGGATAAAAATGCCACAATACCAAGCCAATTGATGGCTCCATGCTAGAAGCCCTTGGAAAAATTATACCAGCAATGACACTGTTAGCAAAGATACCGAGTTACAATTTGTTGTAGATTACAGTTTGTCTCAGTCCAGATAAAACAGTGTCTCAATAGATTAACTCACGGTCCAGGTAAATCACAGTCCAGTTAAGTTCTGCAGGCAGCTAGCTTAAATCACAGTCCAGGTAAGTTCTGCAGGCAGCTAGCTTGATCCGAAGTCTAGTCCAGTTCTCAGCAACACTGGAAAATCTTCCACCTTCGTCTTTACTGGCACTGGGACGAAGGCAGGAACTCTGGATGGCTAAAGAAAATCCTGTAGCATTCCACTAAGAAAACAACCTTCTGAACAATTTAGTATATTATCTCAAGGTTTTTTACATTTGAAATAGGCCTTAATAGTGCTCATTACTCATTAGCTTCCAGGTGTGGGAGAACCATTGTAGTTACTGGCCTTGGAAATGATCAAACTTCAGGGATGCGGGCTGTCTTCCGCCTGCAGCATCTGGGGCAACCCCAGATGGCCCTGGAGAGAGTCGGGGAGTGTTCCGGACTCAAACTGCCACTGGGCACAGGGAGCAAGAGCCTGTGAGACCGTGCCTCCGGGTCAGGCCTGGGTTTGGGCTCTCGCAGTGGCGTCCCGCTCCCCGGGTGGGTGAAGGGGAAGAGCCAGCTGCCGCTGCTTGGAAAGTCCTTGCTGCGCCATGATTGGCTTGTGCACGTGGCCACAGCCGCACGGATTCACGCACCCTCTAGTAACGAAAAGTATTCAGTAATAACCTTTTGCTGCAACTTTTTTCCTGATAATCCTTCTTTTTCTGAACTTTCTTTTTTCTGACTAGAGTTCCTGGGCTTCCATCAACACATGCCCTAACTATTCTTGGTTCCACTGGGGTGCCTCTTTCCCTTATCAATTTACTTAACACCCCTTCCATATTTTCGTCACAAAGACAATACAATACACTGAGACAAAACAAGACACACACATACTGTATCAATTTTCTCCATTTTCTCAAAATGGCCATTTTTCCTCTCGCCCTATCTAGGGAAGAGCAGATTTGCTCCCATCCTATCTAGGGACGGGCAGCTTTTTCTCATCACTTACCCCAGAGTGTCCCATGGCTCCCGGTATGGGCCACCATCTGCAGCAGTCTGGCTGCAGCAAACTTATGGGGGGGCGGGGTGTGACAAGCAACTTGTGTACATTGATACAGCAGGAGTGGGAGTCGTTTAGTGTAGGAAAGGAGGGGTATATATACATTCCACACAGCTTATCTTAATTAACATAAACTAGATACAGCAGTCAACCAATAAGGAATCTCCACACTTAATGGCTCGATGGTGTTACTCCACAAACCACTCCCCCTGGCAAAATGCCAGGTGCCATCCTGGCTTGTTTACAGACCTTAACATAAAATAACTTTTAATAAAGTGGAAAGCAAGTTAATTATGAAAGAATAATATGTGTGTGTGTATACATATATATTTTTATTTATTTATTTATTTATTTTAAACCATAGGACATGTGGGTGTCCAGATTTGAGAGATTGACCTCTATCATTATGTACATTTACACATAAGGAAACTATGTCCAGCAAGCATAAGACACTTATCCCAGATCAGGTAGCAAGTTTCACAGTGGCATCTGACTATTCTTAGCAGCTTTTCATTTTTTGTCAATGAGGTCAGAATTATTTTGCTGAATTAAATATGTGAGAAAAAGACTTTTGAACTGAATATATATTGTAGTCAATTACTATTTATGATTGAGGAAAAAACTTAAGTACATATGTAATAGGTATTATGAAATATAGGTTGTGAAGATAATTGAAATACAAGTGAATCATGAAACTCTAGCTAACTAACAGCATGCCAGCACTATTCATCATATATACAGACCCATTGCTTGGACTAACTGGAACTTTTGTGATATATAATCTGCATTCCTTTTTCAGAGGGTTGAATTTAAACAGTTTCTACTAAAACATTATATTTCTACTAAACATTATAATGAATTCCTTTTAATTATCTAATTAATATTTGAGAGCTATGTAGCCTGAAAATAAAAAAAAACAATGTCTACATGGTGAAGATAATATTTTAATCCAAGAAGTTTGATGCAAGAATTTACATTCCTAATCACTGTTCACTATTACCTCACTCAACAATCAATTCAACCTATTTTAAAAAAACCCAGCAAAGTTCATTTGAGGGGGAAAGCAATCACTTCAGATACACAATTTTTATGGGTAGTTTGTTAAGTTTTAAGAGAACAACTTTTATACATGCTTTTATAAATTATGGTGTAACTTTTATATTGTATTTACTAAATAATAAGGGACAATTATTGTCCTTATACCCAATTAAATGAACTCCTATGCCAGATCTCTAGCACTTTGTTCTAACCTAATAATCTACTTAAATATATCCCACATTCTTGATTTGTCTCATGAATAAACTGAAAAGTAAATTTATTTTAACTCTCAAGAGGCACAATGGAAAAATCCATATTTCTTATAAGCCACAAGTTACATACAGTTCTGTTAACCTGGAAGGATTTGTGGGCATATATATTTTCTTTATAAGAATGCTTAACTTACAAATAATTACATTTTTGTGCTATTGATATTTTCTTTCTGTGATGATATCAAAGTCCTTCAGTTTCTGTTTGGTAGACTTCAGAAAAAAATAAAAGAGTAATTTCTAAGAACATCATAGCATCTAATTCATCTCAGATATATTTGCATTCTAGCCTGTATTTTATAAATTTTAGTGTATAAAATACAGAAATATGGCTGTTAAAGTAAGCACAACTTTGAAGACTCTTGTGCTGAGAAAAATAAGGAAACTATGTATTTGTCATTTACTTTCTTTTTCTTCATGCATCTCTGACCCTTTAACTTGAATATAGCAATTTCAGAGCTCAAGAAACCTGGAGTCTGTATTTATATGTTGACTACAGGATTATTTCCTTTGCGGGAGCATGGTGGGTAATGACAGACTGTGCACAAGAAAACGGAAACCTGTAGATTTTTATTATAATGTTTATAGGAAGATAAGTTTACTTAAAACAACCTCTATTATAGTTCCTTCTTTTTCTTGCCTTGGTCTTCAAAGAAAGTATCTTATTGATTAAAATAGCATGCCAAATCTCTTTAGCAGTTTTAAAGTGATATGAACCTGAAATATATCAATATAACAAATAGAAAGGACCTTTACAATCCTCTGGAGTAGCAGTTGTTAATTTTATGTGGTCCCAAACTCATTTAAAATCTGATGAAAATTATGCATTTTCTTTCTTAAAAAATGATTTGATGATAAATATAACATTTGCTAGATTAATAAGGATTCAGGACCCTCTTAGTGTCCCTCAAAGTAAAGTAATGTCAGATTCATAAGTGCTAATCTGGCCCAATGCCATTGTTTCATAGATAATAAAAATGATTTAATAAAGTTGAACTGATAAATCAGAGTGTATGTCCAAAGTACCTCAAGAATACATTTATCCATTTGCATGTACCTATGCAGTGATATATTTGCTTTTCATGATGTATGTAAAGTAAGCTCAAATAGTACAATCTTGGCCTTAATTTTTGCATGATTTTCTCCTATTCTCTATTTGATTCCTTCCTTCCACTCCTTTCCACATTTTTTTTTATTGGTGTCTCTGTTTGGTTCTTTAAAAAGCACATTTGTCCTTGGACTTAAGTTGATGCCATCCTAAGATCCTTAATAATATCTGCATTTCCAGTTAAGGTCACCTTTATTATTCTGGGAATGTGAACATGTTTTTTGAAATACCTATTTTTTTTAATTTTGCCAAAATTTTGGAGTTAGCTTTAGTCAGTGGTAGTACTCTTGCTTGCCCTGTATTCTCCCTGAACAGAAGTTAAAAATGAAAGCTCAGTTACCCTAAGTTAAAAAAAAAGTCCTAAGGTCCTCTTGGACTTCATGAATTTATAAAATAGAAAGTATACTAATACATAGCTGAGAGACGAAATAGAAATACATACAGTGAAGAGAAATGCATAAAATTGTTAAATAGTTCTAGAGGGAGCTGATTGGCCTAGTCATTTGTAAATTTTTGGTGTCTTAATACCTGAACAAAATGTGGTCAACTATAAATCTACATAGCATTCTGTTTCTTTTCTTTAATAGTCATGTATTCAAATACACACTGTGAGGATCAATGGGTATTCAATCCATTCATTTTTTCAACATTTATGGAGTACAAGACAATATGTTACAAACCCAAGATATAATGTTCCAAAAATAGAAGACAAGTTGCTAACCTTATCTTCAGGGAACAGACATGCTAGTGGGAGAGACAGACAACAAAGAAAAGAGAAGGCAAATATATAGAACAATTGGTAGTTTTTGTGAGCACTATGAAAACAGTGGAAGGCTGTGGTAGAGAATAGTGGGCCAGAGTCTAGATTAGGTGTGCCAGTCAGAAAGGGCCTCCCTACCTATGAGAAGAGCCAAGAAGGAGAATTACAGACAGGAAGCAACACATGAAAAGCCTCCAAGACAAGAGAACACTTAGCATCTTCAAAATACTGAAAACAATGCTTAGTTTGGGAGTGTCAAGACTATAAGATGGGAAGGTCCAGAGGATACAGATTCTTGCACAACAGAAGGAGTGAGAATTTTTCATAGGTGTAAGCAGAGAAATGACTTGAGGTATTTTGGGGAAGATTGCTTGCTGGGCTTTGAGAATTTAAAATTACCTGTCAATATTCAAACTTCCATTTGAGTGATGGCATGACTCTGCTATATGTAAAAAGTAGACTATAGTGTTGTTTTTTTTTAAAGCAGCTATGTATATTTAACAATATTTAACAATAGAAACTGACTATTCTGGGGAGTGACATACATAGGAGAAAAGTGAGGAAAAATATAAGAGTAGTTAACTTTGCATCATATTTCTGAACTGTTTGAAAAGTTCTGAGCTGGGGTTTCTATTGTTTTCGGAGCTAGAACCCATACCGTGTTTTCAAGTTCCCAGCATTCCAATTGACTTGGATATAATACACAGTTCCCCCCCAAGCGATGGCCTTTTCATGAAATTAGTGCTGAATTCTTTATCATGTTACAAATCTGACAGTAAATCTTTAGTTTGGAAATAAATGTGATGAGTTCTAAAGAACCTACAAGGTCCTTTTAGGGAAGTAAGACAATAGAGGGAGTGCATGACTTCTGAAGACTGAGTTTGGTGCTTGCTATTTTTGAGCTGTGTAACTTGGCAAGTGAATCCCTTACATGATATTTAGCCCACTCATTTGTACAATGTGGGTTATAATATCTTTGAGAAAGAAAATATGAAAAAACTTACTACATGGATAATACTGTTATTCTTTTTTGGTGTTTTATTTTATTTTAATTTATTTGTTCTAATCAGTTATATATGACACCAGATTGCTCTTTGATTCATTGTACACAAATGGAGCATACATTTTCACTTTTCTGGTTTCACACAAGTTATGGTCACTTCATTTATGCAATAATACATACTAGGTTAATCTTAATATGTAATAATTTCCTATGTTTAATTCCCTCTCTTACTGGAATAGAAGTTAAAATGTTCTTATGTTGCAAATAATAGAAAGCCCTATCAACACTGGCTTAAACAGGAAATTCATGATATCATGCAGCATAAAATTCAGATAGAAGACTATAAAATCAGAGTCTAGTCCTTCTTTGTATATGTTAATGTGTAGGCCCATTGATGCTGTTAAGAACACCATTCTGGGCTTGCTCCTGAAGTCAGATTTATCTAGGTGCAAAGTTTTGACAGCGTCAAACATCACACCCAACCATTTATTTAGTCATAATGAAAAAAAAATGCAAAGAAGTAAAAAAAAATTACCTCTTGTCTGGCTCCTTTTAATAATGAGGAAACTTCACAGAATCTTCCAGCAGAATTTCTTTAATGTCATTGTCCAGTTTGTGTCACATGCCAAAATCTAAACCAGTTGCTGACAAGAAATGGGATGGTCATGACTGGCTGGGAACAGTAGATATTTTGCTGCTGAGCAGGGGATGGAACCTAGTAACTAGGCAAACAAGGGGCACTCAGATGTTAGGCAGATAAAAAGCAGCATTTGGTACAGAAGGAAGTCCCCCAGCCCTTTAGCTTTTTCATTCTTTGGTTTTAGTTCCTGATGCCCTTAATCAGCATCCTCTCACATATTGAACTTCAAAGATAACCGTCAAAAAACACATCACTTTGCTGAGTATGGTAGTGCATGCTACTCAGGAGCCTGAGGCAGGAGAATTACAAGTTTGATGCCAGCCTCAGCAACTTTGAGAGATCCTATCTCAAAAATAAAAAAAGGACTGGAGGTGTAAATTAGTGTTAGAGCTCCCCTGGGTACTACCAGAAGGGGGGGAAAAAAGACAACAATTTAACAGTATATAGTCTTATAAATAAGTTAGGCCTATGTAAATATAGCACAAAAGAACTATATTATTGGATTAAACAGTTTATTAATAAATGGGCAGAGGCTTGTGAGAACACCCGTCAGTGAGTATTTCTAATATTAGCAGAATTTTTGTGGCAAATTCAGAAAAATTAAGTTACTAAAATACCAATATAAATATCTAGATAAGGAAATCTCTACAAAATTCCCCACGCTTCTAATTGTGTATCTATATACATATATACAAAAAGTAAATGAAATATGTTATTTTTTCATCACTTCTGTTTTAACATTTGTGTATGTAAGTTAGGAGTTTTGGCTTCACCATTAAAGAAAATTTAATACAAAAATAATTTCTTTAGCATTCTTATCATACAGTCCTAATTTTCCTGTATTTGTTTATCCAAAAAGAAATCAATTTATTATTGATAAATTTTGTCATTATTGTCCTGGTCTGTGCACATGGGAATCTTTGCTCTCCCTAGCTATTTGTCCCAAGGACTTTACGGTTTCAACTTGAACGCTTCATTGAAGTTTAACAGTCAAGAGAGGAGAGTGACTCCTGGTTTCATAAGCCCAACTGGTAGAAAAGGGAAATATATGACCTGACTCTCTTGAACAGTCTAAATTAGTGTCATTTGTGTCTCAGGAAAACTCTCAGTTATAAAGTTTTCAATTCCACTGTTCATGATAAGTATAGATAAATTTTATTCAATTAAAAATATTTTTATTTGTATATTATTTACATAATTTTATATTTAGATGATGTCTAATTTATCTTAGTATATTTTTAATTTTTTAGTATTTCATTTTTCTTCCTTTTGTGTATGAGAAAAATATTTCTGGCTTCAATAGAAAGTAATGTTTCCTCCATGACTTGGAAGTTAAGGGTTAGTGGAGAGTTATGACCCCTCATTAGAGCTGCCTTAAACACTTTAGTATTCTTTAGATGTGTGACTCTATTTCTTTTCACAGCACATGAAGAATAATGGTGTTAGTATTTTTCAGTTAATTCAGTTACTTTCCACTTCTGAAATGGTGACAGGATTTTCTATTACTATGAAAAGTCTTCCAACCATTTTTTGTAATTGGCAATGTAGACAAAACTTCTGTTTGTGAATGAAATAAGAACATTCTCAGTTATATTTCAGTCTGCATGCTATAACAGATTAGTCCACATGAGTAACTTGACAAATTTAAAGTTATGTAATATCCGTTTATTTCATATTCCATTTTATATTTACACTACTGATGTTTGGATCATTAATTTTTCATGGTAAAAAATTTAATTTATTAACTCTAGAGCCCTAAAATTAGCAGTTTTGAAAAGCTTATAGTATTTAAAATGCTATACCAATTAAATAAATATACCATAAAAGCCCAAATGACAGATTTGTTGTAAAAGTTTAGTGGAAATATTATTAATTATGACAGATCTTTTAAATGGGAAAATTGTGATAGAATTCACTTCTATATTCTTGCAATACAGAAGTTTAAATTAAAAGAAAAATAATCCAAGGTTTGCGACTGTAACTATTTCAGTGGACAGTGCAGCAATTCAATAAACAGACTTTATATGAAACATTTTAAAAATCAGTTTGGAATCTTTAACAAAAGAATAATACACAATACGGATTTTGAAAATATGTTTTGAGTTTTATATTAAAAGACATTTGGAGAGTTACGGACATCAACCTATATGCACCACTAGAAACATGATGAAATTTGTGAAGTTCTAAGTCTTAATTCCAGTTGCCACATACAATGACTTAAGTATTCTGATATTATTTTTAAAAGACTGGCACAATAAGTCAGTTTTAAAGTGAACATATACAAAGCTTAATTTATGAAACTTTAAACTATTTTAAATAAAGTTAAATCTGTTCTTCAAATCCAAATTCATCATATTGGAAATTAATAAATATGCAACAATGAAGACATTTGTTCTTATTGGTTCTGACATAAAGTTCAACATATTAATAGGTAAAATGATGTTTAAAGAAATTTTCTTGCAACTATATTCACTAAACAAATGTACACAACATTTAGTGCATTATATTTATATTTACTTGGAAGATGAGTTAAATTGAAATAATGTAGGCCCTCCCATCAAGGAAAGAAGGGTTGTATAAGTTGATGAGTATTGTTCAGTGGCATAAATACTATGACAAAGAGGATTAAGAAAGCACAGAAAATAAGTTTTGTCATATTCAAAAGTTAAGGAACTTGGTGAATGAGTTGTAGTGAACTATATGGAGAGTTGGGAAGTATATTCTGGACATGTGGAAATTGTTCAGTTTGTCAGATACAATGATTGTATAACCATAATCTAAATGGAGAAAGAAGTTGTGAAAGAGAAAGTGAGGCACATGACAGTAAATGGACAGACATTAGAATTTGAATGGAAATGATTGAAAGGTAAATAAATTATATAATATCTTTTAGAATTTGTATATTTTAATGAAGCATGGCCAAACTTTTCTCTTCTATTATTAAGTTCTGCAATTCAGTAGTTATTAATTGACTTTCTGTATAGTTCTGATTAATTCAAACTATGCTACTAATTGATTTCACAACTTCTGAGTCTCTTTATCATTCACAGATTTACAGAGCCTCACAACTCTAATATTTGAATAAGTTCATTTTGGTTATATCTACATTTAATCAAATTTATGCAGATATTACTTGAGGGCATCTGCTTTTTATTATGGTGAATTCTTGATTTCTAGGTTTTCTTTTTTTTTAAGGGATTTGTTTTGGAATATTGTGGAAAAAATTAAATAGCCAGTCATTTATTTGTTTTAGGAATTCTTATGAGTGTTTAAAGCATTTTCCTGCGTTGGATGGTGGTATCTTTTAATAGACTAAAATATAGTTCTGTTTTCAATAACCATAATAGTAAAAGAAAATAATTGGCATAGCAATGTTAACACAATGTAGCCATTAAACCAAATTAAATATCAGAAGCCTAAGAAAACTCCTTGGAACTAGATGAAACAATTTTATCATTTCATGTAGTGTTTTCTCATGATAAAGCTGTCATAGTCATAGCTAGATGCAGTGATCTTTTACAAAATCCTGGAAAGGTAGAAAATTTGAGGTAATTTCTTTTTTCTTACATGTGCCTATGCCAAGTTAATATTTAGATATTTGTAAAATTCTGGAAGCAATTTAGATTACATATGGTTCCCTAGAACCAGTGTATTTTAACTTATGTCATTTTAAAATAAAAAGGGCAATGTTAAAGTTAAGATAAAATTTTTTATGAAGATATTTTTACCATTTCTCTGTTTTTAAGGAATGAATTTGTTAAATTAAAACTGTTATAATATTTATACTTATGGTACATTAGAAAATATCAAAATATTACATTATTTCTAATCCTTTGAATTGAGATATAATTCCTCATGACTGTTTATAATAATAGTACTATATCTCTCTTCTAATGATAATTTTTCTCTATTTTTGTTTTAAAGCCTTTGAAAACTATCTCACATTTCATCTACAATTAAAATGAGTACACAGCTGGGCATGGTGCTTAGCTGGGGAGGTTTAGGTAGGAGGATTGCAAGTTTCAGGTCAGCCTCAGCAACTTAGCAAGATCCTATCTTAAAATAAAAGCATAAAAAGTCTGGGGATGTGGCTTAGTGGTAAAATGTTTCTGAGTTCAATTCTCAGTACCGAAAAAAAAAAAAAAAGAAAAAGAAAAAGAAAAAATATTTTCTATTTTTCTCTATTTCAATTTCATCTGGTTTGTATATATGAAATGGTTATTAGGGTAAAATTCAATTATCCAAACCATTTCATACCTCTTATCATACTCTTATCATATTATAGTGATTTCTCCTACTTGTCAAATACAGTACTGACCAAAAGGCTTCTTGCTAGACTTATGTAATTTCTATAACTACTAGATTATAGAAATGACAAACTATACCACAAAGGGAAAACATACAACATATTTTTCTAAATTGTCTTCAAAATTGGACGTAAGAAACTATTTTCTCCCAGCATCTATTAATGGATTCTTTACCCTTCAATTTCCTTAAACTTTACAAAAAGTATGACCCAGTTTTCCTCAGACTGAGAAAAGTATAATGCCACCTATGTCTATCTAATATATCATCCATGCATATTCTTATTATGTGATTACACATGTTTATATATAAATTCTAATGTAAGATATCTACATTTAAACTAAAATCTAACTATAGTGCTTTGAATAGTGATTATGGGTAATGTATAACAAGTAAGGCAAATACAAAATTTACATTGCATAAGTGAGAAAATGTTGAATCTAATTTATGAGTCATGAAATGATGATATAAAAGAAACTTAGAACCATCATGGAAATTATATGAAATTTCATCAAATGACAATGACTATTAAATATAGATCAATCATGCTCTTTCAACATAATCCATTTGACGCCTTCATCTGAGATATTGAAATGATAGATTTGCATGACAAATTGACTTAAAGTAAAAGACTCTAATTAGAAATGATTTCACAAATTTTAGCCATTCCTTGACTATCTGTTCTGTAGCATCTGTTCCTTTGTAGAAACAAAGGCCCAATTTTTTATCTGGGATATTGCTGACCTCTTAAAAGTATACAGTCTCAGTCCTCTCTTATGTCTATCACACTGGCTTCTCAATATTGACATATATCTGGAATTTTCCAATAAAAGGTAGAAAAATATTAACTGTGATAACTCAGATAATAGATAACCTCCTAAAGAGTACAAATAAAATTTAAAAATAAATTAACAAGGGTATGGTGCATATGCAAATTAAAAATTTAATTATAATACAAAGATGGAGGCTATGAAAAACAAACCTTTAGTTGAACATCATGTTTATAATAATTCTTACAATTGAATTTACTTACATACAAATCTTTGCATAGACTTATGTCATTATATATCCCAATACATATTCTTTGATAGTAATGTGACATCATTCACTTAAATTTTCTTTTCTTTGTAAACTTATAACTTAATATATTAGTTGCAGACTTAAAATTAATTGAATAAACATGCAAGAGCTACATTAACAATACTTTCTGTATAATGCTATAAAAAGCTCAATTTGACCAATCAGGTTTGATGCAATTGTACTCTGAAACTTATCATTTGTATCCCTATTTTCTTCCAATAAGGAATTATAAATTAGTTTTCTCCTCTGCCAAACATAAGAAAAAAGGTGGAAATATCTCTACTTTTCAATTAATCAAAGGATTGATAAATCAAAGAGGAGGTTACATATTTATAAATATTATATAATATAGAATATTGCTATATTATATGTAAACATATAATAAATCATATGTATGTAATAAATATATATATTTGATATATATGGCATTCAGAAAGAAACATTTAATTATCACTGAGAACAGACCATTACAACTATTCCAGGTAATTATCACTCCAAGTTGTAACAAATATTTTGTGTGAGATTTGTACTTTAAAACTCAAAAAGGGTAGAAAACATAAATATCAGTGAAATTTCAGGCATATTACTTTTGATAAGTACTTGTCTAATTTACTTTGGAATTAATAAAACTTGTATCCAGCATATGTAAAATTAATACATAATATTTATATAATACAAATGATTCTTTTTCACTTTGCGTTAAAGGCTCCATTGCGCTTATTCTTGTAGTCATGCAAGCTGTGATATTTGCTTTGATTCTGTCTTGTTTGCAGGTGACAATAGTCTCATCTACTTTTATCCAAAGAACAATTTTAAGATGTTCTACCATCCTCCTGCCACTCACCTCCAACTGGTAGTAGGATGGTGTGGGTTTGTTCTTATTTCTTCTTTTTGGGGTGAAGATATTTTCCAGGATAAAAATGCACTTTATTGATTTATTGAACTAAGACACATTTCAAAGGGAAGTGAAATTGTCACCTATACTGAGAACAATTACTAAAATGAACCACTTAGTGAAGAAATTGAAACACAGTAGGAAGTTTTAATTCTCATCTGAGGTTACTGTTTTCCATTTTTGGTCACTGTTCTTTGCACCAGTTAGTTTTTGTTGTCTGTCGGGCCACCCTAAAATTTAGTGACTGAAAGATTGCAAATTCTTTGACTCATGGTTCTGTGGTTGGAATAGGCAGTAAGTACGATGATGGCTTAACTGCTCTCTGCTGGCCTATCTCACGTGTCTCTTGTCAGCTGTCAGGTTGGCTGGTTGTCGAGTGGCCTGCGAGGCCTGATGCATGTGTCTGACTGTTGGCACATAGCTGACTAGTGAACTGTTGGCTGACTGCTGGCTGAGGTGTTTCATTTCTTCTCCACATGGCCCCTCATTGTCCAGCATGTTACCACAGGCTCGTCCACTTAGTGATCACTAAGTTATAAGCACACCAAGAGAGGGGGTTCCAGTAGGCAAAAAATTCTCAAGTCTCCGCTTGTAATGTTTGCTCTTACCTTTTGCAGACAAAGAGAGTCACATGGCTAAACCTAAGTTTATGTGGGTAAAGATTACCTGAAAGGATAGATACCAGGAAGGTAAATGTTATTTACCTCACTCTCATTTTTTTTTCTCTCTCTCCATCCTTCCCTCCCTCCCTCTCTTAATTTTTATATTTTCTTCTTTTCTTTTCCTCAGAGTATGGTCTCCCTTTCTCAGTGTATATATCTTTGTCTTTGGAATCTCTTCTTTCAAACAGAGATTTCTCTCTAGTGGCTGTAAGCATTTTCATTGCTTTTTATTCTTTCTCACTTTTCCTAAAGAGGAAAAATTAAACTTCGTTTATTTTCCAATATCTGGAAAATCCTTTTGATTAGAAAAACAAAGTTCTACCCTTTCTATAGCTTTATTTTAAAATTCTAAATAGTTTTGGGAACAAACTTGAGATGTCCTTCAGATAGAACTAGCCGTGAGCGATAAAATTCTGCATTAAGATTCTTCAAAGCAAATCCTTGAGGATTTGGTTTGCATTTATATTTAGCAAAGAACTGGGAGAAGTCAAGATTAATATTTAAAGATCAAGCAGCAGTCTTAGCATTTACATGTAAAAACATTAAGCATTAATCAGAGAAAGGAGATCATATAGCTCAAATTTACAGTTATAGTCTATTTTAAAAGCCTTTATGAAAACTTTAGATGGCTTTTGAAAGAATGGCTTCCAGTAGCTTGTAATAAGTTGACTAGAGCCTTTAAAATAATTTTGTTGTATAAATGCTAAAGGATTAATTTTTTTAATAAAAATGAGAATCTTAGAAAAGTGTGGTATCTGATATATAATATATAATAAAGTAGTTAATTTTATTATCACTAAAAAACTTAAAAGGATATTTTGAATTCTTATACATATGTATATGTACACATATATTTATTTATGATTAATTAGTTTCTTAAAGAGGTAAGGTAAAGATGGAACTGGTGTTGTAGCTCAGTGGCAGATCACTATGTCTTGCATGCATAAGGCACTGGGTTCAAATCTCAGTACCACATAAAAATAAATAAAAATATTGTAACCATCTATAACTAAAAAAATTATTTATAAAAAAGAGGTAAGGTAAAGAAATGGACACAAAAGATATTAAGCAATTTAAAACTCTAGTTTTGAAGGTTATAATTTGTTGCAAAAAAAAAGAAAATTACAAAGTGTGCTAATTATTTATGCTTTAATAAAAATGTCTTTATCCTCCTGTTATTTTTGTAACTGACCAGATCAGACAATTTTAGAGCAATAACAACAGACTAGATTTTTCCTCCTCCACTCCCAGAAGGCAAAAAATATCATTTTTTGTATGACAAATTTTAAAGAAAACTTAAACATTTGTGTATATGGATATATACTGATACATAACGTCTGAATTCCAGTTTTAAAAATACATAGTCTATGAATGCATACATCTCATCAATATAAGAGTAGTTTTAAAAAGATGGCTGAGAACCAAATAAAAACAACATTTAAACTTTTTCAACATGTTTAGCTTAGAGAAAGGAAGGCTAAATGAGGATGTGAGAGTCTTTTTAAAGAGGTATGTATTTATATAATGGATACAACAAGTATTTAGGAAAAATCAAAAAGAGAGCTCATTAAAGTCATCAGGAAGCAGGTAGAATAAAAGAGCACATATGTATGATTTGAAGGCACAGAGCAGTTGTGGGCATGCGTCACAAAGAATGTTGGTAAAACCCGAGCATGGACTCCAAATCCTGAGATTCTGATTAAATAGGTCTGGGATCAAACTCCAAAATTTGCATTTTTAGGACATTCCTAGATGCTGCTGGCACTGCTGGTCCAGGGACCACATGAGAGTCAATGGTGTAGAGGATGTCTGGTTAAGAACAGTAGCCTCTGGATATAAAATGCCATCAAAACAATGAAAGCAACAGTACTACAATAGCAGCAGAGGCAAAGCAATAGCAAAAGTAAAAGCTACTGAGAAAGTGTACTAGGGATTAGCTTAGTTGCATACTTTTTCTACAGCCCATTCATAGAAAAGGTATCTTTCCCACAGCCCTGATGCCTCTAAATGACCATGTCCTATCACAAGTGATAATAATGACATTGTACGCTGCATGAGGAGAGGGACTTGGCCTGTCTTCATCAACACTGTGTTTGAAACACCGTTCCTGATTATACAGGTTACTCAATTCCCCAGGCTGGTCCATGACCAGATTGATACTTGAGGAATCTAAATTGAGACACACCAACAAAGGATGCCCATCTTCAGTGGGTATTGGAACTATGATGTGAATGGAATCAGCCCAAATCACTAGACTGGAAATTATAAGTAAATAAGGAATTAAGTAGGTTGAGAGAATTGCCCCAAGAAGATGTCCCTGAGAGCATCAGATCTGTTAGGGGTTTCCTGTGCCATGGTAGTTAGTTCTATTTTCTTTCCCCTTCTTGGGATCTTGTAAGATTTTTCAGTATCTGTAAAATAACTCTCCAATTGCTTCTCTCTTTTGGAGATAGAGGGGATATGTCTCTGTTTCATGTTATCAAAAAACCCATGCTATGTAGTAAAGACTTTTTCCTCTAGAGTAAATTGCAAATAATAGCCACTTTTAAAGGCATTAGAAGCTAGTGTTGTCAGACAAAACCAGATTCTCTGTGCTACAGAAGAATGGGGCTTCAAAGGAACATCCCCTGGGATAGAGAGACCTTCCTTTAACCGTCAGTTTTTGCCAGTCCCAAGGGAAAGTCTTGGCAGGAATTTGACTATATTAGGCAGCTTTTCATCAGTGTAACAAAATTCTGGCACAGCTACTTATGAAGAAAAGTTTTATTTAGCTCACAGATCTGGAAGTTTGAAGTCCAAACTGCAAATTGTACACTCAGAGGTGACAGCTATCCTTTGACTGCATCACCTCATTTCAGATAGCAAGGCCAGGAGCAGGAGTGGGAGAAAAAAAAAAAAATGTCCTGAACTAGGAAGCAATAGCTGGGTGAAGCCAGCCTTGCTCCTTTTATAATACCACTCTCAGAAAACTTCCTGAATCCCTTCCAAAGGCAGGGTTTCCAGTGTCTTCCCACAGGCTCCACCTCTTAAAGATTCCATAGCACCCTAAATACTGCCGCCATGGAAAACAATCCACCAATCATGTGGGTCTTTGGGGGACACCCAAACCATCTCTATACCATAACAATGACTTTCTAAGATAGTGCTTTGCCATCCTGGTCAATTTTATACATTCAATTTGGAAAAGAGATTCTAGAAATCTCTACTCTGGTTCAAAAAGCTCACCTGGGATTATGAAGGCCTCTAGACAGAAGCCAAAGCTAGATAGGAAAAGATGCTTACATCTACACTCTCTCTCTCTTTTTTTTTTTTTTGAGAATTTTAATATTCATTTTTTTATTTTTCGGCAGACACAACATCTTTGTTTGTAAAATCTACACTCTCAATGAGTAGAAATACATTTTATAATCAGCGCTGGGAAGTAATGTTTCCACTGAAATTTAAAACTTCCAATCAAAAAAAAAAATGACAAAAAATTGAAAATGTATCTTTGTAACCAAAAATTATCCTCCAAAGATTTCAATTTTAAATTAAGGTTAAGAAAACTCTGTGCCTTTAGATTGTTCTTTTAAAAATATGCTGTTTGGATATTTCCTTTGAAAGGGTTCCATTTCAAATATGTATATTCATTAACTCTAACTAAAAATGGAATGTCAGACTGATGAATTATGAATATGCTGGGTTATCCTTTGGCATTATACTTTTCGTGCTGTAAATATTCATAGGAGTCTGGTATATAAGCCATTGAATATATGCCCCCTCCAGGCAAATATTGAGCTTCCTGGGGATTTGGGGTGTGCTATTCTTTTAGGAATTTTGTTCTGGAAACTATTTTGAAAACTCAATTTTTAGATTTTATTTACTATTCTTCACCATTTATCTAAGCTAAAATGTCGAATTTCCATGATTTACCTGTGTTAACTCCATCATCAGTGATATTATGTACATGAGCAATAGGATCATGGAAAATATCATCTTTGCTAGCATATTGTTGGAATACTTAACTTCAAATGAATAGATAAAGTTTTAAATTTGATTTGTTGTCATTCAGCTATAGGTTAGATTGATCCATTATTTCCAAAGTGAATTAAAAATACTATCAACTAGCAACTTGGAGAAATCAAGACACTATGTAATAAAGTTAAAAACAGTATGACAGGAATAAGAAGCAATGCTCAAAACAATCTTCTGAGAATTTTTTCCTAGTGTACAAAGTCAATTGGTACACAGTCATGCAATTCATTACAAACGGAAAATATTTAAAATTTTTTTGATTATGTGTAGTACTGGGGCTTGAACCCAGGATTTAATAAAAATGAATTATTTTAAAAGGTACTTTTAAAAAGTTAAAATCTCAACACATATAATTAATAAATGAACATATATAAAACTTTATTTAATTTATTAACTAAAGAGAAGTAGTAAGATAACACAGTAGGCTCAATGGAGAATTCAAAGAACTACATGGGCACAGGGAATAGGAATTTCAAAGTGAATTTATAATAGATGAAAAGTAATAATCAATTGCATACCATCACTTGTGTACAATTAATTTCTGCAGGCAAAAATTATTTGAGTTATCAGTTTTCTACATAAGAAGCAGTTAGGAGAACAAGATAATACACCACCATTTCCTAAAGACTTTTTCTTTTCTTTTTTTTTAGAATAGTCATAGGTTCACAGCAAAATTGAGAGGAAGATACAGAGATATCCTATATGTACCTACCCTCATTTATCCATTGCATCCCCCAGTAGTGTCTCCTATGGCAGTGGTACATTTGTTAGAACTGATAAAGTCATATTGACACATCATAATCACCTGAAATTCATACTTAACATTAAAGTTTACGTTTAATGTTGTACTTGCTATGAGTTTAGAAAAATGTGTATTTGATATGTATTCACCCTTTTAGTAATGTACAGAGTATTTTCACTGTCCTAAAAATCCTCTATTATCTACCTCTTCTGTAAAGCCTAGGCAACCACTGATCCTTTTACTTTGTTTCGCTTTTTTCAAAATTTTATACAGTTGGAATCCCATATCATGTAGCCTTTTCAGAGTGGTTTCTTTTACTTAGCCACATGCATTTAAGGTTCTTCTATGGCTTTTCATGGCTTGTTATCTCATTTCCTTTTAGAGCTAAACACATTTCATTGCCTAAATGTACCAATGTACCACAGGTTTCCTCTCCCCTCCCCCCCAAAAAAACCCATGCACCTACCAAAGGACATCTTGTTTGCCTCCAAGTTTTGGCAGTTCTGTATAAGCTGCTGTGAACATCAGTGTGCAGGTTTTGATATGGAAATAAAATTTCAATTGCTTTAGTTATATACTAGGGAGAGTGATTGCTGGATAGTATGGTAGCAGTGTTTGTTTTTATAAGAAACTGCCAAACTGTCATCCAGAGTGACTGTACCATGTTTTCATTGCCCGTAGCAGTGAATGAGAGCTCCTCTTGCCCCACATCTTCACCAATATATACTGTCATCAGTATTCTGGATTTGGACATTCTAATAGGTTTGTAGTAGTATCTCAATGTTGTTTTACTTGGCATTTCCCTAGTGAATTATGACATTGAGCATCTTTTCATAGATGTTTTAGTTTACTTTTTTCCTGAAGAATTCCACAAATTGGGTAATTTCTAAAGAAAAGAAATTTGTTTCATATAGTTCTGAAGATTCTGGGAAATCCAACATCAAGATACCAGAATCTGGTGAGGGTCTTCCTATTGTGCCATGGCATCATAACATTGTGGAGAGCACCACATGGCAAGAATTCATGAGAGAGAGAGAGAGAGAACTTTTATTATTAATCCACACCCCTGATAATATTATAGATTTATGAGGGTAATCCTCATGGTTTAGTCACTTCTTAATAACCTTACTTCTTAATACTCTTAAAATGACAATTAAATTTCAACATGAGTTTTGTAGGTGACTTGCAAATCATAACAGTACACTTATTTCCTGTAAGAATGTCTTATATTGTGAAATGCCTGATACCGCTATTTTTCTTCTATTTTTAAATTGTTATTTCCTGACATTAGTAATACTGAGAATACTTAAATAAATATGCTATTAACTAAAATATTATGGTTAAACTTTCATTAATGTTTGCTTTTTATCTTTGCATGATGCTAGAACCTTACAATTCTGTATCCAATGTTAGGGGATGGTATGCTCTTTATAGAAGAGGAATGTAATGCCCAAGCAGATTATTTTCCTCAAGTTCCACAGCTAGCAAAGTTTACAGTGAGGACTTGGACTTGTCTTTTTGCTCTAAGTCTAATGCTTTTTCAGTTACATCACAATTGATCCAAAGTAGGATAATAGTTATTGGTGCTTTATTTATGATTAAACTCCCAAATGAACTTTAATCTTCAACTAATCATATAGCTAGTTAAAAATATACTTTACTTGAAACCTATGAAATGAATGAGGTAGAATAAATGTCACTTTGCACTGGAGACTTAGCTATAGTTAATACGATAAATGCAAAAAGAAGAGCCAATTTTGAGGTAGCTTATATTTGATTAGTTTTTTTTTAATTTTTTATTGTTGGTTGTTCAAAACATTACAAATTTCTTGACATATCATATTCCACACTTTGATTCAAGTGGGTTATGAACTCCCACCTTCACCCCATACACAGATTGCAGAATCACATCAGTTACACATCCATTGATTTACATATTGCCATACTAGTGACTGTTGTGCTCCGCTGCCTTTCCCATCCTCCACCATCCCCCCTCCCCACATCTCCCCTCCCCTCCCTTCCTCTCTCTCTACCCCCTCCACTGTATAACGCTGAGGGTCTCCTTCCATTTCCAAGCAATTTCCCTTCTCTCTCCCTTTCCCTCCCACCTCTCATCCCTGTTAAATGTTAATCTTCTTCTCATGCTCTTCGTCCCTACTCTGTTCTTAGTTACTCTCCTTATATCAAAGAAGACATTTGGCATTTGTTTTTTAGGGATTGGCTAGCTTCACTTAGCATAATCTGCTCTAATGCCATCCATTTCCCTGTAAATTCTATGATTTTGTCATTTTTTAATGCAGAGTAATACTCCATTGTGTATAAATGCCACATTTTTTTTTTATCCATTCGTCTATTGAAGGGCATCTAGGTTGGTTCCACAGTCTAGCTATTGTGAATTGTGCTGCTATGACCATCGATGTAGCAGTGTCCCTGTAGCATGCTCTTTTTAGGTCTTTAGGGAATAGACCAAGAAGGGGAATAGCTGGGTCAAATGGTGGCTCCATTCCCAGCTTTCCAAGAAATCTCCATACTGCTTTCCAAATTGGCTGCACCAATTTGCAGTCCCACCAGCAATGTACAAGTGTACCCTTTTCCCCACATCCTCGCCAGCACTTGTTGTTGTTTGACTTCCTAATGGCTGCCAATCTTACTGGAGTGAGATGGTATCTTAGGGTGGTTTTGATTTGCATTTCTCTGACAGCTAGAGATGTTGAGCATTTTTTCATGTACTTGTTGATTGACTGTATGTCCTCCTCTGAGAAGTGTCTGTTCAGGTCCTTGGCCCATTTGTTGATTGGGTTGTTTGTTCTCTTATTGTCTAATTTTTGGAGTTCTTTGTATACTCTGGATATTAGGGCTCTATCTGAAGTGTGAGGAGTAAAGATTTGTTCCCAGGGTGTAGGCTCCCTTTTACCTCTCTTATTGTTTCTTTTGCTGAGAAAAAACTTTTTAGTTTGAGTAAGTCCCATTTGTTGATTCTAGTTATTAACTTTTGTGCTATGGGTGTCCTATTGAGGAATTTGGAGCCCGACCCCACCGACTGTAGATCGTAGCCAACTTTTTCTTCTATCAGACGGCGCGTCTCTGATTTGATATCAAGCTCCTTGATCCATTTTAAATTCACTTTTGTGCATGGCGAGAGAAAGGGATTCAGTTTCATTTTGTTGCATATGGATTTCCAGTTTTCCCAGCACCATTTGTTGAAAATGCTATCCTTCCTCCATTGCATGCTTTTAGCCCCTTTATCAAATATAAGGTAGTTGTAGTTTTGTGGATTGGTTTCTGTGTCCTCTATTCTGTACCATTGGTCCACCCGCCTGTTTTGGTACCAGTACCATGCTGTTTTTGTTACTATTGCTCTGTAGTATAGTTTGAAGTCTGGTATCGCTATACCACCTGATTCACACTTCCTGCTTAGCATTGTTTTTGCTATTCTGGGTCTTTTATTTTTCCATATGAATTTCATGATTGCTTTCTCTATTTCTACAAGAAATGCCGTTGGGATTTTGATTGGCATTGCATTAAACCTATAGAGAACTTTTGGTAATATTGCCATTTTGATGATGTTAGTTCTGCCTATCCATGAACAGGGTATATTTTTCCATCTTCTAAGATCTTCTTCTATTTCTCTCTTTAGGGTTCTGTAGTTTTCATTGTATAAGTCTTTCACCTCTTTTGTTAGGTTGATTCCCAAGTATTTTATTTTTTTTGAAGATATTGTGAATGGAGTGGTTGTCCTCATTTCCATTTCAGAGGATTTGTCGCTGATATACAGGAATGCCTTTGATTTATGCGTGTTGATTTTATATCCTGCCACTTTGCTAAATTCATTTATTAGCTCTAATAGTTTCTTTGTAGAGCCTTTTGGGTCTGCTAGGTATAGAATCATATCATCTGCAAATAGTGATAATTTAAGTTCTTCTTTTCCTATTTTGATGGCTTTAATTTATTTTGTCTGTCTAATTGCTCTGGCCAGTGTTTCGAGAACTATGTTGAACAGAAGTGGAGAGAGAGGGCATCCCTGTCTTGTTCCAGATTTTAGAGGGAATGCCTTCAGTTTTTCTCCATTCAGAATGATGCTAGCCTGAGGCTTAGCATAGATTGCTTTTACAATATTGAGGTATGTTCCTGTTATCCCTAGTTTTTCTAGAGTTTTGAACATAAAGGGATGCTGTACTTTGTCGAATGCTTTTTCCGCATCTATCGAGATGATCATATGGTTCTTATTTTTAAGTCTATTGATGTGGTGAATAACATTTATTGATTTCCGTATATTGAACCAGCCTTGCATCCCAGGGATGAATCCTACTTGATCATGGTGTACAATGTTTTTGATATGTTTTTGTATCCGATTCGCCAGGATTTTATTCAGGATTTTTACATCTAGGTTCATTAGAGATATTGGTCTGTAGTTTTCTTTCTTTGAAGTGTCTTTTTCTGGTTTAGGTATCAGGGTGATGTTGGCTTCATAGAATGAATTTGGAAGTTCTCCCTCCTTTTCTATTTCCTGAAGTAGCTTGAAAAGTATTGGTATTAGTTCTTCTTTAAAGGTTTTGTAAAATTCTGCTGTATACCCATCCGGTCCTGGGCTTTTCTTAGTTGGTAGTCTTTTGATGGTTTCTTCTATTTCCTCAATTGATATTGGTCTGTTTAGGTTGTCTATATCCTCCTGACTCAATCTGGGCAGATCATATGACTTAAGAAATTTATCTATGCCTTCACTATCTTCTAATTTATTGGAGTATAAGGATTCAAAATAATTTCTGATTATCTTCTGTATTTCTGAAGTGTCTGTTGTTATATTGCCTTTTTCATCCATATGCTAGTAATCTGAGTTCTCTCTCTTCTTCTCTTCGTTAGCATGGCTAAGGGTCTGTCGATTTTGTTTATTTTTTCAAAGAACCAAGTTTTAGTTTTGTCAATTTTTTCAATTGTTTCTTTAAACTTTTGTTTATCATGGAAGGTTTTAATTTCATCTTCCATCCTGAAGCTTAATTTCGCTGGATACACAATTCTTGGTTGGAACCCATTTTCTTTCAGTGTTTGAAATATGTTATTCCAGGATCTTCTAGCTTTCAGAGTCTGTGTTGAAAGATCAGCTGTTATCCTGATTGGTTTACCCCTAAATGTAATCTGCTTCCTTTCTCTTGTAGCTTTTAAAATTCTCTCCTTATTCTGTATGTTGGGCACCTTCATTATAATGTGTCTAGGTGTGGATCTCTTATGATTTTGCACATTCGGCGTCCTGTAGGCTTCTAGGATTTGGGATTCTGTCTCATTCTTCAAGTCTGGGAAATTTTCTCATATTATTTCATTGAATAGATTGCTCGCTCATTCCTTTGGTTTGAAACTCTATCCTTTCCTGTATCCCAATGACTCTTAAATTTGGTCTCTTGATGTTATCCCATATTTCTTGGATGTTCTGCTCATGGTTTCTTAACAGTCTTGCTGAGCTGTCTATGTTCTTTTCCAGTTGAAATACTTTGTCTTCATTGTCTGATGTTCTATCTTCTAAGTGTTCTACTCTGCTGGTAGTATTCTCAATTGAGTTTTTAAGTTGGTTTATTGCTTCCTGCATTTCTAGGATTTCTGTTTGTTTGTTTTTTATAACCTCTATCTCCCTGTATAGTTGATCCTTTGCTTCCTGGATTTGTTTGCGTAATTCATTGTCGAAGTGATCTTTCATTGTCTGATTTTGCTGGTTAATGTCTTGCTTGATACTCCAGATCATCTGAAGCATGTATATCCTGAATTCTTTATCTGACATTCCATCTGCTACAGCTGTTACCTCTTCTAAAGTTGCGTTGACCTGCATTGCTTGTGGTCCTTTCTTTCCTTGTCTTTTCATACTGCTTGCATATCTTTCCTGCAGGCGTGGGCGGCGGCTCTGCTCTCTCCTTATTCCAATTGGGGTGTCGTGGCTACCTCGCCGGCAGGTCACTGGGCCTGTTCTGGGCGCTGGCGGCAGCTCTGTTCTGCCCCTACTCCAATTGGGGTGACGAGTGTACCACGCCGGCAGGCCACCGGGCCTGGTCCGCCGGTCGGTTGCAGGTTTGCCTACCCTGCAGGTGCGGGCGGCGGCTCTACTCTGCCCCTACTCCAAAAGGGGTGACGTGTCTGTCGTACTGGCAGGCCACTGGGCCTGTCCCGCTGGTCGGTCGCAGATCTGCCCACCTTTCGGGCACGGGTGGTAGCTCTGCTCTGCCCCTACTCCAATTGGGGTGTCGTGACTACCCCGCCGGCAGGTCACTGGGCCTGTTCCTGGCACGGGCGGCGACTCTGCTATCACGCCGGCAGGCTCCTGGGCCAGATCCGCCGGTCTGTCGCAGGTCTGCCTACCTTGCAGGCACGGGCGGCTGCTCTGCCCTGCCCCTCCTACCACGCCTGCGGACCACTGTGCCTGATCTGCAGGTTGGTCACAGTTCTGCTCACCCTGCGGGCACGGGTGGCGGTTTCGCTCCGCCCCCACTCCAATTGGGGTCATGTGACCACCACACCGGCAGGGCCTGATCCGGGCGTGGGCGAAGGATCTGCTCTGCCCCTACTCCAGTTGGGGTGACGTGTGTACCACGCTGCAGGCCGCTGGGCCTGACCCGCCCGTCTGTCACAGGTCTGCTTACCTTGCAAGTGCGGGAGGTGGCTCTGCCCTGCCCTTCCTACCACGCCCATGTACCACTGTGTCGCGGGTCTGCCCACCTTGCGGGCGCGGTTGGCGGCTCCGCTCCGCCCCCTCTCCAATTGGGGTCATGAGGTAACCACGCCGGCGAGCCGCTGGGCCTGCTCAGGGCACTGGCAGCAGCCCGGCTCCTCCCCTCTGGCTCGACGACAAATCGAAAGAGACTCGGGTGTCTGTGCCTCACCCCCCCTACCAGGAGACCAACTGTTTCTGTCGCCGCTGGTATTGATGAAGTTCTCTCCTCTGCCGCTTTCTGATGACATCAGATCTCTGCCATGTTGGTATCCTATGTGAATGGCAGCATTTCGTTCCCCTTGCTGGGCAACCAAAGCAACGGGTGAGTCCTGACCGGCCCTCAGCAGGACCCGGACCGAGAAGCAGTTTACGCGGGCTCCTAGCCCTGGGCCAGGGCAGTTCCGGGAGCCGGAACTCGGCCGCTCCGTGCTCGGTGTATGCTCTGATAAGAGCAGACTCCAAGAAGCAGCCTCCGCAGGCTCCCCAGCCCTTATATTTGATTAGTTTTATTTCTTGTTTTTACTAAAGAAAATATTTTGCATTTGTTGAAAATGTGACTTTTGTAGTGACATGACATATTATTAGATATTCCTAATAATACTAAATATAAATTTTTCAATCTCCCACTTTAAAATTTTTAAAATAGAAGGATTATTATCTCATTTTATCGTGGTCTCTCATTGTAACATTGATTGTCAAGTATATTTTTATTAAAATGTGTTAAAATACATGGTTCAGTTCTAAAATATAACCCCAATTTAAGAAACCCATCTGGAATGCCTGTTTCTAATATTAGTAGCCCTATAATTTTTTTCCTGCTACTTAATTTGACAACTGTACTCTCTGAAAAGTAGATAAATGTATTTTTCTACAATTTTCTTTCCAATTCCAAATGCTACATTTCAAATTTCAAAGGTAAATTACTAAATAAATGCTCTTTGAACAAGCCTATATTTTGCTTTTGAAGCCAAGTGCCAGTAGCAGAGAAGACCACAAAATTATTCAGTAAAATCTTGCTACTATTTCTATAAATTAAAGCAATATGAAAAATATGTTGTTTTGATAAATCAAGTCTGTTTTTTCCCCCCACACTAATAGTTGCCTGAATTATTATGAGAAAATGACATACCTTTGCTGATTTCTTCTGATGTTTTCCTTTTCAGAAAACATATATTTGGTTATCTCAGGAGTTCCCCCCACTACTTACTGAAATTGTTTACCTCATTCCATCTACTTTTTCAGGTTGCTAGATTGCAAATATCATGAAAAACTATTATTAGGAATATATTTTAGATAATAAATAAATGGAGAACTTAATTGCATCAAGGTCTCAGTTTTCTTTTGAAACCTTAATAAACAGAAAATTGTATTTATTCCTCTTAACAATGTTCAAGTAGAAAAGCCACATTACTCATCTTACAACCTTCTTGGACATATGTGAAAATAAGCAGCTAATTATATTGGAAACATTGTGTTTTCAAATGAAGTGCTCATGCCTTATTTCTGGGACTAAAACCGGAGTTTTCCTCGTACCTCCCTGCCAGAATAACTCTGAGGCAGAGAAAATGAAGAATAGAGGAACTTATGCTCAATTAGCTGACAGTCATGCTGAAGGCAAGAAACAGCTACCAGCAGTAGTAAACCTGTGTACTAAAAGAAAACGCAAGAAATAGGAATATATTTCTTTTGCTATGCAATTTGCAGCATCTTTACTGACATAAACGTAGAATTAAACTCATTCTTTTAATTTATAAGAACTTTGGAAAGGATTTTCCTGAATAACTTGCTGCATAATATCTAATGTTTGTTAGATAACAATAACTGTATTTTTTGAGAGTTCATTAGTATCTGATATTCAAAAAATAATAGATAATATTTCCTATTTTTAACTTTTTAAAAAAGTTTTTGGGTACCAAGGATTGAACTCAGGGGCAGTCAGCCACTGAGCCACATCCCCAGCCCTACTTTGTATTTTATTTAGAGACAGGATCTCACTGAGTTGCTTAGAGCCTCATTTTTGCTGAGGCTGGTTTTATACTCACAGTTCTTCTGCCTCAACCTCCCAAGCAACTGGAATTACAGGCATGCACTACTGCACGTGGCTCCTATTTTTTTTAAGATAATACTGAGTAATGAAGGTTTTATGATATGAATTAGAATTAATAAAGTTATTTTCCCATAACAACCTTGATTACAGTAAAATATATTTTGATGTTTTGTCAATTGATTTAAATTTTTAATCAATATGTACTATCAATACTTACATTGTAATATGTATTATAGTGATGGTTTTCATTTTATGTCTTGTTTATAGAATCATATAATTTACTCAATTTTCTCCTGTACAATAAAACTTAGAAAGGTTCATTTTAATCAAAAAGCATCTAATTGAAGAAATATACTTGCTACATAAATTTAGTAACAAAAAGCAAAATCACTTGCAAATAAAATATATTGACATAAGACTTTATTGATCTTTAATATATCCTTTGCATTTTGGTTATTTATATACTCTGTAAATGACTTATTCATGATGCTTATAACAAAATAATAGAGACTAGGTAATTTATAAAGAACAAAAATTTAGTTCGTATAGTTATGCAGTCTGGAAGTTCAAGGTCAAGGCTCTGGGAGTTTGAGTGTAGGATGAGCTCCAACCCTGCCTCTGTCTCTGCTTCCAAGGTCGAACCTTAAACACTGGCCAAAGGGTTGGAAGGGCAAAAGGGTCAAAAAGAGTCTAGATAATTCCCTTCAGTCCTTTAATAAGCTTTTGATCCATTCGTGAGAATGTAACTTTCATGACCTAATCACCTCACATCATTTAATACTGCTGCATTAGGAGTTGAATTTCTACATTGGTTTTGGATGGAACACAAAGGTTCAAACCATAGCAATAGACTAATTTAAAAATCAAATTATAACTTTGCATCATGCAATAAACTTCATGAGATCCCCAGGTGGTATTTGCTGTCAGCATAAGTTGATTGCTATTTGTATCTCCAAAGCTTTTGGTGCATAAACTCTATTAAAATAGTAATTAAAATTTACAATTTGTTCCCTGCTCCTTCAATGTCTAAGTCTTTTTCTAAATGGTTTTCTCATTAAATGTAAGGTGTATGAAACATGAGTAATTTATTTTATTAACTGCTTTTAAACTGCCTGGTATTTAGTAAGGGCCTCAATAAATAGCAGTTGAATTAATGAATAATATTAGTAGTAGTCAATTATTATAGATAATACAGATTGAGCATATTTGTGCAATGTCCTTTGGCAGTCTAGAAAAAAGCCCATTTTACCCCAGATATATACAAAATTATTGTTAATACTTACCTAAGGAAAAGAGAGTTGGAGGAGAGATGTCCCCACCCCCTGCTTTTTTTTTTTTTCTACAAAGTTAATCTTACCTATGTGAATAATTTCTGTCATTCTGGAATAAAAACCACAGCAAAATGCAACTGGAGCTTCCTTTCTTATATATTAGAATTTGGATTGAGTGCTATCATAGGGAGCAAGACAGAAATTATAAAGCCTGCCATTTAATAAAGAAGATGTCAAGGAAAATGCTGAAGGCATTTTCATGTTTATAGTTTCAGTACATCCATGGATGACAAGTTTATAATAAGATGAACCATGCTTTCAAGCATGGATTTGAAACAGGAGGGCAAATAGAATTAGCTGAAAGCATAATAGAAATTAGTATATTCTAAGGAGAAAAAAAATGAGAAGGCATGACCAATATAGAAATCTAGGTTTTAAAAAAGATTAAGGCAGAATATCTCTAGGGTCCATTATATCTCTAAAACTTGCATGAACAGATGCATTCACTGATTTGCAGTGAGACATGGGAAAATCATAATTATACTACACCTCAGCTTTCTTAGGTCCTATTTTTCACATGGGAAACATGTTTGCCTCTAGTGGGAGAAAGTAGTTAGATGATTAATGAAGAAAATACATAATTCAGGATATGACAATTTTGTTAATAAAACACGCACTTTTAATTTCTCTGATGGGAAAATATTGTGATTTCTACCATGTCTTTGTTTTTTAGGACCATTTAAATGAGAGAAAGAAAAGTGACAATTTTTTTTTTGTGAAAGCAACTACCATTAGATTTACTCCTGTACCTCATGTCAGGACAAAATATTTGCTTTATGATAAATGACAATAAGAAAAGTAGTATTTTGTTCATGAAATTCCAGGCCGCTTCCATTCTGTGAAAGAATGATTTCTGAACTTACATTTAAATTTTTTCTATTGAATTGAATTGTTTCTCTGAAAATTCCAAGTCTTTAAAGTATTTTTAATCTTGTTATAAAGTGAATGTTCTAGAATTAAAAAGAATAATGCAAAAGGGATTTTTCTTCTTTTATCCTGTGGCAAGATAATTGCTCTGACATTATTGGATTTGGAAATTGTTGACAGTTTTGTACCCTGGGTAATAAAAACAAAACACAAAAGCTTCAATACCTTTTTTCCTCTTTAGTTTTTAAAAAATGTATCTCCATTTCTAAAATGGTCAGAAAGATTTGCTTTGTTTTGTAAAGATTTTGGAAGCATTATTGCATGCATATACCTGTACCCCAAACCAGGAGGATCATGGGTGTTCTCCTGTGAAGTGATTTGGTTTCAGTTTTTCTCTGTGGAGTTATTTATTTATTTATTTTTATTTCTTGGTAATTTGGTAGTCTTGATTTGAATTTATCATTGCAAGCTTGAAAGAAAATATGGATTTTTTAATACTTATTTTAAAAATCAACAATCTTTATTTTGGTCTTAAAAAGTGAACATATACACATAAGGGCATGACTTCATCTGAAATTCATACTACATAAAAGATTCATTATATTTATTTCTTAATTTCTCTTTAAAATCTGATTATGAGGGAATCTGAAGATGCTGCTCAGTGGTGGAATGATTTCCTTGAATGTGTGAGGACCTGGTTTTCATCCCTAGAACTGGAAAAAAACCTAATTATTATTATTATTATTGTTTTTTTGAGATACTGGGGTCAAATCCATTGAGCATTCTAGGCAAGCACTCTACCATTGAGCTGCAAGTACAGCTCTTTTCATTTTTCAGACAGGGTCACACTAGAGTGGCGTACTTAAGTATGTAGAGGTAAAATACTTCTGATATACAAAATATTGAACTAATGATCCAGGAAGGAAAATATTTTTTTTTCAAAAAGCATAAAATACGGCAAAATCTTGATAATATTAGATTTGAATGATTTCACAACGTATAGCTCTTTTCTCTAAACTCTTATTTATGTTTGAAAATTTATATAATTAAAACAGAAATTTTCACCTAAAAGAGACATAGTAGTTCTTCAATGATGAGTCACTCAAGATAATCTATTTAATTTATAAATTGACACCTTTCTCCATATGACAATAAACTCACAAAGGCATAAAAAGGTAATCTTAATATGTTTGAAATTTTGACCAAATAATGCCAAAATCTGTTTGATTTACATTTTTTAAAAAAATATTGAATTAGTGATAGAACTGATCAATTTAGTCAGTGCATTTGAGGTTAGCAAAACTCCTATGCTGACACATTTGTTATTCAGCCACATCTTTTCAACAGACATGTGTGGATTGATCACTGAGGCCAGATTATAAACTAAGCTTCAGTAATATAAATATGAAGAAGGCAGAGGGCCAATCTTGAAGAAGTTCAGTGGGAAAAAAACTGCATGTGCTCATGTGTATATGTCTACAGCATTGTAACAGTGTTGATGATTGCTATGGTGGAAAACTACAGGGGCTGATGTGGATGTATGTAGGAGCAATGAGACTAACTTTGTTTTCTGAGTCAAGTTTGCAGTAACTTGAACAGAGATATAGAAGTCATTCTTCACAGAAAAATGTGTTTAAGTTCATGAAGAGATGAGAAGGGTATATACGTTTTTCAGGTGCAAAACTGGCAGGGGCATCAAATTTTTTTGCAGACTCGTTCATCCTTCATATATAGTACAAAAACATGACAAATTAGAAATTAGTATATTTACTATATGACATTGTGTGAGTGTGAGTATGTGAATATGTGTGTATGTGTGTGGCGGGGGGGAGGGATAGTAACAGTGGTAGCACTAGGGTTTTTAGTTCTCAAATGGTTCTAAATGAATGCAATATGATTTCATGTGAATCTCATATAAATTATTCCTAGAAGACAATCAGGGATATCATAGTCTACGAGTTCTTCTGCTGTGTTTTATATTACTCAGTGTTATAAAAGTCTTTCACATTGCTGAGAATAGCCATATTTCATTGTGACATAGTGATTGTAAGCAAAATTCTTAAAGCCATAAACCCATTCTTCTTTTGATGGACGTTTGGGACATTTTTATTATTTTTTGTATTAGGAGCTTGATGTTATGAACTTTATCACATATATCCAGGTGAAGTATATAGCAGCTTCTTTAGGGCATATTCTTAGGAATAGAATTGCTACATCATAGGGCATATGAAGAAAGGTTTTGATAATGTCAGCTTTTTCAAAGTTATCCCAATTTATAATGCCATCAATATGCCCTTGTGTGTGTCCTTCATTCACATGTTCACTAAAATTTAGTATTACCTAAATTATCTATTTTTGTCAATATGTTGGGTCTCATTATTTCATTGAGGCCTTAAGTATGCTATTCTCTTTTTTTTTCCAAATATCAAGCAGATTTTTAAAAATTTACAGAAGGTCATAATAACATAACTTTAAAAGTACATATAGTTTCTGTATTTCTTTTTTTTCATTGTAGCTTTTTTAAAAATTATTATTAGTTGTTCAAAACATTACAAAGCTCTTGACATATCATATTTCATACATTTGATTCAAGTGGGTTATGAACTCCCATTTTTACCCCTTATACAGATTGCAGAATCACATCGGTTACGGTTACACATTCACGTTTTTACATACTGCCATACTATTGTCTGTTGTATTCTGCTGCCTTTTCTATCCTCTACTGTCCCCCCTCCACTCCCCTCCCCTCCCCTCCCATCTTCTCTCTCTCTACCCCATCTACTGTAATTCATTTCTCTCTCTTTTTTCCCCTTTCCCCTCACATCCTCTTCTATGTAATTTTGTATAACAATGAGGGTCTCCTTCCATTTCCATGCAATTTCCCTTCTCTCTGCCTTTCCCTCCCACCTCTCGTCTCTGTTTAATGGTAATCTTCTTCTCATGCTCTTCCTCCCTGCTCTGTTCTGAGTTGCCCTCCTTATATCAAAGAAGACATTTGGCATTTGTTTTTTAGGGATTGGCTAGCTTCACTTAGCATAATCTGCTCTAATGCCATCTATTTCCCTGCAAATGCCATGATTTTGTCATTTTTTAGTGCTGAGTAATACTCCATTGTGTATAAATGCCACATTTTTTTTATCCATTCATCTATTGAAGGGCATCTAGGTTGGTTCCACAGTCTAGTTATTGTGAATTGTGCTGCTATGAACATCAGTGTAGCTGTATCCCTATAATATGCTCTTTTAAGGTCTTTGGGGAATAGTGCGAGAAGGGGAATAGCTGGGTCAAATGGTGGTTCCATTCCCAGCTTTCCAAGGAATGTCCATACTGCTTTCCAAATTGGCTGCACCAATTTTCAGTCCCAAGGTATGCTATTCTCTTAAAACTAATGAGGCTGTAAATTTTCATAGGTTTAGTGATGTTCATATATCCTCTTTTGTGAAATCCTTTTTTGTGAAAGTTGTGAAATCATATTTTGGCTTATTTTTTTTTTCTATTGAGATGTTTGTATTTTTCTTGTTAATTACTAGGACTTTTGTGTATTTGCCAGTCTATTGTTATTCAATGACAAGGATTCATCATATTATGGTTATTATCATTAGAGTGTAATAATCCACTTATCAGAGCTACTTTAGTAAAAAATTAATCCTTTGATAAGTTGAAGATAGAATAACAGATGCAATAATACAATGAGATTCTGAAACTGTAGCTATTTTGTAATATAAAGCATAGTCACAAAAATTTCCCTTCAAAGGTCATGTGTTTCCCCAGTAAATGAATGGAATGTCAGTCAGATAATAATTTTTACTTCTACTTAGACTATGTTATTATGTATAACTTTAAAATATGTCATAATGTTAAAAATCAACAAAAGTGAAGGGAATTCCCCTTGCTTATAGAAGATAAGTATAAACTACTGAAATGAAGTAATGCCTGGTCATGCCATTCTATATATGTAAGCATCCCACTGATTGCTGGGTACCACACACATGCAAAGAAATCCAGAAGTTAGTCTACTGGAATTGAATAGAACAACCGTAGTAAGATTAGACAGTTGGATCAGTTATTAAAATGAGAGATTTGGAATCAATGCAGAATATAATCGTATTATGCAATTGTGAATGTAGTCTTGCCACTTCTCTAAATGATAGGTGACTTGTGTAGTCAATACCATATGTATTTAATATTGTGTGAGATAAATGGAGACAGTTGATTTACTTGGCTCTGGATGTTTCTTTAACATATTCTGTGAAATGATTTGTGTAACCTCAAACAGTATAAATAAAATTGTGGTCTTTACTTTGCAAAAAATAATGGACTAGAATAAATTCACTGCAGAGTAGGGGGAGGGTGTTCAGACATGCCAATGTTAATAAATGTTGATGGTTGAGGTAGTTTGCTTTAAACTAGAAAAGCTTCTTGATTTTGAAAATTAAAACTCCTAAGTATAATCATTTCCCATTCACTACTGAGCTGAAGATCACAAGGCCATGAATGAACAGAAGGGCATAAGAGTGGGTTTGAACTCATGCTTATGTTATGGGAAAATAAGATAACATTCATGTTACTGAAATTAATGTGGAAACTGAGAACAATAGGGCATTTGTTTGGAATCTCACAGAAGATAGAAAAAAAGTAGAAACTCATTTTAAAATAATATTTTATCTTTAATAGTGATATTGATGAAAATGCCCTACAGATATGTGATTAAATAAAGGTAAATAATACATTATATATACATACAGAGACAGTAACTACTCAATAGATATTGATAAAAAGCTAAGAGAATTTCCATTCATTTTTAGTAATAATAAGAATAATATGAAAATAAAATAAATAAAAGGAAGAAAAATAAATCATTAAAAATTTGTGGTTGTATGTCAAGGACAGCAGGTAGTGGCAAATTTTCAAAATAGAAAAGTTGATTAATAGGTGGTAAAATAAGGACTCTACATCAAGTTCCTCTGACAGGCTATTCAATTTACATGTAATTGGAGCCTTTACAGTTTTTAATAGTAGTGCTTAAAAACTTAGAGATAAGGAGCATAATATTAGTTTGTTGAAAAATTAAATGAGATTAAATGTTCAGATAGTTGTAAATTAAAGAGGGTCACGACTATGAAACTCCAAAATATGATTATTTACCATTCACAGCTGAACTGAACTTGGTAGGATAGTGAATGCATAGAAGAAAAGGGAGTATCAAAAATGTTGGATTATGATCTTATTATGAATGTTGCCATATGACTTGAAAATTCAGTTTTTATTATGTGATAGAAGATAGATTTCAATATCAAAATATTTTATTTATTGGGAAAATAAATATATTCAAATGAGATACTAGTTTGCTTTGTTATTTCTATTTTCCTACTTGCAAATTCCCAGAGGGTAGCCAGGTTTTTTGGGTTCCTTTGTCTTGGAGGTACATTATGTGAGGCTGAAAGAAGTCACCAAAGATAAACACTCTTCCTTGATTTTGTTTCCCAAAACCTAAATATTGAGGTTTTATGCTCAGAAAGGGAGAGGTAGGAATCAAGCCTGTCACTGAGAAGAGTGCCTAGGTCGAAAGGGGTCATGGCGTGAGATAACTGGAACCTTTTGGAGGACTCTTACTGTCCTCATTTCCCTTGTTCCAGTGATGCAGTCACATGCAAGAGGAAAATGGTATATGGTGTACTGAGTCAGAATGTATTAGGGCAGTAGGCAATAGGATTCTCAGCCTCAGAAGGAATCCAGTATCCAAGTTGGGGAATTACCTCGGTAAACAACTCAAGTGCTCTTAAGGCACTGTGCATTCTGAGGTCAGAAACATTTTAGATGTGATTAGATGGACCAAAGATAAAAGGACCTTTTCACTAAATATTCTATCTGGATATGAAAGACCTAAAGAATCTTCTCAAATTTCTCTAGGAAGATAAATTATCTCAATAATGCATACGTGTATAACCCTTCCTGATTAGTAGAATCTGAGTCATAAATATTTTGATGTAGATAAATAATGAAAAGTACTTTAATATTCAAAACATCTATAGAAAAGAAAGTCTTAAGAAAATAGTAAATCTCAGATGCTTATACTTTCACTTGTTTCTATGAGTAATGAAAAATATGTCGTATGATTCCAAGGTGTAGAAAATGTCAAGTCATTAAAGATTTTTAATTACTGACATAATTACAGCATTGATGTAGGTGTGAAAGGTGATCAAGTTCATCCCAGTTCTGTTTTTCTAGGAGATCTTAAATATAGATGTGAAAATGGAGAAAGGAAAGGCCTGGGAACAAATACAGTGTGTTAAGGCTGGAGTAGAGAAAGATTAATCCTGGAACAAAGACAGGAAATAAAGGAGACTAAAGCTCTAGTTCATGAGCCCCCCTTGTACTCATTGGAACCAGATATGGAAGAGGATATTCTACTGAGGGTAGCAAAGTTCAACCCTCTGGATTTGGCAGCCTCATCAAGACGGAGAAATGCTACCGATTCCTCATTCCTGTGTATTTTACTTTCTGTTGAAAGACTGGTGATTACTCAGACATCGGAGTGGGCAGGCTTTTTCATCTGTCTACCCTAGTAAGCCTACTGGAATCTGGCAGCTTGCCTCACCTGGCAGCTAAAAGGCAGGATATACCCTTCCCAAACTGTGGGTGGAAGAAAATTTGCCTTGGCCTGTGTTTGCATTAGACAAACCTGCTAACCACCATCTCAAGCAGCAACCAAGAGGTTTTGGCCAGCAGCCAATTTTCTATGGTTAAACATAAATCTTCAAATATGATTTGATAAGAATATAATACCATACATTCCTCCTGTGGGGGTCATTTCAAGCAAAATGTGTCTGATTACAGCAGACCAGCCCAACATAACTACCCTAAATTACCATCCTTATTTAGGCAGGTGATAAAAATATAATGTTGATCCTAAAGCAAATTCCTAATTAGCTCTTGGACAAAAAAGAAATTCATGTAAGACTTGTTTTGTATAAAGCTGTAACATAGGAAATGTTCATTTTTTTCTATTGGTCTTTTACATCTTTACCAGTTTTCTCGCCCTTGCTACTATTAGTCTAGCCTGTCCCTTAAGGGGTATCACTAATTCATACTTCTGCTAGCTCTAGAGCTTGTCCCCAGATTCACTACATTTCCCTTCCTTTCCAGCTCACAAAAATGCACATGCATGCATGCACACACACACACACACACATCTTACTACAGTACATATAACATCTTCCATCAAACACTCACTATTCAAACTAGCTAAGTTATTAAATTGTTCAATAAGACTATAATTATTCATGGTACAACAACTTCTAAATCTTGGTGCCTTAGTGGAGCGTTAAAAGATTCTGTTATAGTTGATTCTATCAGCTAAACATGGTCTTTTTTTCCCTAAAAATAAAGGATTATAAAATAAAACCATACAATTCTGCCTCTTCTAATCTCACCCAATGCTGATACATTATAATAGTCTTATTAGAAATATTATATATTTATGTACATATATACATGTGTGCATGTGCACACGCACATACAAACATTATAATAGTAGAAAATGCTGTTAACATATGGTTTTCTCCTAGCTCATGTGCAGAAAAGGGAAGAGGAAGCTGGGGTCAGTGGTGTGTGCAGTCCCAGGAGGATCACAAGTTTGAGGTCAGTCTCAGCAACTTAGTGAGAACCTCAACAGTTTAGTGAGAGCCTGTATCAAAATAAAGAGTAAAAAAGGATGGGGATGCAGTCTAGAAATAGAGCACCCCTGGATTCAATCCTCAGTATTGCAAAAGAAGAAGAAAAAAGATTAATGGTTAACAGCTTTCAAGTGAAACCAGCAGGCATTTGGGAATTGGGAGATTTCTGTCAATATGAAAGGCCTGATAAATTTTCTGCAGCCTGGAACAACTAACTCAAAATGAATAGAAATGGAAACTAGTGTGGTCATATCTCCAGACTTTTCCCTTGATTTCAGAGAAATTGAAGACAAAGGCATTGGAACATTGTTGCAAGTGGACTGTGGCCCCTGTATAGTTTAATCAGCTATGGCTACCAATTCTAAATGTTCCTTGTACTAAATGAGGAAGACAAACAATAAAATCCTATTTTTAAATATTCATTTCAGGAGTAACCAGTTATAACTAAGTTGCTGAATTTGGCAGGCCAGCAGATTTTAAGTTTCTTATTAATCCTCATATGTAGAAAGTTCATTTATTTTTTCAACTAGTAATGTTTATTAACTGGCACCAATGTTATAAGATGCTTTTATCCAGTAACCTAATAATCTTTGTGAATTCAGAAAAAAATTAAACATTTGATTTTTTTCCCAGTAAATATCTTGTCCAAGTCAAGAAAATCATTAAATTGGGACTTAAAAACAAAACAAAACAAAATAAACCCACATAACTAGTCCTAGGAGCTATAAGGCAGTAATGTGAAAGGTCCCACTTAAGTTAGATATAAATATTATGAAACTACAGCATGAAAATCCTATTGGTTCAGTGGTTAAGAAAGCCAGCTTCAAGGCTTAGATGTAGGGATGCATGTCTTGGAATCTCAGTTCTATTTGTGTATTACTGGCAATATGTCTTTGGGGAAACTAATTAAACCTTAAGTCTCAGTTTTTCCATAAAAATAATTAGTATATACCATATTGAGTTGTTATGATAATTAATAAGATAGTGTATGAAAAGTACTTTAGACAAAATGCTCATGTAGGTGCATGTATATTAGTACCTGATTCTTGTTATTGTTAACTGGGACTTTAGAACACGTAAGGCACAGAGCCTTCTCTCTTACCAATGAAGCTTTCTTACCTCCCAAGTAGAACTCTCTAGTCTCCTACAAATCATGCAAGTAAATAGTCATCAACATGCAATTTAGAACTGATTATTATTTATATGTGCAGTTGCTCCAATAAAGAATTAACACTACTTCTAAGCAGTATTATTATTTGATATAATATACACTAGATTTGTTCAAGCACTATGATTCTCAATTATCTTTAATTATGGTTTTAAATAAATGATGAAGTAAGGAAGGAAACAATATAAAAATTTTACAGACATCTCTTAAGCATATTTTAACCAGCCTGTCATTAAAGTCCCATAAAGTTTTAGTATTTTCAACTAGGCAATTATACAGATGCCATTTCCAAGCTGTCTCATTAAATCTCAGGAAATACTTTAATTGTACTGTATAAAAATTTTTTGTTAATGACTTTATTCTAAAGGAATCTATGAAAGTGAAAAGAGAAAGTTTTTGAAGGTGATTTTTTTTTTAGGAGGAAAGGCTAAATAGAAAATATAATGAATAATTTTGACCTAACAGTTAAATGTTAAGGTGGCTGATGAAGAACTAATTAAACCAAAGTGGTATAAGCATTGCATGAATTTGAGGTTTTAGCTGGTGGTTCCTCTTTCTAGATCTAGGTAAATGTGTGCTCAACCTGAAGTCAGCATTGTTCTGTACCTCATTTTATAGGAGCAAAGAACAAGGAAAATAGAGTTATTCATCTGCTTAGGAAAAGAGCCACATTCAACCAATTTACTCACCTTTTTCCATCTATGTCATCTTGTTTGGCCAGGAGGAATTCATTTTTCTGTTCTGTTACAATAGAACTGTCTTAGCTTGTCAGTTTCCTACAAGCATTTTTACACACATGTATCACCTTAATGTCTGTAGTCATTAAAACACAAACCTCCCATTACAAAGAGCTGGTTAAGAAGATGATGTGAGCTGGAACTTTACCATATTGAGTAACCAAAACACAAACTTGAGTTAATATGAGTCTGGACACATTCACAGGCTCTCTGGAGTCACAGAAGATGTATTTTACTGCTTGTAACCCTAAAATAAATGTACGTTTTTCTCTTTGATAAACAAAAATAAATCCATTCAATTTTACATTATTGTTCCTTTCAGAATGACATATTAGACTTTCATGAAAACTGAAGTTTGTGAAGTTTTTTTTTGTCTATTTGACTAACTTGTTCAAATATATATTTTTTTAATGAATAGAAATTTATTTCTTACAGTTTTGAGGCCTAGGAAGTTCAAGATCAAGGTTCTGGCAAGTTCAATGTCTAGTGAAGTCTGCTCTCTGCTTCCAAGATGGCACCTTGAATGTTGCATTTTCTAGAGGGGGAAGCATTATGTCCTAACATGGCAGAAGACTGAGGGAAAAGTGCTCAGGGATGTGGGAAGTGTCTTATATAAGCATCTTCTGTAATATATTTTCCAGCATGGGTTCATAGGAACAATAATCTCTAAATATTTCCATGTTCATTTTGGTTGTTCCAGAGTCTGCATATGAAAGTCAGTGTGGCTATTCATAAAATCTTTGGCTTATAATTTTCTCATAAATATATTAAACTTGTTACTCAGTTCTCTTTTGGCATTTGTTTCAAGAAAGCTGTGGTCAAACCAATTTCTTCCTCTTTTAAGCAATTTTGTCATTTTTTCCTAGATTCTTGAAGGATTTTTTTTTTCTTTTTCCTACCTTTCAATAATTTTTTTAGAATATCTCTTAGTGTTGACTATTTGAGGTCAATTTTTCCAGTTGTATTCTATGCCCTTTCAATATGTAACTACAAACCTTCCTTAAATCTTTTAAACCTTATGTTAGTTGTCCTCAAACCAAAAGTCTATCCAGGTATTTTATCCCTGAAATACTATTAGTAATAAATACTAACATTTGGACACACACTATATACAAAGTATTCATACATTATCTCTTATACCAGTCATATAAGTAGGAATGACTGAGAAAAACTGGGGGCCATATTAACATAGGCAGTAACCTCTCAAAGATTAGGAATAGGTAAGTTTTTACAGTCTATACATACATAAGGCATCACTTTTTTTTAACAAAAATGCCTTATTAAGAGACCTACTCTTGCTCTCTGATTATATTTTGAATTTATAACTTTATAATTTGTTAGAAAATTTTTGAGCATCTACTATGCACCAGTTATAATGTATCAGAAGAAGAAATTTGTCACAAAACAAAGTAAGTTGTCATCTAGACCCTGCTATTTAGGAATTCACAATCTAGTGAGAGAAAGGTGCTTTTAAGCTAATGATAAGACTAAGTAACTGTAAGTAAAAGTAATTGCAGTCTATGACAGATACAAGATTCCTGTCCCTTTTAGGATCAATTGCTGCATCTTCTTTTGAGTTATGCTTTTGAAAGGGTCAGATTTTTCTCTATGCATTTTATTTTGATTATTGAACTTCAAACATGGTGAAGTCCTTACATAAAAAGCAAAATGAAATTGTCTTCCATGTGGAAACACCTGAAGTTGAAATTTTAAGACTTGGTAAATATAAAGCAAGAGTTCAAGGAAACATTCAATAAGTACTAACTTTCTAAGAATCCTCAGGATTTCTGTTGCTTTATATAATTATGCTCATGAATGAGGCCTCCTTCTTAGCTGTCACTGAGTCATGGCACAGGGTTCTCAAGAGCTAAATCCTATGAGGATGTGACTGATAACAGCAGCATCAAGTTTTGCCAGGCTCTTCCAACATGCTCTGCATAGATTCCATTTTCTCCAATCTGGTTCTTCCAGGACCTTTCAAGGGTATGTGTTTTCATGCAGTTTTCTAATTCTGCTCTTTGGGAATAGATTCTTTCTGACCTACAAAAACCCAACCCACTTCATCACTTGGGTTTTTTGCCACCATCCTTTGAGGGTTCTTTCCTCGAGCTTATACCAAGAGTCAGGCTGTCTTCTTCCACTTTCTCTGAAGGGTGGAAGATAGAGTAGGCTTCAGATACGCTCAGAGCTTTCCTGCATGGGTTGACAATATGGATTGATTTCACTAAGTTACCTATCTGGTTAGAAAAGGCAGAGTTAAACCTAAATCACCCACTGCCCATAATCTCCCATTATTATCATGTTAATGTTTCATTGGATTCTGAGAATCGTTCTCAGGTGGGCTGACCATGACCTCTATTTTTGCAGAGAAAGCTTGTTGGAGAGAGCTAATCTCACGATACTTACTGGTTGATAGTGTCTTCCTTATGTAGTATCTTCTGTTTCTTAGTACTATAACTCCTCTTGTTCAGGTGTAGTTCATTTGTTAATTCATTCAACAAATATTTCCTAAGCCCTACTGTGTGTGTTGGACATGGTGCTGAATGCACAGATTAAATAACAATTTTTTATAGACATGATCCCAGTTTTGGGTGATATATAAAACTTTATTTAGGACCTTTATCTCACTTCAAAGGAATTTTTAAAAATCTCTTTTTATCAGAACACTATAGTTATTTACATTGTAATTGCACTCATCTTGACAAAATCATACATGCCTCCCTCTCTGTCCTCCATTCTCCTTCTTTTATTCTACTGATCTTCCTTGTGCTCTTTTATTTTTGGTACTTTCTACATGTACACGAAGATGAAATTCCCTGTGGTATATTTATATATGCATATTATGTGATTTTGTTAAATTTGTTTTGTATTTTCTTCTCTTTCCCTTCCTTCCCCCTGCCCTTTCCATCTCCTTCTGCCCCACTGACCTTCCCTATATCTTTATAATATTCTATTACTCCTATTCCCTGCTGCCTTCTTTCCCTTATTTTGCTCTAATTTTTATATATGAGAGGGAGCATTCGACTCATAATTTTCTGAGTCAGGCTTATTTCACTTATCATGATGTTCTCCATTTTCATTCATTTACCAGCTAATGACAATTTCAGTCTTCACTTCAAAGGATTTTTGAAAAGTTGAGAGGCTAGTCCTGACTAGTCCTTCTAGAAAAGAAGTCAGTATGATATTTGAAAGTCTACAGATCTTAGGTTTAGTACTTTTTCTCCCTAAACTAATGAGATCAAGCAAATGTCAGAACCTTCCTCTTTAGCTTCTCCAAATAAATTGAAGAGAGTCATAATTTAATTTCTTCCCTAAGGATTTGTGCATCAGAAAGAATCAGTTTTCTCTTTACTGAGAGTCTAATCAACTCACCTCTTCTTTAATTCTTTTCTTATGACATAACCACGTCACAGAAAGTGACCTCTGAGTCATCTGGACAAAACTCTGTGAAGCCTTTTCTTCCAGAAAATAGATATATTTAAACAAATACTCTTTGTTTTAGGCCATATGGGCTGTATAAACATGAATTTGTTAAAACCTACACATAAGTTTAATTTCATAACGTCATTAAATACATTATTTTTCTTTCAGTCTGAGCCTCAATTTTATTGTTCTTCATATTTACCTAGAAAGCTGAATTAAAATGTAGATCTTCTTATTCCACCCTCAAAAATCCATACACAATGGATCTTGAGTGGAGCTAAGGAACCCACATCTGTATTTAAAATTTTTATGTTTGGGGGACTAGAGTTGAATCTCAGTGGTAGAGTGCGGCGTAGCACATGTGAGGCACTGGGTGCGATCCTCAGCACCACATAAAAATAAACAAATAAAATAAAGGTATGCTATTCATCAACAACTACAAAAATGTTTTAAATATCTTAAATAAAAAATAAAATCTAAAAATAATTGTTTTTACAAAATGTAGTTTGTGAGTCAACCCTTGAGAATCATTGCTTTAAATAATACATTCCTATATGTTCGTTAATTGCAGATGTAGAATATCTGATAGGATATCTGTGTTTATATCTACCTATTAAAGTATTGCATGTTTTTAGAATGATCTGTTTTGAATACATAGAATATTCTACCTTATTTTTTGAATAAGTTAATATATACTGGCTTATTTCCAATTTAAAATCCAGTAGAACTATGTTACTTTTCAAATGACATAACATCCAGACTAATATGACATTCTAGATGTGTTAGTCAGCTTCCCATCTCTGTGACAAGATATATGAGACCATCAACTTAAAGAAGACTTATTTGGCTCATGGTTTCAGAGGTTTGGTTCATGGTCACTTGACTCTTTTGGGGTGTGGGGGTGGTTGTGGAGAGCAGAATACTGTGGCATGGAGCCATTGGTGGAGCAAAGCTTCTCACCTCATGGCAGCCAGGAAGCAAAAAGAGCGAGAAAGGAGCTGGGGTCCAAATATCCTCTTCAAGAGCAGCAGAGTGACCCAACTTTCTTCTGCTAGGCTCCACCTCCCAAAGTATCTGCCATTTCCCCATAGCACCACAGGCTGACCACCAAGCCTTTAGCATATGGGCCGTTGGGGGACATTCAAGATTCAAACCTTAACAGTGCATTAATGTTTAGATAAAACTTATGCCAAGTGGGCTATTAGTCATCTAAAATGATATAAAGATTCCTCTATGTGAAAAAAAGTGTTACTAAAACAACTGATTTGTCTTGTTCTCCAGTATCTTCTAAGAAAAAAATGAACTGAAAACATAGAAAGAAGACTTTTTGTTAAATATGACAGTTTGAACATGTACAAAGTTTTCACCTTTCCCCCAAATATCCTCAAATGTAGAAATTCCAAGGGAGAAGTGGGTAAAAATATTAGGAAAAGAGAAGGGGAGGGAAACATGGCAGCAATGACTTCTTTTTTTTTATTGGTTTTTCAAAACATTACAAAGCTCTTGACATATCATATTTCATACATTTGATTCAAGTAGGTTATGAACTCTCATTTTTACCCCAAATACAGATTGCAGAATCACATCGGTTACACATCCACATTTTTACATAATGCCATATTAGTAACTGTTGTATTCTGCTACCTTTCCTATCCTCTACCATCCCCCCTCCCCTCCCCTCCCATCTTCTCTCTCTACCCCATCTACTGTAATTCATTTCTCTCCTTGTTTTTTTTCCCATTCCCCTCACGACCTCTTATATGTAATTTTGTATAATAATGAGGGTCTCCTTCCATTTCCATGCAATTTCCCTTTTCTCTCCCTTTCCCTCCCACCTCATGTCTCTGTTTAATGTTAATCTTTTCCTCCTGCTCTTCCTCCCTGCTCTGTTCTTAGTTGCTCTCATTATATCAAAGAAGACATTTGTCATTTGTTTTTTAGGGATTGGCTAGCTTCACTTAGCATAATCTGCTCTAGTGCCATCCATTTCCCTGCAAATTCCATGATTTTGTCATTTTTTAGTGCTGCGTAATACTCCATGGTGTATAAATGCCACATTTTTTTTATCCATTCATCTGTTGAAGGGCATCTGGGTTGGTTCCACAGTCTAGCTGTTGTGAATTCTGCTGCTATGAACATCGATGTGGCAGTATCCCTGTAGTACGCTCTTTTAAGGTCTTCAGGGAATAGTCCGAGAAGGGCCATACCTGGGTCAAATGGTGGTTCCATTCCCAGCTTTCTCAGGAATCTCCATACTGCTTTCCAAATTGGCCGCACCAATTTGCTGTCCCACCAGCAATGTACAAGAGTACCCTTTTCCCCACATCCTCTCCAGCACTTGTTGTTGTTTGACTTCAGAATGGCTGCCAATCTTACTGGAGTGAGATGGTATCTTAGGGTGGTTTTGATTTGCATTTCTCTGACTGCTAGAGATGGTGAGCATTTTTTCATGTACTTGTTGATTGATTGTATGTCCTCCTTTGAGAAGTGTCTGTTCAGGTCCTTGGCCCATTTGTTGATTGGGTTATTTGTTATCTTATTGTCTAATTTTTTGAGTTCTTTGTATACTCTGGATATTAGGGCTCTATCTGAAGTGTGAGGAGTAAAAATTTGTTCCCATGATGTAGGCTCCCTATTTACCTCTCTTATTGTTTCTCTTGCTGAGAAAAAACTTTTTAGTTTAAGTAAGTCCTATTTGTTGATTCTTGTTATTAACTCTTGTGCTATGGGTGTCCTATTAAGGAATTTGGAGCCTGACCCCACAATATGTAGATCGGAGCCAGCTTTTTCTTCTATCAGATGGCGTGTCTCTGATTTGATATCAAGCTCCTTGATCCATTTTGAGTTAATTTTTGTGCATGGCGAGAGGAGGGGATTCAGTTTCATTTTGTTGCATATGGATTTCCAGTTTTCCCAGCACCATCTGTTGAAGATGCTATCCTTCCTCCATTGCATGCTTTTAGCCCCTTTATCAAATATAAGATAGTTGTAACTTTGTGGATTAGTCTCTGTGTCCTCTATTCTGTACCATTGGTCCACCCGCCTGTTTTGGTAACAGTACCATGATGTTTTTGTTACTATTGCTCTGTAATATAGTTTGAAATCTGGTATCGCTATACCACCTGATTCACACTTCCTGCTTAGAGTTGCTTTTGCTACTCTGGGTCTTTTATTTTTCCATATGAATTTCATGATTGCTTTATCTATTTCTACAAGAAATGCCATTGGGATTTTGATTGGCATTGCATTAAACCTATAGGGAACTTTTGGTAATATTGCCATTTTGATGATGTTAGTTCTGCCTATCCATGAACAGGGTATATTTTTCCATCTTCTAAGATCTTCTTCTATTTCCTCTTTAGGGTTCTGTAGTTTTCATTGTATAAATCTTTCACCTATTTTGTTAGGTTGATTCCCAAGTATTTTATTTTTTTTGAGGATATTGTGAATGGAGTGTTTTTCCTCATTTCCGTTTCAGAAGTTTTGTCGCTGATATACAGAAATGCCTTTGATTTATGTGTGTTGATTTAATATCTTGCCACTTTGCTGAATTCATTTATTAGTTCTAGTAGTTTTTTTGTAGACCCTTTTGGGTCTTCTAGGTATAGAATCATGTCATCTGCAAATAGTGATAATTTAAGTTCTTCTTTTCCTATTTTGATGCCTTTAATTTCTTTTGTCTGTCTAATTGCTCTGGCCAGTGTTTCGAGAACTATATTGAATAGAAGTGGTGATAGAGGGCATCCCTGTCTTGCTCCAGATTTTAGAGGGAATGCCTTCAATTTTTCTCCATTCAGATTGATGCTAGCCTGAGGCTTAGCATAGATAGCTTTTACAATGTTGAGGTAAGTTCCTGTTATCCCTAGTTTTTCTAATGTTTTGAACATAAAGGGATGCTGAACTTTGTCGAATGCTTTTTCTGCGTCTATCGAGATGATCATATGGTTCTTATCTTTAAGTCTATTGATGTGGTGAATAACATTTATTGATTTCCGTATATTGAACCATCCTTGCATCCCAGGGATGAATCTTACTTGATCATGGTGCACGATTTTTTTTGATGTGTTTTTGTATCCGATTCGCCAGAATTTTATTGAGGATTTTTGCATCTAGGTTCATTAGAGATATTGGTCTGTAGTTTTCTTTCTTTGAGGTGTCTTTGTCTGGTTTCGGAATGAGGGTGATGTTGGCCTCATAGAATGAATTTGGAAGAGCTCCCTCTTTTTCTATTTCCTGAAATAACTTGAAAAGTATTGGTATTAATTCTTCTTTAAAGGTTTTGTAAAACTCTACTGTATACCCATCCGGTCCTGGGCTTTCTTGGTTGGTAGCCTTTTGATTGCTTCTTTTATTTCATCCATTGATATTGGTCTGTTCAAATTGTGTGTATCTTCCTGACTCAGTCTGGGCAAATCATATGACTTAAGAAATTTATCGATGTCTTCACTATCTTCTATTTTATTGGAATGTAGGTTTTCAAAATAATTTCTAATTGTCTTCTGTATTTCTGTAGCATCTGTTGTGATATTGCCTTTTTCATCCCGTATGTTAGTAATTTGAGTTCTCTCTCTTCTTCTCTTCGTTAGCATGGCTAAGGGTCTGTTGATCTTATTTATTTTTTCGAAGAACCAACTTTTAGTTTTGTTAATTTTTTCAATAGTTTCTTTTGTTTTAATTTCATTGATTTCCGCTCTGATTTTAATTATTTCTTGCCTTCTGCTACATTTGCTGTTGTTTTGCTCTTCCTTTTCTAGGGCTTTGAGATGAAGTGTGAGCTCATTTATTTGTTGTTGTTTTTTTTTCTTTTTTTGAGGAATGACCTCCAGGCGATGAATTTCCCTCTTAGAACTGCTTTCATTGTGTCCCATAGATTCCGATTTGTTGTGTCTGTATTTTCATTTATCTCTAAGAATTTTTTGATTTCCTCCTTTATGTCTTCTGTAACCCATGGATCATTCAGTAACATATTGTTCATTTTCCATGTGATGTAGGATTTTTCCTTCCTTCTTTTATCATTGATTTCCAGTTTCATTCCATTATGATCAGATAAAATGCATGGTATTATCTCCACCCCTTTATATTTACTGAGGGTTGCCCTATGTCATAATATATGATCTATTTTTGAGAAGGATCCATGTGCTGCTGAGAAAAAAGTATATCCACTTGATGATGGTTCATATATTCTATATATGTCAGTTAAGTCTAGGTTATTGATTGTGATATTGAGTTCTATAGTTTCTTTATTCAACTTTTGTTTGGAGGATCTGTCCAATGGTGAGAGAGGTGTGTTGAAGTCACCCATAATTATTGTGTTGTGGTCTATTTGATTCTTGAACTTGAGGAGAATTTGTTTTATGAACGTCGCAGCACCATTATTTGGTGCATAAATATTGATAATTGTTATGTCTTGTTGGTGAATGGTTCCTTTTAACAGTATATAATGTCCTTCCTTATCCCTTTTGATTAACTTAGTCTTGAAGTCGATTTTATTTGATAGGAGGATGGCCACCCCTGCTTGCTTACGAGGACCGTGTGCGTGGTAAATTTTTTCCCAACCTTTCACCTTCAGCCTGTGTATGTCTTTTCCAATCAGATGTGTCTCCTGGAGGCAGCATATTGTTGGATTTGTTTTTTTTAATCCATGTTACCAGCCTATGTCGCTTTATTGGAGAGTTTAAGCCATTAATGTTTAGAGTTACTATTGATATATGGTTTGTACTTCCAGCCATGATTGCTTATTTATCTTTTTTTTTTTTAATTTAGTTTGTTTCTCCATGATTAGCTTTCCCCCTGCCCTCTGTCTTTACTGAGGCACTTCTCACTGATGGTTTTGGTTGTTGTTTTTCCTTCCTTCCTCGTGTAGTGTTTTGCTCAAGATGCTTTGCAATGCTGGTTTTCTGGCTGCAAATTCTTTTAACTTTTGTTTGTCATGAAAGATTTTTATTTCGTTGTCATAACTGAAGCTTAATTTTGCTGGATACAGAATTCTTGGTTGGCATCCATTGTCTTTCAGTGTTTGAAATACGTTGTTCCAGGATCTTCTCGCTTTCAGCGTCTGTGATGAAAAATCCGTTGTTAACCTTATTGGTTTACCCCTGAATGTAATCTGCCTCCTTTCTCTTGTAGCTTTTAATATTTACTCTTTGTTCTGTATATTGGATATCTTCATAACAATGTGTCTTGGCATTGGTCTACTGTGATTTTGTATTCTTGGTGTCCTGTATGCATCTACAATTTGTATATCCGTTTCCTTTTTTATTTCTGGAAAGTTTTCTGTAATTATTTCATTCAGCAGGTTACTCATTCCCTTGGTTTGAACCTCTGTAACTTCCTCTATCCCGATGACTCTTAAGTTTGTTTTTTTTATGTTATCCCATATCTCTTGGATGTTTTTCTCGTGATTTTTTACCAGCCTTTCTGAGTTGGCTAGACTCTTTTCAAGATGATATATTTTGTCTTCATTATCTGACGTTCTGGCTTCTACTTGCTCCACTCTGTTAGTGATACTCTCATTTGAGTTTTTAATTTGGTTTATAGTTTCCTTCATTTCTAGAATTATTGTTTGATTTTTTTTATAATCTCTATCTCCTGATAAAGATGCTTAACTTCTTCTTTTATCTGTTTATGTAATTAATTTTCAATATGTTCTTTCACTGTTTGAATTTGCTGTCTCATATCCTCTTTAAGGTTCCATTCGATGCTGTCTAAGGTATTCCTTGAGTTCTTTATTTGCCCATTTTTCTGATGACTCCAGGTCCTCCTGAATATTTCGACTGTCCTGTATTGTTTGTACTCCTTTTCTTGCTTGCTTTTTCATGCTGCTCATGTTACTTCTTGTTCTGTTTGACTGCTGAGTTACTGTTTACTCCTATAAATTTATTTTATGCTTGGGAGGAAAGGTATTAGAAGGGAAGGGAAGAAGTCACTAAAGAGAATGAGAGTAAGCAGGTAGAATTCAAGGAAGGGGGAATAAGAAAATTGAAAACAAATGAAAAGACAAAAGAAAAAAATAGAAAATTAAAAAAGAAAAATTAAAAAAAATAAAAAAATAAAAATTTAAATTAAAAATTTTTTTTAAAAAATTTAAAAAACAACAATAAAAAATGAAAATGAAAAAAACCCAAATTAAAAAAAAATTAATAAATGCAGTCTTAGAGTTTGATTATCTTCTCTTCCAGTAGGTGGAGCTGTGCCCGCTGGGCCAAGCTTCTCCTCTCAATACGCGGGAACCAATCACTGTGAAGCAGCTCCTCCTCCCAGACTGGGCGGGTCTCCAATCCTGAGTGTCTAGGGCCTTCTCTTGTGTCTAGTCACTTCCCCACTTTTCCTCAAGCCAGGCCCCGCTCACCGGTGACGCTCACCACAATACTGGCTGCACGCCAGGTCTGCTGTTCCCGGGAGCCCTGTTTTCATGAACGACTGGGCACACTCTCCCTGTTTGCCATTCCCTCAGACCCTAAGTTTGTAGAGCTTGGGGCTGAGAACCCTCAGCGAATTTTGCTAGCCCTTCAGTAGCCACTGGTGCAAGAGACCTCAGTTGTCAGCACTGGTGGGAGCGGTAGCCGGGAGTTCCGCGCTGTGGTCTGCACCTTCCTGATTCCCTTGGTCTGGCTGTCGCACTCACGGGAGAGCTGGGAGGGGCCCTTAAGGTTTCCCTGCTGTGTGGAGAGGGAAGGCTAGGGGATTACACACCTGTCGCCGCTGGTTTCAATGGAGTTATCTCCTCCGCCGCATTCTGGTGACGTCAGTTCTCCATGGTGGTATCCCATGCAGATGGCGACAGTTTGTTCCCTTTGCTGGGTGACCAATGCAACGGGTGGGTCCTGACTGTCTCTCCCAAACCCCGTTTCAATCCTATGGCCACTGCCTATGAAGGCTCAGTTGGCATTAACCTCCATAGGATCAGAAGGGCCGACCAGTTGTTTCAGCGGGATCATTTAGTGCTGAGTCACAGCAGTTTGTCTGCGAGAAGCAGGCGAACGGGAGCTTGAATTCAGACAATCCGGGCTCGGTGTGTGTTCTGAGAGGCCCAGACTGTTCGCCCCAGATCCATGTCAGCTCAGCATTGCCTAGTGATCCTGAGCAAACAGCATTTAGACGGTATACGACTCCCTATGCCCGCGCAGCTGAAGAGGTCAGAGACTTGATCTCTCCGTGCCCGCCACCATGTTGGATCCAGCAATAACTTCTGAAAGAGAATGAGGGACAGGGAACAGCAATAATGTTTGGAAGGTTGAAAACCAAGCAGGTGAGTAGCAGTTGACTTAGCCCAAGCAAGAAAACTGGATCCCAAACTAGACTGAAGACTTAGATCCAGTTTCATCTACCAAGGAATGACACTAAATTTGGGAACTGGCAGCACCAGATTCTCTGAAATTGGGATAAAGCTGGACTCTGCATAGAAGAATTAGCTGAGACTCTATTTAAAAAGTAATTAGAACATCATATTCTATTCCCCTTCTCTATGACCAGATATCTGTTGCTTTCTATATCATCAGGAAAGTCAAGTTTATTACCTGAGAAGGATGAAGTCCAGTCTCTCTGACTGGAGGACACCAGCACAGTTGAGTGGATGGATAACTCTTCTATAAATCTAGAGATAAGAGGAGTTTTACTACAGCATTTCAAAATTTTATTTCTCTTCCCCTTGGGTTCACAGAATCTGGCATTAGACTTGAACCAAGATAGAAAGGTTAAAAGAGTATTTTGTGATGAATGGAAATAGCCCAAAGTTATAATCCTATGCATCTTTGAATATTTCCAAACAGAACCACCCTGTAAGCCTATATTTGGTTGAAAAGCCTTGCCTACCCACTTAGAGCTTTTAATCAACCTTTTAGAGTCCAAGTCTCATATGTGGGCAGTGATGAGTCTGCTCTTGTCACCAGGCACTTGAACAAAGACTTTAATAATCATGAATCCAAATTAAATCAAAGATTCGAATTTATTATATAAAGTAAGTTTTAGAAAACAACAGCTATGAAAATGTGATGAAACTAAACAACAAAGGAAAAATAACTCAGCGACATCCCCAGAGATAAGAGAACTCCTGACAGCCATAATATAACAAAATAATATAATTTTAAAAATCAGAGGAATACATTAAACATATGACAGCTACAAAAATGTGAGTACTGGGCATAGAATTAACAAAATCTCTGTTAAAAAATAGGGTAAAAAGACAAAAAGAAGAAGATAAACAAGAGAGAGAAGAGGAAATAATAAAATACTTAAAGATTATTCCTTAGAATTGATAGTAAAAAGGATGAAGAAAGATTCAAATTAGGACACATTGCTATTAAATTTCAAAGCATTGGGACCAATACAAGATTCCCAAAGCTTTTAGAGAAAAAGATCCTTTTCATACAAAGGACCAAGTGTCAGAATGGTATTGAACTTCTCAGTAGCAGCACTGTAAGCCAAGAGAGTAAACCAAGTTCTTATAAATTCTGAGGCAAAATCATTTCCATCTCAGAATTCTGTGCCTAGCCAAATAAAAAGATGGGGATTGAAATAAAGTCTCACAGATTTAGTTTCCTCTGTATACTTTAGTTTCATATAGTATAATTTCCTATGTTTACTTAGAAAGCGACTGAGGATAGATTCTACCAAGACAAAAGCATAAACCAAGAAAATGAAAGTGAAGTAATGGAGAAGAGCAAGTCTCAACATGGGGAAGAGAATGCCTAGGAAATTGTGGAAAAAGATCTCCAAATGATATTTGTGTAACTGACCTAAAGCAGGTCAGGTAGCTTCAGGAAGATAAAATTTAGTATATTGAGAGGAGATTGCTAAATTTAAAAAGAACTCAGGGATATAGTAGTGAGAAGCACATAGCAAACTTAGCAAATACAACAACTAGAGGACAATTATTTCAGAGAAGGAAGTGTTATGAAATAATAATATGGTTCAGTTGTCAAAGGTATTTATACTTTATTTTTTATTATTTTATAGTAATTTAAAATCAAATATTTATTTAACAATTTCACTATATTGGGAGAGGGGAATAGGAAGTATGCAAGTGCTTGCTGGAGGTGGTTGAGTTGGATGAGAGATAGAAATCTGGATAGATATTTCCCCTGTGCAAATGGCCAGTAAACACTTGAAAAGATCCTCAGCATCGTTAGTCATCAGGGAGATACAAATCAAGACAACGTCATACCATCTAGGATGACTAGACTCAAAGTTAGATGACCAGTGTTGGAGAGTGTGTGGGAAATTGGAACTCCTGTACACTGCTAGTGTAGCTGTATTTGAAAAACAGCCAATTTCTCAAATGAGAATTGCCTTTATAACCCAGAAATTCCACTAGATAATACTCAAGAGAAGGGAAAACATATCTACACAGAAAACCTTGTATACAAATGTATAAATGATATAAATGTATAAAATGATGGCAATGTTATACTACCATAAGGTAGTATTATTCGTAAGAGGTGAAAGGTGAAAACAAACATCCATCAATGAATGGAGAGAGAAAGAAAATGTGGTATATCCACAAAGTGAAGTAAACACGGACACATGCTCCTTTTTGTAAGAACATTAAAAATATGCTTAGTGAAAGAAGCCAGTCATGAAAGTTTTGATTTCCATCCATAAGAAATTCCAGAATAGGAAAACCAGCTGAGATTGGTTGAAAAGGTAGATTAGAGGTGCTTAGGACTGGGGTGGGGGAAACCACTATTTTATGCAGGTGATGGCTGAAGGATAAGGATCCTTTATGGAAGAGTGTGATGGCAATGTTATAAAATTAACTGTACAACTGATGGTTGTACATATCCTTGACTATACCAAAAAACACTTAATTGTACACTTAAAATGTGTGACTTGTATGGTGTATGAATTACATCTCAATACAGCTGTTGGTGTTTTTTTTTTTGTTTGTTTGTTTTTTGTTTTTGTTTTTAAATGGAAAATTTGGGCTGGGGTTGTGGCTAAGTGGTAGAGCGCTTGTCTAGCACATGTGAGGCACTGTATTCAATTCTCAGCACCATATATAAATAAGTAAATAAAATATAGGTCCATGAACAACTATTAAAAGTAAAAAAAAAATAATTTAAAAAAGGAAAATTTGAGAAGCAGGAAAACAACCATATTATTTAGAAAGTTGAAGGTTCACAACATTTCTGTAGGGTAGAATTATTCAACCTATTGACATTCAGGGCCAAATCATTGTTTGAAGTACAGAGCTATCTGGTGTATTGTAGGATGAATGAATCCAACCCTGGCCTCTTCCCACTTGTTGCAGCAGTGGCTCTCTTCCCATAATCTGTGAGAACCACAATGTCTCTAGACACTGCCAAAGGGCTCCTGAGGGAGGAAGTGAAAAACCACTGCTCTGGGGATTGGGGATAAAAGTGGTAGAGAGCTGTAACACAGAGGCATGGCTGTTTTTCATAACAAAAGTTGAAGAAATTGCTTAAATATTTGACTGTTGAAACTATGAACAGGTCAGCTGTTCATGATCTTAGTCAGCTGGGGTACTATAACAAAATACCAGAGTTGTCTTAAGCAACAAGTAAGGGCTCATTCTGACTTGTAGAGAGCTGCTTTCTCACTGATACTCACAAGGGAGAGAGAAACAAAAAGTAAGGGATGCAGATCTTCCTATTGGATTAAGCCCCCATCCTAATGACCTTACTTTTTTCCTCATAACCCTATCTCTAAATACAGTTATAGTGAAGGTTAAGGAATAAATAAATAAGTTTTTGGAGAATGGTTTAGTCCATATTGATATGTAAGTTTGAATAAAATAGAAACTAATTATTACATATTTTTACAGAACATTTATAATAAAATTAGCCACAGTAGTTAATCCTCGTTGGGATTCCTTACCAGGGTGCCAATAAAGTCACTGTCACCAAGGATATTACTGGCAATATTCTCAATAGTGTTTGTTTGTTTTTGTTGTTGACTAATTTTCCCCAATTTTTATTAGTTTGTGGTGGATTTTTTAAAAACTATCTCAACACATCTGCATTTTAAAAAAAATCCAACTGAGCTGGTTCATGAGCATGATTTTTTCAAAAGTATTTTTCTTTTACTTGTTTTGTCTTTAGATAGGTTTGGACAAAAATCTTTTATCACGATTTTCAAAAGATTCAGGAGAAAAGGGGAAATATTAACCTAACCTAATATATAGAAGCAATTATACTATTAAAATAATAAATTGTTTTCTATTTTTCAGAGACTTCAATTCAGTATTAGTAGCAGATAATGGTTTAGTTGGTCTAGGACATTGTCCTGATAAACTACAATCATTCCATGAAATGTCATTTCCCTAAATATTTATCCGTTTAAACAGGGATTCAGTTAAAAGATGATACTCAGTCAATTCATTTAAAACAACAACAAAAACAAATAAACAAAAACTCCAATTTTCTTGGTCAAAGTGATCAGTTTTTATTTGTCTTTTTAGCAAATAATTAATCATGGTTTTACCATGTACATCAGCAACATATAAAACAAGTAACCGAATAGGTACTTTTGAAAGAATTAACACATTTATCAAGTTGACATTTTGGCTACTGCACAAAAAAAGCAAATTCCATCATTGTTGTACATAGAGGAAAATTCAAGTCAAATCATTTGTGCTACTCAGGATGTTTGATTAATGAGACCCTGCTTGGTTTTATTAATCTTTTCTGCATTCTTTACATCTCACTCTTGACAAACAGTCATTCTCTTTGGAAACCACCTTATTATGTTTATTGCAGGTTGAATTATAATGTAGGTTTGGAATCACTTTCCTTTGGAAATCTTTAAACTGTTTTTAGGACGTTTATTTCTAAGGTAAATGTAATTATCTACTCTACTGCAGTTGTAAAGATCTTTATGTTTTTCTCTCATTAATTCACCTGATAAGTAAACCAAAACACTAAAATAATTCATTGACGCCATTTGACTCGAGCATGTTTCTTGCCATAGCTTTAGAACAGGAGAAAGTACAAAAATTCAATTTTAGATTTTAACATCAGAATAATAATGGTTTTAGTAATTATTCTCAAGATCAATGACAGGTTCTTTAATCTTGTCTTTCTTACAAGTGTCAATAGAATCAAAATTACTATTAAAATCTCTATGGTTGAGGTGATTACCTAAGGCAAAACAAATTTAATTTAGGTAGATAAATAGTGTAAATATTTACTATTATGTCTATTTAGTAAGTGAATTAAACATTACTTTTTAGGAATAAAAAAATTTTTTTCTGCTTATTTATTTTTTGGTCACCTATGATTTAATAAGCTTTTTGTTTATATTTTATGTACTGTCAAAACCTCAGTAGTTTCAGTCAGGTGAAATCTAAAGCCACATTTATTGGATTCTCAGGGAACATCAACTACTGAAGCCTAACATGCCCAAGAAAAAAGATAATTTTATCCTTGCTTAATGAGATCTATTTTCAAGGTTTCAGAAACTGGCCGGAAAATATTGATCAGAACAGAGCTTTACTCCTAAATGGGAATGGTTCATTATTTCCCCAGGGTTAATCAGTCCCTAACTTGGAACATTAAAGTTTGGATCCTGAATCCTTTTCTAACCTCATTGATTCTAACCTTAATCTTGACTGGCTAAGGCAAAATACTTAGTTTAAACAAGGGCACCCAAACATTCTGTAAAACATATAGCAAATTGCTTAGGCTTTGTGAACCCTAGTCTCTGGCACAACTATTCAACTCTGCCACTATTATAGGAAATTGGGCCTAGATAATACATTAATGAGTAAGAGTGGTTGCTATCAATACAATTTTATTTTCAGGAACAGGTGGCAAACTTGTTTTGGGCCATGGGCTCTAGTTTGCTGACTCTTGCTCTAGAGCAGTTGATTTACATACTGGGTTTTATTTTATTCTATTTATTTATTTATTTATTTATCTTAATTAGGTACATATGACAGCAGAATGCATTTTGATTCATTGTACACAATTGCAGCCCAACTTTTCATTCCTCTGGTTGTACACGATGTAGTGTCACGCCATATGAACAGTCACACATCTACCTAGGATAATGATGATGTCCATCTCATTCCACCATAGTTTTTAACACCATTGCCAGCTTTTGGTTTTGTTTTTAAATAACTGCTTGTTTTTTATTACTATTGAACCTCACTTTGAAAATTCTAGATAATACACTAAAGTAAGAAATAGAAGTAAAATATATAATAATTGAATATGAAAAGGTCCAACAATTGCTATTTATAAATGGTAAAACCATATTCCTCAAAAGCTGAAGACCGTCTCCTGAAAACTGTCTATACTGGTGTTACCTAAAGTCATTTGCACATGGAAATCATAGGGGGAACTTCAAAGAACTACTGATGCTTAAGCCCTGTTCCCAAGGGAACTGAATTAATTGATCCAGCCGGTGATTTGAAAAATCAGGAGATTGAAAAAAATTAGAAATTATCAGAGTGGCTGGCACAGTGGTGTGTGTCTGTAATTCCAGTTACTTGAGAAGTTGAGGCAAGAATATTGCCAAGTTCATGGGCAGCCTGAGGAACTTCTACCTTGTCTCAAAATAAAAATAAATAAATACAAATGTTGTCTTAAATATTTACATTGATACACCTCCATCATGTTTCCTTAATTTGTACATGTTTTTGCCCCAAAGAAATAACAGTCGGAAACACATGCTAATTTTTAAAAGTCACGTTCATATATGTTGGTTTGACAGTCAAAAGCCAAATGTCTAGTCTCCAGAGGATCTCCCTGTGCAACAGTGGAATGCAAATATTTTTATTGAAATTATTATCATAAGTGCCAATCTTTAACTTAAGATGGTTCCAATTAATAAAAGAGGAATTATACTATAGTTTTCCCATAATTTTTAGTGAAAAAAGAAGTGAAATATTTGTTAAGTAAAGGATTTTGCCTGGCATCTTAAAACGTATGCATTTTCATATTTAATATCTGTATTAAATTGGAAAATAATTTTTAGATGTTAATAAATGTCATTCAAACATGAAATATGATATTTGATGTGTCTAAGAATATTCCAATGAAAAAGCAGACACATAAAACACTATCTTATTTTCTAAAAACAAAACAAAAGTTTATGAACTTTCCAAAGTTATTTGCTACTTATTTGATTTTCTTACAAAGTAAATTAAATGTTTATACTAGGAACAAACAAAATATTATCCTTAGGTACTCAGTTATAGGAATTGTTGTAATACTAAGCGAATATTGGAGCAGGCTGATTTTATGTTTTAAATATATTTTATCAACAGTTGTGCCAAAATAAAACTGTTGATACAGTTTTAAGTACTATATTTTCTTTCTTAATAAAATTCATGTAATTTCAGTGAAAATTTATTGTACATACAGATGTATATCCTTGTGTGTGATGTATGTATTTTCACAAAACATATTGGGTTTCTGCTATACTGTCTAGAATCTTCATTTTTGGGGGAGGAGGGTACTGGGGATTGAACTCAGGGGCACTCAACCACTGAGTCACATCCCCAGCCCTATTTTGTATTTTATTTAGAGACAGGGTCTCACTGAGCTGCTTAGCAACTTGTTGTTGCTGAGACTGACTTTGAACTTGCAATCCTCCTGTCTCAGCCTCTGGAGCCACTGGGATTACAGATGTATGCCACCGTGCCAGGCTTAGAAACTTGAATTTTTTAAAAAGAATATATCTTGGAAATTGTTCCATGTAGAATGAATAACTCTTACTCCTGTTTTTTAATGGATATGTAGTGTTCCCATTTAAGGATTTATATTTAGCCAGTGCCTATTTTAAGTAGTATTCTTTAATTCTCTTGCACAAATATTTTGCACAGTGCTGCTTTCTTTTATGATTATATAACTATTTTAATTTCATGTTCTTTTAAAATTTTTGGAAAAATGCAAAAGAAGTAAGTTAATGTGAAAATATTTTGATTCACCTATTGAAAAACTTTTAAAATAGGATAATAGTCATTTAGTTTCAGCTGAAAGTAGCAATATTTTCTGTTGAATCTGTAACCCAAACAACTATAATGATATTATGATTTCTTTGAATACAGAATTTAATAAGTATTAAAAACATCTATCCAAAATAAATATTTTATAAAACAACATGAGCATTTTCATTTACAATGATGAAAATCGATATGCTTAATAAGTATGCTTCGTTTGCTTATGTCTTGGGGAGAATTAAAAGGGAAAAAAATGCTGGAAGAACAACTTCTATGCCTAAAACTAAACTGAGACTAACTTAGAGTGACCAAAATGATCTGGAGACATGGAAAATCAGTAACTTAAAATTAAAGCACATAACATAGCTTGGATCTTTTACCAGCACAAAACAACAGTGAATGTACAGCAATAGAAGAGCACTTTCCAGAAGAAAAAGAATGAACACAAAGTCACCTTTGACTTCTTTTTATTTCTCAATCGAATTGCATCCCTTTTCTGCTTGTCAATACCATAAATAAAGATCATAACTATGTTTTTTTTTTTCTGGCATGGTTTCACAATCCAGCATATTTTGGCTCGTCTGTAATATTTTTCACCAGATTGAAATTTGGCAAATTGGAATGAACCTTGGTGTGTATTACACAGTGAGTTCACTGAATACAGACTGAGAATGGTTAGCATGCAGGAAGTTTAGTGGAGAGTAATTTTCAAAGTACATGTGGAAAGAAAGGGAAGAAACCAAGATTAGGCAGTGAGGAAATGTTGGAGATACAGTCTCACCCCAGGCCTTAACCTAATGGGAGCCCTAAGGCTGGGACAATCCTTTACAGTTGACCTGCATGGTGACTTTTACCCCCACATGAACCACGCATAAGATGTGGGCCACCCTGGGAAGGAACTTGACCTTGGGCAAGATGACTCTTCTCCTCAGCTGAGACATATGTTGAAAGTTTTGACAGCTGAACTCTGTGCAGTACTCTTAACAACTGCAGAGATAAATTCCTTAATTCCTAAAGGAGGGTGTCCATCACATATCATAGTGACCATCATCGGGCAGAAGAAAAGAAGGAAGGAATGATCCTAGGAGCCAAGTTTGTTACACAATGCAATAGAAATTGGGAACACTATGTAGAAGTGAGTCATTGTCATAGTGCACTGAAATTCAGTATTTATCTGCTCTATAGAGTAACAAAGACATGTGTGTGTGTGTGTGTGTGTGTGTGTGTTGGTTACTGGGAGTCAAACCCAGGGCCTCATACATTTTTAAAGAAATAAATTCTACTAATTTTTATGATCAAGAGATTGACTAGTTATTCTTTATGTCAATAAAGATAACATTAAGAAAAATTACTTCTGATCTTTATTGTGGTGTGAGAAAACATTAAATGTTTAGAAGACATATTTTAGGTCAGAACACCTGGTTTATGTTCTCCTACTGGTTACTTAAGACTGTTTACAAGTTAACCCTTCTATTCAGCTTCCTAATCTGTAAAAAAATGGAAAAACTAATGTTACCTACTCACAGAGCTACTGTAAAGAATGAACAAGTTAATACTTGCTTGCAAAGCCCTCAGAAGAGTTGCAGGAGCCTTATTGTAAGCAAACAACACCATGAAATCAAGATCTGTGCCCACTGAAATGTACATTCCACTTAAATAGGGTCCTCATTTATTTTGATTACTGCATTATTCCCAGGCCAAGAAAAGCTGCCAGGATATATTGTTTAAATGAATAAGACCTAAATGCAAATCTGATAATGTACTATCAGATTACAAAATACATATATTTAAGATTTTATATAATAATTTTAAAGTATAAAGAAGTATATGTTGACCTTATTTTATTAAAACTTATGATTAAGATTCAAGATAGCTGGGGCTGTGACTCAGTGGTAGGGTACTTGCCTTGCATGTGTGAGGCACTGGGTTTGATTCTCAGCACCCCACATATAAATAAATTAATAGATAATTCAAACCACCTTAACTTTTACAATAGACTTGAAATTTTGAAATGTTGAAACAGGATGCTGAAAATTGTAACCCCCACCCAAAATGGCAGTTCTTTCCAATTATGTTGTCTGTCTTTGGCCATATTCTGTTATTATAACAAAATACAAGAGGCAGGCTAACTTCATTTTAAAAAAAGAGGTTTACTTAGCTTAGAGTTTGGAAGATTCAAAGTCCAAACAGAATGGTACAGGCTGTTCTAGGCTAACCTCATAAACCCGGATGTCACATGGAGCACAGTGACAGGGAGAGATTACATTGCTCAACAAGAGAAAGACTGGTTCTCCATCCTAATGGAATATCCTTAATTGACCTAAGGACCACCTACTAGGCCCCACTATTAAAGGTACCACCACCTCTTAATACTACCATCCTGAAGACCAAATTCCCAGCACATGAACTTTGGTGGACAAACTACTTCCAAACCATAGCAGCCTTATTTGAATTAATAATCTTTCTTTCTATATTTTTTGTTCTAAAAAACAATGAAACATGTTCAAAAATATATGTAATATTATATCTACAATAGCCATGTATATGCTCTTTTCTATTACATCTGACTATATGTTTGTTTTCATTAATTTTAAGACATTTGAGAACCAATTTATAATTATCTCCCTTCCCCTACCTCTTGAAAACATCTATGTAGACTAGAACACCTGATGATTTACTTTATTTGACAAACATCTGATGAACACCCGATCTCCCCTCCCTACCCCACAAAAGTCACTGTGAGAAATACAAATGTGATGGAGTGTTCTAGCTGTTTAAAGAACTCACAAGTTGGGAGGCAATGGACACTTCAAGCAAACCAATTAATGAATAATCTAGGGCTGGACTGTGGTACAAGAGAACTACTAAGTGTGGACTAATCATGCAATTAGCTAACATAAATTGGCATAGTGTGGCTAAGGTATAGAGCAATTTTGAAAGTGATAAACTCAGAGCAACACATCCTGTATTAAAAATTTCTACTCAGGTGTAGAAAAACAGCTGTGATATAATAACTGTATCCTACTTCTCCAAGTTTTCCTTTCTTAAGAATTCCCAAGCACTATCACCTGTTTTCAATCCCTGACCCAATCCACAGATAACCTGAGCACCATCAGCTGCTATGGTTTGAAAGTGGTTTGTCCCCAAAGTTTATGTGCTGGGAGCTTGGTTCTCAGGATGGTGGTAGCAGGAGGTGGTGGCATTTTTAAGAGGTGGGGGCATTGTAGGTGGTCCTTATGTCAATAAAAGTATGGTATTCATCTTTCTTGTAATAGTCCTAGTTCCCAGTTTTACAAAGAAAGGCTTAGATATCTCAGTAATCCAAAATTAATAATCTTTTCCTTTGGCACATCTCATTTACTTACCTGGTTTCAGGGTCTGAGCCTAGGAGAATATGGTAATTGTTTTCCCTTTCCTTTTCAGCTAAGACTATCTCCTTTAATTGGGGGAGATACACATCCATGTAGATTAAATCTACAAATCCACATAGGCTTAACAAGGCTGACGATTGAGATATATAAAACTCAGTATTCTTGACATATTGGTCAGTTACACAAATTTGTGTCCCTGAATGAAAAATTAGATTCAAAGGGTGGACATGAAACCCTTGTCAGGATAATCAGGGTTATAACCCTTAATTCCCTGAAGTAGAGGAGGGGGGAGCATTCTCTAGCCTTTGGGTTGCAAGGGGACTGTGAAGACTGTCACTGGCCTGCCGGCAGCTGTTGTTCAGAACATTACGTGGGCCTGACTACAGATGGAGAGCGGAAAATATAACCAAAGTCGGGGAGAAAGAAAAGGAGTGAGAAGGAGGACACAGGAACCCTTAAATTTTCCTTTTTAAAATGCTTAGTCCAATTAGAGTGTTATTTCCTCCACAGAGGAATAGTAATACTTGGTTTCTGCTTTAGTGTTCCTGCCTAGTGCTTCAGTTCATTCATTCCACTCAACTCAGCTCTGTCCTGACCCTTTTGCACATAACACTATATCCTAGATCTATTGGTCAGTGTTCAGTAGTAAATGGTCTGATCCCCTAGAACTTCAGTATAGCCACCTATCTACCCACAGCCTACTTTACAATTAAAATTCCTTTGAATGCATACTGTATCTGGGTTCACACAATGTGACTTTTTTTGGAAGGTGGGATCCAGTCTCCATGATGAAGTGAATCTACTTAAAGTCACATGCTGTTGTGTATGTTTTATTAAATACATTTACTAAAGTTTTGGAAGAGCTCTGTTTTTCACTAATTCCTGTGTGTATACTGTGACAGCTCTTAACTCTTCTAGACCTTGTGCAATGACTTCCTGAATCTGTCACCCTTAGCAGAAAAACAAGGTCCTAGACAAAGCAAAGCACACCTGTTCACAAAATCACTGTAGTAGAGTTTTAGGAAATAATGTTATGCATAAAGAGCATGCCACATTGTGGTGCCGTGTGATAGAATAGCCATGGCCTTTCTCTCCTTTTATCAAGCATGTAATTTTCTAGTCATCTGAAGGGCTGCTTCTCCAGGTAGTTTTAAAATTCTTTAGTTACTATTTAAAACACTTATGTTACATTCCAGTGATCACGATGTGAGTGATTTCAAATACTCTACACAATGATAAACTTCAATGAGAGTAAATAGGCAACTTGAATACTCTTTTTCATCTCAATTTTGTCTCGAAGATTTTTGTCAAGACCTAAAACTTTCATTATCTAGAAAGTATTTGCTTCACTTTATCTAAAAAGTATTTGCTCACTTGAGCATATTTTTCACATATTTAAACTCTTAATAGTATAGTACATTAAAAAGCTAAAAGACTCACTGAAGATAGAGACAACTAATAAATTATTGCATTTTACTCTTTTTTTGTTCTAATAGTCTTTTTTTGAAATGTATTTGTTTTAAAGATTTATTTAAAAAGGACTTGTGAACTTAATCATTCTAAATGTATTTTATTTTGTTAGTCATATTTTGCAACTAAAGTTAAACACTTAAGTGAAAAATGTTTGAAACAAAGATTTAAATAGGAGGAAACCTTGACAATGAGGTTGCACCTACTAGTCTTGCTTGTATACATAATTGAATGAATATTTAATAAGAAAGAGAGTAGTGAATTGAAGTTATAAAATAAGTTTATCAATATTGATTATTTATGCCAAACTTTATAGCTTTGATGAGAGCTTAAAATTTGCAGTTAGCCATTTACTACTTCAGCCATTTTCACAGCCCAATCTCTGAAACATTCTAGCCAGCCTTACTCAGGACATTCTGTCAATTCCAACAAAGCTTCTATTCCATCCCTGATAATATTGTGTTGCCATTTTAACTTTCAAGAAAGAGATGAGAAATGCTAGATGCTAATTTATGATTTCAGATATTTAAGTATTTTATTCTTCCCTCAAGATTTATTTTAATTCTTGAGTGTCCAAAGTTAGAAATGTTTAACAGCTCTGTTGCTAAAGATTAGTTTTTACTAGAGCTTATTTTACTAAAAAATATTATACAGACTATTTTTGTTTATACTAAATATATTAATTTATGCTAACTTAGATGACAATTTTGTCTTTCAAAAGAAGTATTATTAAAAGAATACTGACCAAAACTACATGTAAGCATATGTTATATAAGTTTGGTAATTAAATATAGTCATTTTCATTGTATGCATAGGCAAGGATTATGAGTTACTTTAAATGTATACTGCTTAATAACAATGAATTTATAATTTATTCCTTCCCTTCCCTTCCCTTCCCTTCTCCTTCCTTCCTTCCTTCCTTCCTTCCTTCCTTCCTTCCTTCCTTCCTTCCTTCCTTCCTTCCTTCCTTTCTTTCTTTCCTTCTTTCTTTACCATGCAGTTCTTTTAGGTAAAAAACTTAGGCTTTTTACATAATAACTATGTAATATTTTTATAGTAATTGACACAAATGATATAGTTTGCTCCCCCAAAAAAATCACTAGTGATTTGTAACTAAATTAATCTCTAATGATTTAACTAAGGCAAAAAAAATATTTCAAAAGAGCTATTTTAGCTCAAGAAATCATTGAAATTCTTAATCTTTCCTGCTGTGATTGAATCTGTTCAATTTCAAGAATGAAATAGTTAAACAAAAAAGCTACTCTTATTATCTGTGCATTCCATAACTTCCAGTGTTTAAGCACAAATACATTTGAACATGTGTTTCTGAGGTCTTTGCACTAGAATGTATGACACTAATTCTTGAATAGCTGAAACAATTGGGAAGTTATAAGTAGAAGCAGTGACCTAAATATCATGCTGTCCATCAGGTTAAGGTTTAATGGTGAAAGGGTTGTGTTAGTACTGATTGCTTTATAGTTCTTTCTCACTCTGCTTACCCCTCCAAGGAAAGATCAGAGGTTGGAAGCAAAGCACTATCCAATATATTTGTTTCTTAACAACTTACCACAAACTGAGTGACTTTAAACAAGTGAAATAAAATGAAGTCCATAGTGCCTTGCTCGCTCTGCAGGATCTGGGGAAGAAACCTTCCTTGCCTGTGCTTAGCTTAGAGCGTTTGCTGGCAATTGTCTGCATTCCTTGGCTTGCACTACATCACTCTGTTCTTCCCTGCCACTGTCCCTTGACCTCTACCCTGTTTCTCTTTCTCAAAATGTTCCTCCTTTTATGAGGACACTAGTGATTGGTTAAGAGCTCAGCCTAATCCAATATGACTCATCTTATCATGATTATATATGAAAAGACTATTTCCAAATAATGTTACATTCATAGATATGGGGGTCAGCTTGAACACATCTTTTTGGGTGTCACAGTTAACCAACAACAGGAGTATTATAAATGTGTAGAGGTAACCAAAACTGAAACACTTCCTTCAATAACTTTAGGCAGCACAGGACCTTGCCATACTTTAAATGATTCCTTTCAAAAATGGTTAATTTAACATAAAGATAGTTGGCAACATATGTACATTTCTTTTCGTATTTTCCCCAGTCCTCCTAAGGCAACAATAAAATAATTTTGAAAGTCTAAATGACTATCAAAAATAATGGGACAGAGAATAATAACAACTTAATTTTAGAAATTAATAATACATGGATGAGTATAATTGCAGTTGATTTGCCAGAACCAAGAGGAATAAATCTTAAGCCCACAAAGACATTAATCAAGAAAAAAAATATGATTTACTCCATAGAATTCCTCCAAAACTTCAAATTGGAAGTCTCAAGCACTTGTGGAAGTTAGGCTAAAGGCTGGATTCAGCACTTTGGTTGGAAATCTGTTTAATATGCAGTTCAATTCCCAGATCTCCTTTCTCATCCAGTATAACTGTGCTGCTTGTTTTTACCTATCCCTGAAAATAATGGAAGTTTTTTTTTCTTTGCAGTAGATAGAACAGCATCTTTTCACTGAAGGACTGTACTGACAACAGGGGAGTCAAGTGAAAGATCAAGAATGCAGTGTACTAACGTGTGTTCAATTACCAGGTCACTTGGGAGAAAGAGCTTTGATTTGTAGCATTTTCTGATTTCCATGGTACAAGTAATACCACCATGCCCAGTTTCAAACTACAAGCATGATGATGTCCTGAATGTAAAGTTGGGAAGAAATAAATAGTCTTTATAATTGAGTTTATGCCAGGTCCAACCCACCACAGATTGGGAACTTGCTGGCCTTCTTCTTTTAAGGCTTCAAAATGCTGGCAGCTCTCCAGAAGAATATTCTTCTCAGAGAAATCTTACCAGTCTAAAGCAATATATGATACCTAACTTACTAAAAGAAATATACTATTAACAATTTCTATATTCAATCTCACATTTAATATGCTTTACCTGTGGGCTTAGAGCTTCCATTCCTAAATCCCCTCTTAAACATAAGCATACAACCCATGCATCATACAGCTGAGAAGAGCTTCTAGAACAAAATGTAGAGACAAATAATTTAAATAGAGGTACCTGGAGGAAACACAAACTATACTAGGAGGGAATGACTTTATAAAGATTAGAGAAGATATTGCATCTGTGAAATAAGTTCACGCTGCTATTTTAAACTGGAACTGAAAATGAAACAGCTCCTTAAATTTTAAAGTATGAGAAGAGTAATAAAAAAAAAAAAACAAAACTCAAGAGGAGTTTTGGAAATAAAATTTAGGAAATATCTTGGAAGTAGAGGAAAATAATTTTTAAAATGTGAGAAAAAAAATTGAGAACAAACCACAAGTTCATTCTTTTTTTCTTTTCTTTTTTCTTTTCCTGGCACCAGGAATTGAATCCAGGGGTGCTTAATCACTCAGCCACATCCCTAGCCCTTTTAAAAAAAAAATATTTAGAGACAGGGTCTCACTGAGTTGCTAAGTGCCTCACTAAGTTGCTGAGACTGGCTTTGAACTCACAATCCTCCTGCCTCAATTTCTTCAGCTGCTGGGATTACAGGCATACACCACTGTGCCCAGCTGCCAAGTTAAAAAAAATAAGCATTAGAGTTAAAGATGATGGCCTACGTGAGAGAAATCATTAGAAAAGTCACTGAATAAAGTTCCTTAGTACCCAAAGAAATTTATTTTCATATTTAGAGTGTCCTGTACTGAAAGACCTAAGCAATCTCTTTCTACTTGGGACCACATATTGCTCTGAAACTTAACCTCTGACCTACTGCAGTCCTAAAGTCAGGAAAATACCACAGAAAAGCTCTGTGGAAAGAATTCTTGGAAAAGCCTCAGATGGTGATCACCTAAGATAGACCAAGATATCCAAATATCTGAAATTCCAGATGCCCCCCACCTAGGTGTGGTGACCAATAGCTAAACTAGAAGTCCTGCAGCTTGGCATGTACTCCCCTTGTGACATCCTCACAGTTTAAACCAATCAATTTTAAGTGCATCAACCCCTTGAACTAACCAATAATTCTTTCCAGATTCTTTCCCGCCATTTGATACACTAATCATGTTTTAGAGTTGTTATTTGATTTTCCCGCGGTGTGTGATGATTTGCTAAGAGATGCTATGATGTATGTGGGGGTCCCTGCCTTCTCCAAAGAATGTGTAAAACTGCTGCAAACCCTGGGCTCGGGGCCTCTCAGCGTCACCAGTTGCTGTGCGTGCGCGGAGGACCAAGCTAGCTGGCAATAAACACCTCTTTGCTGCTTACATCAATCTTGGTCTCTGGTGGTCTTTTGGGGGTCCCGAATTCAAGCATAACAGTACAATGGAAGCAAACATACGTAAGCAAGTTTTCATAACATTTTATAATGTCTTGGGGGAAAAATAGAAGTTCATGAGGTTCCAGAGAAAATAAATAAGATATATATTTTTCAGGGATTAAAATTGCTTTTTAAAAAAAAAATAGTTTCAACCCTAGAATAGAGGAGACAATGGAGAATTCCATGAAATTTAGTAGAAAATGGTTTCCAGCCAAAGCATCAATTACACTAGAAGACAGGATAACACAGTTCATGAATGCAAGTTGTCAAAGAGTTAACCTCGATGTGCCATTTCTTACAAAAAATTTTGATGATGTACTGACCAAAACTGGACAATTAACCAATGAAGACTACATCCAGGAAGAAAGGATTTAGTTTAGGTAGGAGTAAAAGTAATCTCCAGAATGAGTGAGGAAGATCTCAGGATGGAAGGAAGCTTGTGCCAACACAGGGTGGGCAGTCCATGATGCTGCTGGGCACAGGTTGCAGGAGAGATTTACCAGGCTGATGAAACTGAGGGACTGACACTGACTACCTGATACATCTGAAAGTTGAGGGGCTGTTTAGACAGCAGGTGGAGAAGGAAATTGAATTCATGATATGAACATGGAAAATTAAGCAGATATTTTAAATAAAAATATTTTCATATTATGGATAACTCTGTTCGTAGATACACTTTTAAAAGTCACACTATTTTAATAGCCCAAGACCACACAGCTCTATATGCTGTGCAATGACTGGTTGAATTTGTAAAACACACCACCTGCTTCTAGGAATGTGGCATGGCTCCTGCACAAATGTGTTCTCTGAATTCCTAGAATTGCTAACTTACTGGGTAATGAAACAGTTCAGAATTTCCCTTTCCTCTGACTGAATGCACAAACAGAAATCAGAAATTTTTCAGCTTTCAAAATTTTAGTTCCTGGCTTCCTAGAGATATGTTTAGCTTTCTTTCTTTCTTTCTTTCTTTCTTTCTTTCTTTCTTTCTTTCTTTCTTTCTTTCTTTCTTTCTCTCTCTCTCTCTCTCTTTCTCTCTTTCTTTTTCTTTTTTTTTTTTTAAGAGTGAACGTAAAAAGCTTTATTAAAGGAAAGCAAAGAAGACACTTCCACACACCCCCCAGGAAGAAGGTGATCTGAAAGGCAATAGCCCAAATCCTTGGGATGGGGAGGTCTCATCTCTTTTATATCTAAGGTCTTCTTTTGTCCTCCTACATTCCTGTCCTTTATCTTGCTTATTTCCCTCTATCCTGTGATGGGGGTGCAGGTGGGAAGGCCAAAAGGTGGAAAACAGATGGGCCAGTGGGGGGGAGAGAGGAGTGATCTCAGCAGGAAGGGCCTGTAATTTGCCTTTTTATTTCACATTTTAAAGAATGTTACTTTTATTTCTTAGCTGTGGAAGATTCCAGAATATATTTTCCTCCAATATACCTCAGGTGGGCTCACAAAATATTAATGTCATTAGTATTTATTAACTACTTATATGACTTCCCTGTTAAAGGGAAGGAGAATTATTCTACTCTTGTAAGGCAAACTTAGCTACAAACAAAAAAGTAAAAAATGTAATTTTCCCCAAAGTTGTATTCTGTTTATTACTAAGGTAATATTGCTGGTTTATACAGTATATCTAATAGTAGTAATATTTTAATTAGCACAGAAAATGGTTTTTTAATTCATGAATATTAAAGATTAAAGAAAGATAATGTCTCCTGAAATTTTAAAAATGTGAATTTAAAGCATGTTTTCAAGATACGTGGGCAAACTGCTTTTTGATTGCATATGTTATTTATTCAAAAATTGGTTTCTGGTTGCCTTCTAGTTCTCAAGCAATGTTTAATCATAAAATATCATTAAGATATTTGATACTAATATTATCAATGTTATTTCCTTTAATTTCATAATGTACATTTGAAATCATAAAGATAAAGTGAAGATACCCAAGGAAAACACAAAATAATGGGAAAGGATTTAACAATATCATCATTTATCAAGATGGAAACTGATTAGTCAGAGAGGGAGAAGAACACACAGAGAAGTATCAGGAATTCGAGAATAGACAGAGTTCAAGGGGCAGCAGAATGGCTAACAGGAACAAGTACCTCTGAACAGGAGAACGGATATTGGTAGGAGAGCTAGCAATACATTTGATGGGACAGTTACTGGATTATCTTGCTGTACATAGTTTTTGTGGATTGGTAAGATTAAAAGAGTTATCTATTCGTAATGAAATTTGGATATATATATATTTTTTAAAAAAACCCTCTCTGACTCTCTGCCATCTCATATTCTAACCTCTTCCTTGAATACTTCTCTATTTACTTGACTTAACTAAAAGCTTGTACTCTACAAACACATGCAGAAACCATTCAGTCCCAACTCACCAAGAGTTGAGGTCAGGAAAGTAGAAGGCAGACCTCTCTGCCCTTAATAACATTGACCCTAATGGACAGGCGGCAGAACCACAATGATGAGTGTGTAATGTGTGTTGGCAGGAATGGGCATCTTGGAGGCTCATCTCTGGCATATTCCCTTGAACTCTTTTTGCCACTGCCATCCTGATGTCTATTTTCTTCAATCTGCCCCCTCTTAATGCTGGTGTTGCTGTTAGTCTGTGCTATTCATGTCTCTGTAAGTGGTAGATTAAAAGTTATGGCTTTATATTTCTCTACCTTTCTAACAGCATTTCCATCAATCCCAAGAACCATACTTAGAGGTTCATTAAAGAATGTTAGAAAAAACTTGGAAGTCAAATAATCCAAAGTGTCTCAGTCTAACTGAGTTAAGCAAAGTGCCAGGGGAAAAATGTTCTGAATGAGACAATGAACCAAAGAATAGGGATTAATTACTGAATTAATAACAGAAAGACAACTAGAAGGATGTCATTTAGCCTATACTAAATGTACCTTCTTAATGATGTCACAGATGTTATCTCAATTACTGCCCGTATTACTCAGCTTTTTGTTTCTGTTTTCAAAATACCTGACCAGAACAGCTTAGAGGAGGAAAGATATTGTAGCTCATGGTTTTGGAGGATTCAGTTCATGGTCAGAGGCTCTAAAGTAGAAGCATCATGTCAGAAGAGTGTGGGGGAAGAAAGTTGCTCAGCTCATGGAAGCCTGGAAGCAGTGGAAGAGAGAAAGAGAGCCAGGGGGTGGGAGGCTGGAGAGGCATGCCACCACTGATGTACTTCCTCTCAATAGGTCCCATCTCCCAGTTGTCCAGCAAGCTATCAACAGATTTACCCACCAAGTGGATGAACACACTAATGAGATCAGAGCCCTCAGGACATTCATTGCCTAAAAGCCCCACCTCTGAACCTTGCCACAATGGAGACCATGCTTTCAACACAGAAACTTCGGGGGATATTCCAGATTTAAATTGTAACACTGTAGAATGAAATAGACATTATTACTGTATGTGACTACATGAGTAATATGATTCTGCAACATGTACACTCAGAAAAAATGAAGTTATATCCCATCTATGTATGATGTATCAAAGTGCATAAATGCATTCTACTGTCATGTGAAACTAATTAAAAAAATTTTTTTTAAATTAAAATAAATTGTAACACTGTGTTAGGTTGCATTCTGGACACCCTGCTATGATTTTGATATAGTTTGTCTCACAGGGTGCATGTGCTAGACTTGTTCCCCAAAGTGGTGGTATTGAGAGGGAGTAGACTCTTATTAAAGAGGTAGGCCTAGAGGAAGGTGATTAGGTCACACAGAACATTCCATGCCAAAGAGATTAACACACTTCCCTAAGGACCCTGAGTTCTCATGAGAGTAGGTTGTTTTAAACTGATGCCAACCCACCTATTTGGCTTCTTCTGAATACAACTGGTTCCTTTTCCATTTCTCCATGTTGTGACCGGATGAAAGAGCTCTTTCATCAGAGGCTAAGCAAGTGAGGTTGCCCAATCTTCCAAAATTGTGAGCTAAAATACCTCCTTTTTTTCATTTTTTAAAATTTTAATTTGTTATATACAACAGCAGAATGCATTACAATTTGTATTATACATTATAGAACACCATTTTTCATATCTCTAGTTGTACACAAAGTAGAGTCACACCATTCGTGTCTTCATACATGAACTTAGGATAATGATGTCCACCTCATTCCACCATCTTTCCTACCCCCATGCCCTATCTGTTTCCCTCCTTCCCCTTTTCCCCTTTGCCCTATCTAGATTCATTTAATCCTCCCATGTAACCCCCACTCCCGCACCATCACCATATTATGAATCAGCAGCCTTAAGTCAGGCAAAACATTCAGCATTTGATTTTGGAGATTGGTTAACTTCACTTAGCATTATATTCTCCAGACTGCATCCATTTACCTACAAATGCAATGTTTTTATTCACTTTTAATGCTGAGTAATAGTCCATTCTGTATACATACCACATTTTCTTTATCGATTCATCTACTGAAGGGCATCTAGATTAGGTTCCACAGTTTAGCTATTGTGAATTGTGCTGCCATAAACGTTGATGTGGCTGTGTTCCTGTAGTATGCTGTTTTTTAGTCCTTTGGGTATAGACTGAGGAATAGGATAGCTGGATCAAAAATGGTGGTTCCATTATTAATTTTCCAAGATTCTCCATACTGCTTTCCATATTGACTGCACCAATTTGCAGTCCCACCAGCAATGTATGAGTGTGCCTTTTTCCTTATGTCCTCACCAACATTTACCTCTCTAATTTATAAGTACTCAGCTTCAGGTATTTTTATAGGAATAGAAAAGGGGCTTATACAGATCCTAGCATGAGTATCACTGTTCGAGTGGCTTATTAAGAAAGTACTTCCAGGAGAGACTGGCAAAGTTGGGAATGAGGTTAAGGATGGGTGGAAAAAGACAAATATGGATATGATCTTAGGCAAAATGCCATAGAGAGAAGCTTCAGTCTGATCCCAGGAGAAATTTAAATTTCAGAGGTGCCATGATTGAGGAAAGTGATGTGGACATTTATATCCTTGTACATGGCACATATGGGATTACCCAATGGCATAAATTCTAGGGCACTTCTGCTTCTTCACTGTGTTGACAACATAGCTCCAGTAGCTGAGAGCCATATAGATAACCCCAAATACAGAATTTCAGGACTAAAAGCCCTCTAAGTTAGAGGAATACATAAAAATGAAGAAAAAAGGAAAAAATGATTGGAGGATATGTAGATGGAATACTCACAAGAATATTTGACTAAAATTATTGCTTAAAATAGCATTGAAATTTTGGAGAAACTTGACTTCTAATTTCTCAAGAATCAACCATGAGACATCTGTATGATACATCTTGTATGGTACTGCTGAGCAGCATTTTTCATAATACTTATGTATAAATATCTTCATAACAGGTATGGAGAATGTCCTCTTTAATAGAATATACAAATTAAATTCTTGCCTCTGCCCTGTGGGCCCTCCTACCATCACTAGCTCAGATAATGTGTGGCTTAATTTTTGTAAAGGCACCCACAGTAGCCCAAATTGTATCCCTGTAAAATTCATTCATGAAGCCCTAAACCCTCAATATGAATATATTTAGAGCAAGGAAGGATTAAGGTTACATTAGGTCATATGAGTGGAGATGTGATAGAATTAGTGCCCTTATAGGAAGGGAAGGAGAGCTCTTGCTCTCTCTCTCCAGGCCCTGTGAGCTCACAGCAAAAAGGCAGGACTTGTAAGCCAGGAGGACAGCTCTCAACAGGAAACTAATCAGCTGGCACCTTTGATCCTGGGCTTCTGAGCTTCCACAGCTGTGAGAAATAAATTTTTGGTTTTTAGCTTTCCTGTCTGTTATGTTTTGTTATAGCAGCCCAGGTAGACTAATATAGTACTGTATCTCTGAACTCATCTTTAAACATATTATATTTCTTCAGGGAAAAAAAAACTTAAAATTAAAAATGGAAACAAGTTCTTAATGATAATCTTCTAATACTATCTTTTCTGTAGCTAAAATGAACAATAATTCAATTTCTTAGTCATTCTATTTATATTTTTTCTTATATTCATTTTTATAAACTATGAAAGATTGGAATATAATTGCACCTTAATTTATCTTGCCAGGTGGAACCTAAATGTTGCCTATCATGGTGACAGGCTTATTTCTAGGCTTTCTACATATCCTAGCAGAGACGTGTCCCAGTTCATTGACAAGAACAGCTAGAGAGGTTCCTATGAAACTTCCACTGATATTTTGTACACCTATATATAGGATCTGAATAACCTTTAAAAGTCCAGGTGCTTCCCATAACAGGAACCAAAGTATCCATTTACTGCAATGAAAACATTCTATTTACAAGCTCACTGCAGAAGAGGGAGTTAGCCATGTGGCTGACATCTCTTTCACCCCACAACCTAATGCCCCATACTTGTAGAGCCCAAAACAAAGCAAGGCAGATTGGCTATTGGGAGCCAGCCAGCGACACTGGCAACATTCCAGCTTATACCCAAGAGCAGGTATCTGACCAGTTATGCTTATACTCTAGGGCAGGGAACTGACCACATATAAAGACTTTGACTTGTCAATTTGCTGTAATCAACAATCAAGTACTAATATTGGTTTAAAATTATCTTTAGGTGACCATGTCTCAGTAATAACTTCTGTAATGTTTGTATCTGTGAATAATTTCTGTATTGGAAAAGTTACATTTGCCCTGATTTTTTAAAGTATAGTTAGCAGTCCAGTACTGCTAGTGCAGACTTGTTCCTTAAGTTGCCACAGATCTAGCCTTGAACCTTTTCTCTTGGATCTTCCCCAGACTTCTTCATTTTGCTTGGCACATCTAATTTTCTGCTGGTGGAGTGGAAGTGGTAGGCATGTCAAGCAGGACATGTCAGGGAAATTGGATGAACTTTTGTGTTGGTTGATAATGAGAGAGGAAAGAATAAAAGCAGAAAACCAACAGTGATTCTGTTGCCAAATGTTTCTCTCCAAGGTATTTTCATTGGTGAAGGAGCTTGGTAATTGAGACGGGAGCAGCTGTCTGGCCAGGCCGTTCTTGAGATTCCCCATTCTCCTAATGAATACAATTTTTTAACTGTATTCTCTTAGGCATGACTTGAAAGAAAAGTTGTAAATGGCACTCAATAAATATTTAAATGAATGCAAGCTCTCTGGTGCAGAGTGGTTTTGGAGCTTATTTTATGGAGAATAGAAAGATGAGAAAAAAGCCTGAAGAAAGATAACATCCTATCAGTGAAAATAACAAATGAATATGAGGTCTGACTTTATTAAAAGCCTTCTTCAAATGTACTACTCATTCATTCATCACTTACACATTTATTGAGCATCTACTGTGTGATAAACTTAGTGCTACTATAGGAAGATTGACCAGATCAAGTAACCTGGTTCCTGTCCTAGTCTGCACCTTAAAAGCTTGTGACCTTGAGCAAGTTACTTAACTTCTCCATGCAGTGGTTATATAAACTGGCAATGATAAGAATGATATATCTCCCATGGTGTTTATAGATTAACTGTATCGGGCACGTGAAGGAGGCTTCGTGTCAGAGATGTTATTATCTTTGTTTATGCCAGGTTTTATGCATACAGAAAAGCTATAGCCCCCAAGGCTCACGTAGTTTGGTAGGGTCTAAAGTAAAGGAAGTTAATGATTAAGACTCATTGTGATCAGTGCTTTAATGGAAGATGTGTCCCAGAGTTATGGCACTCATAGAATAGGTTTTTTATTCTGAGGAGAGGCAGATTGTTTGGGGGTTACGTATGAGTCTTGAAGATTTTACAAGGAGACAGGAAAAAAGATGAGGATAGCAGAAAAGACAGAGACATGAGGAGACATGGTGCTCTCTAGGAATGTTATAATTTAGTATATTTACTATTAGAGGACACTCTGGGGTTATGCTAGAAAATAAAATTGTTGCTAAAAAAAATCAGGTTTTCTACAGAATATTATGTAGGTCAGATTCTTGAAAGATTGCTCTAGGTACAGAGAGGAAGCTGTAGTAGAGTTCATAAGTTGAAATCCAAGACAAGATAGAAACTTAGGAGTAAAAAAGAATTACATTGAAGTTTCATTATGGTATGAAGCAGAGAAATAGAGCCCAGCATAAACAATGGCTGAATTAGCTGTGAGATAGTAGAAAGGGGATGTAAGAACTTGCCTGAGAGGAAGGGCTGTGCTGGACTGTGGAAGGCAGGATCTCTGGGCATCACCAAGAAGAGGAGGCCTACAGTCACTCAGGGAAGAGGTCACCACTAGCAGTCTGAGGTCTTCTGCTACGCCTTTACCCCTCTTTTTATTAATGAACATAATAGCAGGTTATTTTGTTGTTTCACAAGTCATTGAACTTAATCCTTACAAAAATTCTACCAGGCAAGTACTTCGTTGTGTGGATAAGGAAATTGAGACAAAATGAGAAAGATTCATTGACCTAAAATCCAATGACTAGTAAGAAGATGAGCTAGCTTGAACCTGAGTCAGACTAAAAACAATGTCCATTTCTATTCAACTTTTCCAGTCTATCAGCCTCTTTCTTAATTGTAGGTTCTTTCTCCAGCCTCCAGTTTCAACCACTGGTTTTCCCATCACTATACATTTCTTGTACCTTTTCTTTTCCTTACTTATGCTTTATAAATACTCCCTCATCTGCTGTCTCATTTCTGGACAAATGAACACATTTGGTAAAAATCACATTGTTACCTCATTTTCTTCAGTGGAACCTTAGGGTTTCCCAGCCATGTGTCTTGTCTGTTCTCTGACTTATTCCTCACAAATACCTCTCAAATTCAGACTGTGTTTCTTCCATACTAAAAATAAATCCATCCCAAACTCACAGCAGTCATACTTCCTGTCTTTCATCACATGACTTGTTTGAATTATTGTTCATTTTATAGATAATCTTTGCTTCCTCATCTCTCTCTCTCTCTCTGACACACACACACACATACACACACACACACACACACACACACCTACCTTTGATGGAAAGAACAGCTTTGAGATTTCCAAACTCCAGTGGAATTAACTCTGCTAATTTCACTTTTCTTTCTCTCCTCAAACTATTCTTCTACATCCTGGGCCTCATTGTATAGACTCGTTCTCATTTTCCTTTGACTCCCCTAAAATTTTTCTATGTCCTCCTTTTTCAAATACCTCTTATTCTGAATGTTACTTTGTTGAAAGCTAAGAAATCTAATTTCCATTGCCTGTGAATGGAGAAAATTGCTAAAGGCTGAAGTTTGATTTCTGAAGGTTATTTTTGTGTATACATAGGTTGTATTTTTCTCATTCCTGCCTTTTCTTCTTCCTCTCCTCTGTTTATGACTCTTGTGTTAGTTAGCTTTTGGTTGCTGTGACTGAAATACCTGACAAGAACAACTAAGAGGAGAAAAAGTTCATTTTGTCTCTGTTTCAGAGGTTTTAGTCCATGGTCATCTTCATCCATTACTCTGGTGAGGCAGAACATCGTGATGGAAGGGTGTGGTGAAGGAGCACTGTTCCTTCTTGGTTAGCCAGAAAGTATAGAAAGGAAGGGGATGGGGCTGCAGGAAGATGAACCTTTCCAGAGCAAACTCCCAGTGACCCAACCCCTTACAGCTATGCTTGATCTGCCTACAGTTACCACCCAGTTACTTCATTCAGACTAGGACAGACTGATTCACTTTAGAGCTCTCATAATCCAATTATTTCATCTTTGAAAATTCCTGCGTTAACACAGGAGCCTTTTAGTGGGACACCTCACATTACAGTTATATTGTTGCATTAGACTTTTCTATTCCTCTCTAATCTTCACCATTCTGCATGATAAAAGCAAGGAAATAAGTAGGCAAGTAAAATATTCTATTTCTCCAGAAATGGATGGTAAAACTCACATTGTTAACAAGAAGGAGCTGGTAGCTGGTGTATTGCAAATTCTGTACTTAGTGATTAATTTTTTTTCTATTATCCTTGTTGTAGGTTAGAGGAAATATATCAAAAGCAGCATTTCCTGGTGTACAATTGCAATTATGTTTAAAAACATGATTTTCTCCCCAAAACCTTTAGGTGAATAAAGCATTCAAAGTAGATGATGAATTTAGTACAAGCTCTTGAAATGACATTACTTCATTGCCAGCTCTTCCTCTGCCTCTGCAGAGCCAATTTGTTATTTGGAGAATAGAGTGTGTAAAGGCCATAGAGCAAAGTCTTTCATGCTCTGTCTAGCATAAGGCAGCTGCAAAAACACATGATTTGGAGCATCAAGGCTATTGCTGAAGTCTTTCCCCATCAATGCAGATGTTCAATTTAAATGCATGTGCTTGTAGACCCTGAAAGGAGTAAGGTCGACTTGCTATAGGAATACTAAAGATGTGTGGGGTTTCTTTCATTTTGGTAGTCACAAGGGTAAATTGTATCCTAGGAAGTAGAACATTCTATGGAGTGGATGCATTTCCCTGATAGTAACAAGCTCTCTTTATACATAGTATATACTACATATCATATGCTATATACACTCAAGATATGCATGTGTCTTGTCTGTGATTGTATATTCTTACTTTTATTATTAAAATTTATCATTAAAGTTTCACTGGAAGTTACAGATAAATACAAACTCTCTTAAGCATTTCTGGCTTCTGCAACACAGATAAAAATAAAATGTGGAAAGTAAGGAAAGAAATATTAATTTCCTGCTTCTGCTTCCACACAATAGTATTTTGTCTTTATTGATGTGTTAAAATTACACAATGAAAATATCAGAACACACTGGCTTTAATGGCTATATTAAGTGTATTCTGTCTTTTGTAAACACTTACATAATTTGTAGTTATTAGAAGTTTACATTCTATTAGTTTACCTTATTCATTTAAATAAATATTATCCCTCAGCAGTATCAAAATCAAATAATAGAAACTCCTCTTTGTGTAAAGTTTATACTGAAAGATTTCAAAGTTGTATTATCTTTATTTGTAGTGAACATTTCCCCTGAATAATTCAGCTTTATTATGATTTTTTAAATATAATTTGTAAATTGGACAAATTACTGACTTTACATTTTCTTTGTATTTCTTTGAAACAATATTTAAATTTATGTAATCATCTAAATTCCTATTTATGAAGAAATATTTTCTCTTTAAAGGATAAAATATGTTTCACTTAGAAGAAGGAGACTGAAGTCAGGAACTTATAACTCTCTTATATATATATATACATACACACACACATACATGTATACACACACACACACACACACATATATATATATATGTATGTATGTGTGTGTGTGTATATATATATATATATATATATATATATATATATATATTTGTTTGTTTGTTTGTTTTGGTACTGGGGATAGAACTCAGGGCCACTCAACCACTGACCCACATCCTCAGCCCTATTTTGTATTTTATTTAGAGACAGGGTCTCACTGGGTTGCCTAGCACCTCACCATTGCTGAGGCTGGCTTTGAACTTGTGATCCTCCTTCCTCAGCCTCCTGAGCCACTGGGATTACAGGCCTATGCCACTGAGCTGGCACTATTTTACATATTGATGTGCCTAAAAATTACCCGGGTGCATGAAATACTTATTAAATAAATGAGCCAACCTAAGTTTCAGCAAAAGGAAATGAATTTGTAGTTGGTTTACAACATGTTATATAAAAATATCTGTTTAATAACCTAAGAGAATCAATGACAAACACTTGTTTTATATAGAGTTTGAGGGATAAATATATCAAAACACATTTTGTTTGTTTTTTTGTTTTTTTTTTAATTCTAGAGGCTTTGCCCATTGTTGAGGTGAGCAGTCCATTCCAAAGATTTCTGATTATAAATATTCCTGTAGTAAACTGTGAGGGTCAACAAATGGATTAACAATCTTAGGACAGACAAGCTGTGGACTTGTGAAGTGTTTGGGGGTAGGAGGATGGTGCCTGGAGGAAATCTAAAACTCTTCCCTCCTCTAAGCAGGACAGAAAGAGTGGATGAGGAGCAATAGGTTAAGAAAATCTGCTAATTTTCTTGATAATTTTTACTAGTGTTTTGAATACTCCATAAAACAAAAGGAGAACAACTCATGCTTAACTTCCCAAGTAATTTGGAACAGCATTCAGTTGGAATCGAGGGCATTTTTTTCCTTGCATAAATAAAGTCCATTGTTGAGTTTTAAAAGTGCTCCACAAAGTAAAACACCTGCAAGGCAGGTTTCCTGGGACGCCTCTGCTCCCCTGCCTGGAGCAGTAAGAAGGCAAAGGAGGAGGAAAAACGGAGGAGGAGGTGCTGGAGGGGGGTAGCCCAGTGTGAGCTGTTTCCCCACTCCCCACTCTGACCAAGGCTGCTGCTTGTTTAATTGTCTCCTCTTTGCCTTGGCAAGAAGAAAGCACATTTCAATTAGTCAAGCTTCTACTGGTAACAGTGGTTGTTTCAAGGGGAAGGAGAGACTAAAATGTGGGGAAATAGTTTTTCTTCATATTTTACTTATTGTATATATGCATACAGGGAAAAATATATACCTTTTGGTAAGTAAAAATATGTAAGTAAATAGTAATCCAAAATAGGTTTTAATTTTTCACCATTCTGCTTCCTAGTTCCCTTGTTTCTTTAAAAATAAAACCTTGACAGATGCAGGTGAAAGCAGCATATTTCCATTTAATTACTCACAATTTGTTACAGAATGTCTGGTTAATAATGGCCATGTAAATCTAACTTTACTTCATTAATCTTTTTCCCCCCTTAGAATAAGATTAGCGATGTTTTTTTTTTTTTTTTTTTTTTTTTCCTTTCTGCAGCTGGGTAGTTTCCAAATAAAGAGGGAAACAGAACCTAGACTCTGTATTTACCCTTCCATTCTGTCAGCCAATAAAATCTATACTTTAAAGTTTGGCATGCAGTAACATTGAACAACATATAAAGTTTTTCTTATTTAATTCTTGTTTTAAGAAAACAAAGTCTATAAGAAAAAAAACCCCAGAGATATTAGAAACTTGTTGATATAATTCTGAACTCAAACCTGTAGTACATTTATACTAAAAGGCTTATAGAGATTTTGACAGCTGGATCAATATAGTAGGGCATTTTTTTGAAACATGTATAATCCGTTAATGACATTTGAAAAAAAAACTAATCTTACAAATTCTAAAACACAATGAAATTACTGGTTATCCAAAAGTGCACACTATAGATACCTGGCAAAATGATTTCTCTTGTATATGAATGTATATGTATGGGTGTATATGTTTGTATATATGTGTTTTTTTTTTTTTTAATGAAGACCTGGCAACTTTGCTTTTAATGATAAAAGATGACTAAGATGACTTAAATACAGTTTCAGAGACTTTTAATTTTGTGGCAAGGTCTTCTTCACTTATAAAGGATGTAACTAAATGTATAAGATTTTAAAATGTATTTGTGCAATCCACCTCAGGCAATAATTGCATTCATTAATATTCTGTTTTTAGAAAATGTGTAATTTTTTTTTTTTTTTTACTTCTAACTTAAAACATTTATGGCACCTCTGGGCTGATTCCCCTGGGAACTGTACATAAAGCATTTGGAAGTGCTGTGGGAAGGGGTAATTATGCTGTCCAGGGAATTTGTCAAGGAACAGAGCTGTGGGAGATTAAAGTAGATGTGATGGTTGCAGAGGTCACAACCTTGATTCTGAGCCAAGACTCACTATCACTTTTTTAATTGAGACTGAAAACTAGAAAGCTGTGATGTGGTAGCCACCTATTACCAGGGAAGACGCATCTACCTAATTGGAAATGAGTGAACATGGGCTTAACTCCAAAAACAAAGAACTGGAAGAACCAAATATGAATGGGAATTCATTAAAACAAATGTCCAATACCCAGATAGAAACTTCCATATAATTGATGTAATGCTTTCCCTTTATATTTCAAAAACTTAAACTCCTTACTCCTTGTTTCAAAGAATTTGCACATTATTTGTTTAGCTTTTATTCAAGCTTTGATCTTTATGTACGAAACTGAGAAAATACTTTCTATTAGTGATGGAGAGCTTCAAATTCAGAATATTTTTGTGCTTACATATTAAAATTTTAAAATTATATTGATACTATTAGTGCATTACATTATTTTTATTGCTATATTACACCAGAATTAAAAGGCAGGCAAATATATGTCATATCTTCACAAAGTACAGAAATTGCTATGTTGTGACAATTAAAGCATCTTATTTACCTAATTTAATATAACTGCTTGTTTATGAGTCTTTTACAGCACATTTTCTTGTATATATAAACCTCATATAACAAATTACTAATTTCAGGTACTATTAAAGAAGAGTAAGTTTATAATTACAAAATAATTAGTAGTTATAAAGAAAATTGACATGTATTTTAGGGTTTCTTTTTAAGCTCAAATTAATCTTGAGCACAGTTATCTGTACGATGTATTATCAGATTTCTCCCCTTCCTTTAGAAGCTACAAAGTATCAGAATAAAATGTAATGCCTTTTTGGAATGTACTGGTTATCTCTTTGCCTTATCTTAACCAGTGTCGATGCACACAGTAAATGAAAGCCACTAATCCACAGCCTGTATTTCAAACATTCTCCAGTCTTGAGTTCTTTAGTTGGAGATTAAATTAAAAAGTTTAGCCATAACAGTGCATACACAGCTATTTTGGGCTTACCAGCCTGGTCTCTCCCTCTGCAAAGACTTTTCCTTCTTTGGGAAATGTGCTTGGTTCCTCCAAGCATGCAATTTCAAGTAGTTAATGTAAGGATGAATTTTGGAAGGTGATATCAGCCACCTGGATGATCACTAGAGATGAATTAACCATGGGAAATTAAATGATAAATATTTTTGAACAAATCGTCTTTATGGGACTAAAATACCTCCTAGCATTCTTGTCAATGATAAAGGTATTTTTTTCCCTTTCTTAGTGATAAACAAATGAAATTAGCAAATTGTGGCTTTTTATCTTTTATACCAAAACTGACATTGTGTGCATCTTATTACTTTTCATATGTTACAACATACAATGGTCTCATTTTATCTAGTTTTCTATTAAAAAGTAGATGGACACCGTCCACTTGACCCCACCCTCTTAGATGAAAAGAGAACTGATTGATCCAAACCTTTACTCACTTAAAAGCATTAATCTACAGGTTGGTGGGGGTGGGGGAACTAGATTGTCTCAGATTTTTTAAAACACTTGTCTACTGAGTAGAGGACATAATCAATGGGCATTACCGTAAATGTTGTTTAACACTGCTTTCAGTAGAAAATATGACATTAGAATCATTTGATAGTGCTCTGTATCTTGATGTGCTAAAATATCTACTTTACTTAAACACATTTAAGACTTAATCCAAAGAAAGAATTCACTTCTAATATTTAGTTTTAGATGGCTGACACTGTGACAAAATACCTGAGATAATCAATTTAAAAGAAGGAGTGGTTTATCCTGGGTTCGTGGTTTCAGAGGTTTTGGTTCATGGTCATTACAGTTAGGTCTGTGTCAGGCAGAACATCATGATGGGGTGAATGTGGTAGAGTAAAGCTGCTGACCTCATGACATATGAAACCAAAAAGAGAAAGGAGAGGCCGGGTTCCTATATGTCTTTTAAGGGCATCCCCCCAACGACTTAACTTCTTTCACCTAGGCCCCACCTCTTAAAGATTCCACCACCTCCCAAGAGTGTTGCAGGCTGGAGATCAAGGCCTTAACATATGGACCTTTGGGGAACATTTAAAATTCAAACCATGGCAACTGGCAACATTTCATACAGTGTCCCACTATCCTTTTATGGCTACATAAAAGGCCATAATTTAGCATGACCTGAAGTCTTTTAGACAGTCTAGATTTCTTGGATCAAGGCCTTAAAAACTTTATAGACTACAAGACACACAAAATGCTTACTAAAAAATTTTCAAAGTTGACAGTTGCTTAAAATCAAACTTACGGAATGAACACAAACATTTGTAGTTTAGTTTATCCTCCTTTAATTGTTATAAATCTGAATGGTGAAATACCATGTTTGAAAAATAAAATTTCTGCCAACTGAAATATTTAAGTTTAGCCATTCTATAAAATATATGATGTTGTAAATGTAATTATTTTATTGAGCAATGTACAAAGTAGACTCATCAATTGGCGAGTGTCTTATGGACCATATGAAGGACATTCCAGTAAGCGTCAAGTAATCACCTCATAGAACATGTACACAAATGCCTAAAAAAAAAAGCCACATTTGCTTTGTAGCTTCCAAGTATCAGTGCTGCAAAATATTTTTTTCACCTCAATAGTTTTTTATCTATCTCTATCTATATCTGTATATCTATCTATCTATCTAAAGATTAGAAACCCTTGCTGTTAAAATGGAATAGTCCTATCAAGAATATATTTCTCAGGCTGGAGGTTTAGCTTAGCAGTAGAGCAGTTGCCTAGCAATTATGAAGCCTTGGGTTCAATCCCTGGCACTGAGAGGGAAAAAAAAAATCCAATCATTTGTAAAGAATGTATTTCTCTGTGGAAAGAATAAAAATTCTCTCCTTTGAGAACAGGAATGTATTAGTTACATTTGAAATGCATGGCCTTTCTTCAGGGATTAATGTGTATAGGAAAAAATTTGGAAGCACACAGTACACCATGCTAATATCTGTCTCCAGGGATTATAAAATAATACGTTTTCTGTTTGCTACTCTAAAATGATGTGTTAAAATCAAATAAATGCTTAAAACCTCTAGAAATGTGAAGAAATGATAGTGTATGATTGTTAGAATCTTCTTGTGAAAAGACCAAAAGAAATTGGTATATATTGGATATTCTTGCCAAAGTTGAATTTATATTCCTGTATAAATTGAAGAAAATATACAAATAAGAAATGACCTATTAATGGTTTTCTAGACTCTCTAAAATAAACATTTATTATTTTCCTAATTAAAAATGGTATGGATTGGCCAGGATTATATCTCACAAATAATTTACTTGTATTTTATTAGATGGTTTAATGGCCATTCAAAATTCAGACAGCAACTCTCAGGTATGTGCATCTTAACATTTTTTGCTTCCATGATTAATATATTTATATAATAATCAAACAAGATTTTTTTCTCACCTCTTATTGATCATATGTGTAATGTTAAGCAGATTTATTTGTACTTTCTTTTTATTGCTGATTCAGGATTAGATAGTGGCTGGACTTTTTTGGCAAATTGGTATCTTGGCAATCCTTTCTCACTAATCTACAAGCTTACAAACCTGTATGTGAATTCAGCATTTGTAACTTATCTAATATCTGAGTTTTAGAAGAATTATTCTATAACAGAGGTTCTATTAAAATTACCTGGGGATAGTTTTGAAAATCCCAATGCCAGACCAAATGTACCATCTCTTGGTAAGGGATCCAGCAATCAGCATTTTTAGAGCTTCCAAGGGATTTCAGTGTGCAACCAAAGTACATTACCACTGCTCTAGAAGAAATGGAAACAGAATCAAAATTAGCATGAAGAAGATCTCCCATATGGAACACTGAATTTACCATAAAACTAACATTTTTCCCCCTCTGCCAGGTTGCGGGAGGCAAATTAAACTTTTGACCATATTATGTAGATTTTTGTGACAACATTCACACGTAGCTGCATGTGTCACTGAGTGTGTCTGATTGCCTCCAGAACACTGAGATGGAAGTAAACAATTTAGTTGATTCTGGCCTACCTGTTTTGGCAACAGCAAATGTATGTGCTAGAACCTAGAAGCCTGACCCTCAGGACAACATCATGAGGCTTGTATTTGTGTCAACTTCTGCATCCTGCCTTCTGCTCTTAACACATACACACCCCTAACCTAATGTTACCCCTGTAGTTCCACTTGAAAATCACCTTCCTCTAGGTTCATCTAATGTTATATTTTGCTCAGAGCCTGTTCAAATATTCAAACAGCGAAATTAGTAGTTGATAAGGGTTTAAGTTATAATCGCTCCCAGGGGTTCCAAAAATTTAATAGGTTCTCTTTAAAGTCAGAAATATAAAACTTTAATGACAGGAGTAACTGGCAGAGGATTAAATAATTGGACCCACGGGACCCCATACATTACACCTCTTCAAATTATACCACATAGGCAGCCCTGACCATTACATTATCCCCTCCTGCAAACACAAACTTTTGTTTATAATAAGTTCAGAGAATTCACTATTACCATATATGTGCGTGTACACACACACACACACACATATATTTTATTTTTTTCTTATTATTATTTTAGAGCTCAATGTGTAAAGGAAAAAATTTGGAAACACACAAGTTTCATATGTGGTGTCTCTTTGGTTATATAAGTCCAGCAGTCAATTATATTGAAAACTAATTATTATTTTACCCACGGCAGTTGGATACTAATGCATTAAAATTGTTAATAAAGGCAATGTACTAATTAATTGCCTTCTTAAAATCAAATACTGTAGACATTATTATCATAAAATACTTTCTAAGATGCCACACATATTATGCATATCAGAGAATATAAAAGATATAAATGAGGTAAATATTGTGACTATTACATGTGATTTATGGAAGTGACAACTTCTGTTAGTAATGCTGCTTTGCCAAAGTAAACTAGGTCACCATTTTGTTAATGTTTTTATTTTATAAAATGTTCTCAGTTTAACTATTTTAGCTGTTTGAAGGTACTTAATAATTTAGGTACAAGTAAGTTTTAAAAATATTTATACAGAAAATCAGGAGACTCTCTAAGAATTGAAATCAATGTTTAACAAAAGCAGACTGAGACTCAATAGTTTTTAATACCTCAATATCATGTCTCCTAATTTATAAATTTCTCTCATAAGAACTGAAACTAAAACAGTTATTTCTCGAGGCTATTTGTGTCAGGTTTTTTTTTGCCATCTTTTTTTTCCCTCTTGCAAAGTGAAAAAAAAATATTGTTGAAGTGTAAGGCTGTATCTTGCCTACTTGCTTTTCCCCCTCCCTAAGTTCACTTTTAGCTGTTATATGTCTCTAGTATTGTTCTTCTGTATCTGTGTCTTTCTCTCACACACACTGTTCTAAGGTGATAAATCCTAGCAGTCATTAACCACAGCATTGTAATGAATTTCATCGCCCTTTTGAATGAGGGGCTACCAGTCATGGGGTTAATGCATTTGCTCCCTTCTAGTGGCAAAGGCTCCTTTTTCTTGGTAATGACAGAAAAAGAAAATTGACCTTCTGTTCCCAATTTCATATGGAATTTTTTTTTCATATAGGGGCAGTGACCTTGCCAGAAGGATCTAGGAATTTTTAAGATCATATTTGACTTGATGATAGATGGCCAGTTACCTGGGTACAAGCATCTGTTCTGACAAGAGTTGGGGGCTGGGAGTGAGGCAGCTACATGTTCCTGCATTTTACTCTTTTCTCCAGTTGGCAGGAATGATATTTCCAGAAATTCAGTTGATTCTTAAAGGACATAATTGGCAGCCTTATCATTAAAATATAGAATGTAAAGACCTTGTTCTTCAATTTCAACATAGAACTTAAGATCTTATTCTTTCAACTTGCTCTATTAGTAAATTGCTTATTAACCAGAACTCATTTTATAGTTTGAAGTTTATCCATTGAGTTCTATATTAGATATTTTATTTTATTCTATAAAAATGTCTTCCAACTTTTGAAAGCTCTTTCTTATTTGTCATCCATTGTCTTGTCTTCAGTATGTGGAAAGGTATTCACATTTGCCAACTTGTTTCCTGAGAAAGAATGTAATGCATTTTAGTTTCTGAAGGTTTAGTCAAATCATTCAGTTCTAATTTTAGCATGAATTAAGTTAAATTTCTCATTCTCTAGATAAGTATGCAGGTATGAAGTTAGGATATATGTGATGTCTTGCTCTCTCCTTATATTTGAACCTGTTAAAATTATAGGAAAACAGATCAGTAAGAAAAAATTCATTATTTTTTGTGCCCATAGTAGTATACTTTCCTGATAGCTTCACAAGAACTCAACAGATATGCAATTGTATCTTTATCATTGCTTCTTCTCTTTTTATATTGGTAGAATTGATTCTGCATGTCCTATGTTTGGTAAGAATTAGCAAATTAAACAAATTCTGGAGAGCATACTGTAGAGACTTCCAATTTATTTTCTCCGTAACTGGAGATGATGCAGCTTGTGATGTTCATGAACAGAGAGGAACATTAGGGATGATTGCATCCACTCCTCCAATTCTACAAATGGGGAAATTGATACTTAAAAATATAGTTCCCCCATAATGGTATATTTAGTGTTAATACTGGGACAAAAACAGGTGTCTTGACTCATTTTTAAATTAGCTTTTATTTTTAAGGAAATTCATTTTATTTTTACCTTATCTTTCTTTGAATTGTTAGATCCTCTGTGCCCACTCTTATTCCCTGTGAGTTTTGATTGGGTTTTACAACACAACTGCCATAAGATAGTCTTTAGGATGATGAGACCCGCTATGAGAAAAGACTGAGGTTCAGATTAAAAACAAAAAGTGGCTACCTCCCACTGTATCAGTGATTATTTATTAAGGATAAGTGTTATTTGATAACGGCATGAAATACAGGAAAAACCTGTAATATACTTTTGGAAATTTATCATAAAAATCATATGACTAGTCTTAGTACACAAAGAAACCTCTGTATAATTTATACTATCTCTCCTGTTATGGTCACTTGTAATAAGCAAAATGATGCTTTAGATCCATAAATACCAATATTCAAATGATGTGTAGCTTCAGGAAATTTCTGTCTTTCTGGGAGCCTGTTTCCAAGTCTGTTAAATAGGGACCCCAATGTCTCCATTGTTGGAGAGATGTGAGGGTAAATGAAATTATGCAGATTGGGTATTTCATACAGTACCTACCACACACAGCCTTCCTGTGAATATAAGTTACTCTTCCTTCCTGGTTTCCAGAGAAAATATGGGTGGTCTTCTTAGGTGCTATTTGCTTTGTGACAGGTTGTAAACAACAGGGGTTTCTAGGAAGTGAATCAATGCTAATTGAAGACTGCCAGAAAAGGAAAACAGAAGAATTTGTTAGCAGCTTAGTCACTAAGGCAGCTTTTTTGTGAAAGAAAGTCATCAGCAAATGGTACACATAGCATTAGTTGTCTTCTCTCTTCATGTTTCTCTTAGTTAGCACATCTGAAGAAAACCCACCTACCAGGGGGCCGATTACCTACTGGAGGCATCCGGTTCACATGGCAGCCCTTGTGGTAATTGAGGCCTGTCCCTTAAAAGTGAATGAGTGTTAGTGGTTGTCCAGCATTTCCAAACCAATCAAAAAAATTGTAAATAAAACAAAATCTCATTTCTATGTCCAGATATATCTACCAACAGTATTATTTTCTTTCTCATTTAATGTGAGTAGGTTCAATTTCCTTTGAGTTAACAGGATATAAAATATTACAAAGTTGCCCTTCACTCTTTCTGGATTTGAAATTCAGTTATAATTCCATCACTTTGTAACTATGAGGAAAATGTGATGTGATGTTGGTAGAGAAAGTGCCAAATTATACAGTATAATACAATATTTATGGTAGTATGTCAGTCTTAAAACTACATAGTTTTAAAGGTATGAATGTTTGGTGTGTCAGATTGCAAAGCCATATTTTTTTCTTTTCTTTTTTTTTTAAGAAAGAATGTTTAGCAGAATTAAATGATACGCATTGAGGGAAGGCTTTATTTTCATAAAGATGAGGTTGAGGATCTTTATAGAGGTCAAGAGAAGAGAATAAAGGGACTATCTAGCTCTAATACTATAGAACCATGTCAAAATATACACCTGTATAGAAACTGACAACTTCGTTCCTATCCTTACAAAATAGCTTCCAAGTTAAGTACTGGGAAGCTCTTAAAAATCCAAGATTTTGTAGTAATAGTACAAAATGTTTGAACAATTTTTGACTGCTTTTCTGGGACTTAGGATTTAAATTTCAATGGTAGGGTGGAGATAGAATTGCATAATTTGTTGTATATTGAATTTATAAATAAATAAATAAAGAATAAAGAAATGAAGAAAATTTCTTGGGAAAATAAAGACGATTTTTCTCTTGCAGGCTGTGATGGGTGTGGATAAAAAAAGAATAGAAAATTAACTCAGACTTTTGCTGGTAGGCAATTAAGGTTTTAAACTTAAAATATACACCAGCTATTTACTCTGATCATAGTAATTGTGTACATGTGACATTTACTATTTACTATTTAACTTTCAGCCTATATGATGAGCTGTGAGAGTAATCATCTCCAATCAACAGAACACAATTAAGAGATATCTATTTCTTTGTTTTTAATTAGTTGCTCAAAACATTACAATGTTCTTGACATATCATACATTTGATTCAAATGGGGTATGAATTCTTATTTTTCCACGTGTACAGGTTGCAGTATCACATTGGTTTTACAGATATCTGTTTCTACAGGGAAACTTTTCACTCATTGCTCTCATCTGGTAGTCGGTCAACATCAAAGGGGAGACATATAAAGTCATATTTATAGGCTGCTCATTAGCTACTGTGGATCATATGATTTTAACAGGATCTCTGCTAGTTCGATATTATGATCCTCATCCTCATTTTACAATGGGGAAGTTGAGAATCAGAAAAGTTTATTAAGTATATCTTTTTCTGGGGCCTACTTAATAAACAGTGTGCAATGGCCTAAACTTGGGGATATCCTAGTGTTCAAGAGTAAAATATATATATATATATATATATATATATATATATATATATATATATTATATATATTAACAAATGTTCACACATACACACACACATATATATTGCTTTTAAGGAACTTATTTCCTGTCAAAAGAGAGAAAATATGTAAGTAAAGAAAAAACAAACAAATGAAAAAACAAATCCAATAGCATTCATACAATGTAGGATCTAAAAACCGTGGTGCAACTTAGAATGCCTGGGTGAGACCTTAAGATTCCCTAGACTGGGAAGGCTTCAGGGAGGGTGTTAACCAAAATGGGTGAGGAACCAGATAAATAGAGACAGAAGGAAAATCAGGGCCATGCTCCAAAGCCCTAGCCCTGTAGTTCTGTGAGCAGAAGAGAAATTGGAGCAACCCAGGGTGGAAGGGAAGTAGCTGACAGATCAAGCCAGACTTTGAGCCAAGATTTTAATATAAGAGTATTGCAAAGCATTTAGAGAGTTTTAAGCTGAAGGAGCAATACCATGGCCCCATTTGTATTTTTAAAGAAAGGATCACTGTGGCAACTGTGAGATAAAATAATGGAGTTGGTCTCAGGAGATACAGTCAGTAGAAACAAGAAAACAGGAGGCCCTTCTAGTGGTCCTGATAAGTGGTTGTGTGGTGATTCGAAGGATGGAGAGTGTAGTTTCAGAGAAAAAGAAATCGAGACAAACCCTAGATTTTTACCAATGGTTGAAAAATCATCTACAGAGTAGAAGAATGGGAGAGGAGTTGGTTTGTCTATGGGAATCAAGAGCTAATTTTGCATTTGTTAAACTTGAGAAGCCTGATAGACTCAAGAGAAGATAGCAAGTAGGCAATTGGCTAAATTATTATGGATTTGGATGTTTATCAAGATAGGAGGTAAAATGTGAGAGTCATAGTACTTTGAAAAAGATATCAAGTATCAAGTAGTGCATAAGGACAAACAAAAATGTGACTACATTTTTAGTTTATTTGCTTCTTTGATGTTATGTAATGGATTATTTGTTGAAGAAAACATGTTGTAAATCAAAGGTCAATGAAATTGTTGTTAGAGAAATGTACAAAATTCCAAAAAAACATAAGAAATTATACTATGTATTAATAAGTTTTATATATATATATATATATATATATATATATATATATATATATATTACTCCTATCACTAAAATAATCAAATGTAAAATGAAGAAATACATGATAGACCTATTCAACTTTTTAGCATGACTTCAATTTAAAATATAGATTGTAGAGAACACATTAGTTTTATAACAGAACATTTCTGATTTAAGATAAAACTGGAATTGTACTTATGACTTAAATAACAGCTAATTATAATAAACTACAGTTATGCACACATTAGTTATCTTTTGTATGCTCTGCATGTGCTATGCAAGTGGTGTGACACTGAGCTACATCCTCAGCCCCATTGGTTACCTTTGTTCCCAAGTGGAAAAGCATCTTACAGAATGCATTCTGGAAAGTGATGGAAGAAAGAAATGTTGGATATATGTGTTAATGTGAACAAATGATGAAGTAAGCAGTTATCCATTTGTCTCAAACATCATTTTAAGAAAGAGTATACAGTAAATTTATAAAACAGTAGTATTCTATTGTTAAGCTTAAAATATTATGTGGGATCTAATCTGTGAAAAGGGCACAATCCAGAAAAACTGGCTTTAAAAATATTATTGTGAAATGAATTCTATTTACACATCTAACTTTAAAAGTAAGTAAATAAAACAAATATAACTAAAGCTCTGTAACAACAGACCGTTCACAATTTCTGTTTGAGCATTTTGAAAAGCAGGTGTTTGGATGATGGTCAGACTCATAGCACACTAATTTTTGTAATACTGAGAGCATTTTGTAGGACTTCTAGAAACCTGTTCTCCTTCTCCCCTCTTCTAAGTTTGTTTTAATGGAAAACATTACAGAATTATACATTTTCTTTGCTTCCTTAACTTTTGCTTTGACTGAATATTTAAGAGCTCTTATTATAAAACTTTTTAATGTCCAGAAACCAACGCACTCTCAAGTGTGGGGTTTAAAGGTTGGTTTGAAGTGAATATTTTTTTCTTCCAACTGAAAGAATCTGTTCCACTGTGAGCAAAACTGCACCTTTCTTATTCCCATGTAACTATCCAGATGAATAGGTGTGCCTAGGAGTTTATCTTTTATCCAAGTTCAGACTTTAGAAGACTGAGAATGCTCCTTATCCACTTCAGGTTCATAATATTGTGTGTGTGTGTGTGTGTGTGTGTGATTTCAAACACAGCTTTTTAAAAAAGTGTTAATTGTCAAACTAGTTAATTATCCTGGGTAATCAAGAATTAACAGTATGGAAGAGGAGACTTAATGAGGAAAAAAGAGAATTAGCTCTGCTTACTGAAGTTAAAAAAAAAGAGCACATTAAACATACCTTTCTAACATAGTTGAAGCACAATTGTGTACATTTAAGAACCCATCTTCTTTCATTTCTCAACCATGTCTTCACATGACATAAAACTTAACAGCTTGAAAAATCTTTCAACATACAGAATACAATGTAAAAATGCACAATGGACATTGTGAGAAAATAACAAAAAATAAAACCAAAGTATCCGAAGATATATGAAAGGATGCTTAAAACTTTACTAAAAAATTCACATTAAATTTATATTTCCCCAATTAAACCAGCAACAATCCTAAACTTTAATTATGTGGTTGTTAAGGCTAAGGAGGCACATTATAGTCTCACCTTTAGTAGTGGAATTCTAAACTGATTAATCCCAGTAGAGGCAAGTTTGACCATATTTATGAAAATTACAAATTTGTATATCTTTTGACCCACTAAGTTTAATTCTAAAAATTTATCCTACAAGTATACTTAGTGTTGTTTTAATAGGAAAGTTTGAAAGAATTTAAATGGAAGGCATCTTCCATAAGTGATCCAAAAGTAGAATATTATGCAACTGAATCCTCTTTATATTTTGATACATAAAGACCTCCAAGATATTTTCAGTAAAGAAAAACAAGGTACAGAAGGGGGCTTATTTTATTATTCTCTTTGTGCATAACAAAGTTGAGAGTTTATAAAGATCTATATATTTTGTGTTGCTGGGAATCAAATCCACAGCTTTGTGCATGCTAGGTAAGGGCTCTCTCAATGAGCTACAGTCCCCAGCCCAGGATCTATACATCTTATTTGTTGTATATGCATAAGTAAATCTGAAAGAGTGCTCAAGAAAGTAGAATTAAGCCCCTGAAGATAAAGAATTGAGAACCAGACAGAATCAGACAGAGGACAGAACCAGATTGAGAACCAGATGAGGAGGTATCTAGGAGGGAGTTTATCATTATTAACCTTGATATTCTTTGGGTTTTGAACTATAAAATGTATTTACTTTAAAAAAAGTATAAATTTTGCCCAGTTTTATCAAGTATATTAATGAGAACTCTTAATACTAAAATAAACTTACAAAAATAAAAAAATGAATGATATAAAAATCAGATTGTGTAATTTTTACAGGTTTAGATCAATCTTTAATTTTTCTCCAAAACCCTAATATTGTCCCAAACACAATGGATCTTCAATGTATTTTGAATTTTTTTCACTAAATTTAATTAAAATATATTATACCAAGCCTAAAAAACTTAAATGAAAAAATGTTTACTTTAATTATGTAAAATTTCATATCTATACTTACTCCATTTAGGCCATAGATTTCTATCTCTGCAATGCACTTTGCTACTACCATTCACCCCACTTGCTTATTATAATAAATAAGTAGTCTTCAAACCTCCCTATCATTCTCTCTTGCCCCCTTCTGGCCATTATGCACACCAAAATACATTTGGTATTTTTCAAGTAAATCTCATCTTATAATTGCTCTTAAAAGCTTTGCCTTCTCCTTACATCTTGAACAACATGCTCTAGTTTACAAGGCCCTAAGAGATGCTGAAGAAAGTACTCTGGTACTTCCAGAGTGTAGGCTCAGTTGTGAAGGCTGTTCACATGGCACTTGCTCCTTTGGCCTCTAGTGAAATAAAATATCCTCATAATTAAACATTTAGCTGGAAATCATAAAAAAATATTTAAATCACTGGCTTTTAGGGAGTGTTATTTTATATTCTTTGATGTTCTTCACTTAGATAATTTGATTACATACACATACACACCTGTCATACATAGATAATAATTGTACACAAACTTGTTCCGTGGTGACCTCTTGTTCATAGAGGAGTTCAGAGACCAATGTGTAATACTGGATAATTGTAATCTACCTAGGATGAGAACAAGGAATCTTAAAATTCTGCATACGTCATGTTTCTTTAAAGAAATAATGACTGTTTAACACTAGACTATTCTTACGTATGTTCGAACAATTTTACTTTTATTAGAGGTGGTTTATGATGGAAAATCTTGGAGCACTCCAATACCTATAATATACCAATGACTGTGAGAAAGAATCTAAATTTCAGGGAATAGATAAAAGGCTAGCCGCTGCTAACAGAGCAATCAAGGAATCATTGAGCCATCTCCTGTTACACTTTTTACCAAGTTTATTGTGTAGTGTTTTGTTTTGCTTTACTGTGCTGGAACCCAGGGCCTCACACATGCAAAATTCTGCCAATGAGCTACATCCCTAACCCTTAATTTTTTTACATTTCAAAAGTTAGCTTCTACATTATCACAAACCATTAATGATCACAAGTTATATCTGTCAAAATCATCAAACCGTGTTATAAGAAATTGTCTTCTTTTTTACCATTAAGAAGTTAAAAAAATTTCTAATTGCTATTTCCATATACCATTTTTGTTAATAATGCTTACTATATATATATATATATATATATATATGCAATTCAATATTTTTCAGTTGAATTAACTTTAAGACACACATGGAATAAAATAATGGATTCAGAAAGTAATGACAAGTTTAGTTATAGTCCTGGGCTTTGGGAAGTCCTTACTTGGCAGGTGACACTGGACTAAAAAGTGTACATTTAAGAAAGAAACACCTCTGTCTTTAAAATCTATTTTTGTTTGAGAGTTGGAAAATACGTGCTTGCTTCTCCCCCATTTTACACACAGAGGTGTGGAATTTAAATATATTTTGACAAAGTGTAGAGGTCTGTCTCTGTAGTGTATTTATGTCAGAGAGTTTTAAAACTAAGTCCTTTGCAGGTTACAAAGAAAGGCCATGAGAGGAAATGACTAAATCCCGAGTGTATATCTTCATTGACAGCTGATAATTAGCATGCAGCTTAGCTATAATAATTAGTTCCCTCTTTAGAAAATTTCCGGATGAACTCTAAGTTGGTGAATTTCAATTTCGTCTTGTTTCTTTGTCCCTTCCCTCCCCAAGTAATTCATGTTATTTTTAGAGTAGGACGAACTCAAGATGAGCTCCCTCCTTCTTACTGAGTCAGCACTATCTATTATTTGTACTGTGTTTTCTGGAGATTACCTGGGATTAGAGTTTCTTTGTCCCCATTTCCTGTATTTCTTTTTCTTTCATCCAGACAGCTTGCAGTAGTGAAAAAGGATAAAGACATTAGCCCTTGCTTGGTAAATATGCCAAATCCATATACTATGATTTGGAGTTAAAATCATTAATATGACTTAAAGTACTGGCTCTAACCCCCCCCAAAAAAATACTGAAAAAGGGAGGAAAGCTTCTTGCTCCTTTATTTTGCCTTTAGTATGCTTGAACACACAAAAGAACTTTCAATATATTTTGAAACTCTGCAGCAAATCAGGTAAAACCATTTAAGAAATATAAAACATAAAAAAACCCCACAAATTGGTAAGTAAAAGCAACATGAAAAATTCTGTAGTTTTTTTGAGACTGTTTATAAATTACAAACTAATAGTAAATAAAATTGAAATTCAAATGTTCCTGTTGATGATGTTACTATGAAATTATTTTGAATTATTTTAATCCAAATTATCATACATTTGGAAAACTTTTCATTCTACCTCATTATTTATTTCAGGCTCTGAAAAAAAAATGCATTCAGTTTCTGATATATTATAATCCCTTAATAAACCACACTTTTCTTACTTGTGTGTATGAGAACACCCACATGGTAGATTGTGGAGTCTAGTTAATATGGAATAATATATTTTATATATCTTTAGATTTTCTGTAATAATTTTGTTTCTGCTTTTTAAAAAACCTTTGAATTGAATGATTTACCAAACTTTACTCTTTTCATCTAATTAATTAATTTTATGTTTGGAATCATCTTTTTAAAAACAAAGTATATTTCAATTCCTAGACTTGCGTTTGAATGAAGTAGATAAGACTGAAATTGAAAATATTCTCTTCTCTCTAAAAGTGTGAGTGACTCTGACAATCAAGTTATTATTAGGGAAGATAGCTCAGATCAACTAATAAAAAAATCCAGATTTTATTTGTGGCAGATACTCTCCAACATGTAAAAAGATTGTGTTGAGAATCTGTAATCAGCAGGTCAAATTTTTCAGTCTACTAGAAATACAGATTATAACAAATGTGTTACTGTAAGTTTATTTATGAGTAAAGATAGATTGCGTAGGTTTGCCTATGGAATTGAAACACATGCTTCATAATGACTGCTCTGGCTCCACGTAATTATAAGGACCACATTTAACTATAGATGAATAATTGATCACAAAGCAGCCTATCTAGAGGAAGCCAGCAATCTATGAATTATAGACACTGCTGAAATAATTATATGCCCTTTCCCTTAGGAATTTGAATTAAGAAGTATAGGAATTATTACCATACAGTGTTGAGGTGGAAGCTGGAAGGTTGTATATAATTGGGTGCCAAAGACATATTTGGCTATGAGCAAATTAATGAAGAAACATTTTGGAATCAGTACAGTGAACAGTGGCATCAAGACAAGCAAGAAGCAGAGATGGAGCATCTCCTCAGAGATCATTTCCTTTGGCTTCTGTTAGTTTGCTCATTACCATAGGCCTGACTTTCTATCTTTGGGTTTGAATTTTCCTAATTTGATCTCTATTTGTTGCAGTTAATTTCCTGACTAACGTGGCCACTAATGGTCATACAGTTACTTTTGGTAGTCTGCATTTTAATATGTGTTCAGTTGTATTATACTAAGGCTTGTAAATACATGTAAGCAGAGGTGTGGAACATGACACATTATTTCATAGTGATATTGAGGGTCCACCATGTTATTTTTCAGCATTTCCCTTTAAACAACCTTGGGAGAGCCCTCTCTTAGTTCTTTAGACCATGTAATCCTCCTAAACAACTTGTATTTTTGTTTTGTTGTATTATTCTGACTTCTACTTTGAATTTTAGGAAGCCTGCAATCAATTTAGAGATTCATTTTAAGATACTAAAGGATGACCTGACTGTTAAAATGTATTCCAGTCTTCTCATTTCACTATTTTTCTCTTACAGTCTCCCCTAGAAATATATGTTTATTTGATTGAATATATTTATGCAAGAAATCTCAGATCCTTTGTGAGAATAAGTAAGTTAAATAATTGAATGAATACAGTAGAGCAATGAATTTGACACTGAATAAATAAAAATAAATAACTAATAAATGCATGCATCTTTTTTTAAAAAGAAACCTTCTAATATAGAATGGGGCTCTGTATTCATTATCCCAGATTTATGTCTACAGCACAAATGCTTACCCACAAATGAATACTTTCACCTTATCCTGACAAAGTCAATGATGATAGAGAATTATAGCCAGCTGGGAAGGACTTTTTAGGGCTTAGAAAAAAGTAAAGATCACAAACAAGAAAATATAAACCATTGCATTGATATGTTTTGCTAAATGTTATGATTATGAAATAATATATCTACTGTAAAGTCTGAACTTAGGAATTCAACTGCTGATACCGTTCTGTTCTGTGGTATTGGTCAGGGTGAAGAGCAACAGAAATATTCAGTGCACTTCTTTCATATTCTAAAAGTGTTTAAAGAAAACTACACTCATTCATTCAGGGTTTTTTTTTGACATGATATTCTTGACTTTATTTTTATTATTTTTATTTATATATATTTTTATGTGTCTTTATTAGTTATACATGACAGTAGAATGTATTTTGACATACATATATGGAGTATAACTTCTTATTCTTCTCTTTGTACATGATATAGAATTACATTGATCATGTAATCATATATGCACATAGGATACTAATGTCTGATTCATTTTATTTTTCCTATTCTCATTCCCGATTCCTTCTCTTCATACCCCTTTGTCTAATCCAAAGTACTTCTATTTTGCAGCCCCCTGCCTTATTTTGAGTTAGCATCCACATATCAGGGAAAAGATTTGGCCTTTGGTTTTTTTATTTTTTTAAGTTAAAAAAAAAAGTTTGGAATTATTCTAGGAAATATCTTCACAAAGGAAATGAAATTTCTTGAATTATTGGTAAAAGCATGTGATAATATTCAGCTTTAATGTACCCTAACATATTTTGGAAGAAATTTCTTCTTTTTTTTTTTTTTTTTTTTAATTTTTTATTGTTGGCTGTTCAAAACATTACATAGTTCTTGATATATCATATTTCACACTTTGATTCAAGTGGGTTATGAGCTCCCATTTTTACCCCATATACAGATTGCAGAATCACATCAGTTACACATCCATTGATTTACATATTGCCATACTAGTGTCTGTTGTATTCTGCTGCCTTTCCTATCCTCTACTATCCCCCCTCCCCTCCCCTCCCCTCCCCTCCCCTCTTCTCTCTCTGCTCCCTCTACTGACATTCGTTTGTCCCCCTTATATTATTTTTCCCCTTCCCCTCACTTCCTCTTGTATGTACTTTTGTATAACTCTGAGGGTCTCCTTCCATTTCCATGCATTTTCCCTTCTCTCTCCCTTTCCCTCCCACCTCTCATCCCTGTTTAATGTTAATCTTCTTCTCATGCTCTTCGCCCCTACTCTGTTCTTAGTTACTCTCCTTATATCAAAGAAGACATTTGGCATTTGTTTTTTAGGGATTGGCTAGCTTCACTTAGCATAATCTGCTCTAATGCCATCCATTTCCCTGTAAATTCTATGATTTTGTCATTTTTTAATGCAGAGTAATACTCCATTGTGTATAAATGCCACATTTTTTTTTATCCATTCATCCATTGAAGGGCATCTAGGTTGGTTCCACAGTCTAGCTATTGTGAATTGTGCTGCTATGAACATCGATGTAGCAGTGTCCCTGTAGCATGCTCTTTTTAGGTCTTTAGGGAATAGACCGAGAAGGGGAATAGCTGGGTCAAATGGTGGCTCCATTCCCAGCTTTCCAAGAAATCTCCATACTGCTTTCCAAATTGGCTGCACCAATTTGCAGTCCCACCAGCAATGTACAAGTGTACCCTTTTCCCCACATCCTCTCCAGCACTTGTTGTTGTTTGACTTCATAATGGCTGCCAATCTAACTGGAGTGAGATGGTATCTTAGGGTGGTTTTGATTTGCATTTCTCTGACTGCTAGAGATGGTGAGCATTTTTTCATGTACTTGTTGATTGATTGTATGTCCTCCTCTGAGAAGTGTCTGTTCAGGTCCTGGGCCCATTTGTTGATTGGGTTGTTTGTTCTCTTACTGTCTAATTTTTTTAACATCATCAAAATGGCGATATTACCAAAAGTTCTCTATAGGTTTAATGCAATGCCAATCAAAATCCCAACGGCATTTCTTGTAGAAATAGAGAAAACAATCATGAAATTCATATGGAAAAACAAAAGACCCAGAATAGCAAAAACAATGCTAAGCAGGAAGTGTGAATCAGGCGGTATAGCGATACCAGACTTCAAACTATACTACAGAGCAATAGTAACAAAAACAGCATGGTACTGGTACCAAAACAGGCGGGTGGACCAATGGTACAGAATAGAGGACACAGAAACCAATCCACAAAACTACAACTACCTTATATTTGATAAAGGGGCTAAAAGCATGCAATGGAGGAAGGATAGCATCTTCAACAAATGGTGCTGGGAAAACTGGAAATCCATATGCAACAAAATGAAACTGAATCCCTTTCTCTCGCCATGCACAAAAGTGAATTCAAAATGGATCAAGGAGCTTGATATCAAATCAGAGACGCGCCGTCTGATAGAAGAAAAAGTTGGCTACGATCTACATACTGTGGGGTTGGGCTCCAAATTCCTCAATAGGACACCCATAGCACAAAAGTTAATAACTAGAATCAACAAATGGGACTTACTCAAACTAAAAAGTTTTTTCTCAGCAAAAGATACAATAAGAGAGGTAAATAGAGAGCCTACATCCTGGGAACAAATCTTTACTCCTCACACTTCAGATAGAGCCCTAATATCCAGAGGAAGAAATTTCTTCTGAGACCATACGGATGAATCAAGCTACACAATCTTCAAAATTCCATATAACAATAACAAAAAACAATTATCTGACTTTATAATCATTTAAATATGAAAAGTTGTGAATGAGTGTTTAATACTTCCTTTTAGGCAAGATTATAGAAAATGTGATAGACTTGTTCATTGACTATTCCAACCCATTTTTAAGTTTCCAAAATTATAGGGTCAGCACTGTACTTAGAAGGGCTCTGTAAAACCATATACATGTTGGGTTTGTTTATTTTTATATTGTTTTATAAACTTCATATTAAAAACACAATTCAAATAATTAAGAATTTTAAAGGTGGAACACATATTAACACTTGAGGAATCCAATCTAAAGAGGTTAAGAGATTCTTCAAGTTTCCATAGGTAATAAGGGCCAAAGCCAGGACCAGCATTTGGCTCTCAAGATTATCAGTCTATAAGAATTTTGGTAATGATATATACATTCATTGTACTTTCATTCTCATGTTTTTATGGGTAATTTCAAAGGTTTTTTTTTTTTTCTTTTCATTATACTAGTATATTCCTGTAAGATATTCATTAAATTTCTGGGCACCTGAGTTTTTCCATCAGTGAAATAAAAGACAGTGGTTATTTAGACGGTTACACTGTGGTAGCTTACTCTTTGGGAAAAAATGTAAAGGTCACTAAAAGTGGATATTTACAAAATTTGCATTATTCTAATGCACACTTCAGTTCTTTACATTTGCATTCTTCAGTCTTTACATTTGCAATTCTTTAGTGCAGCTAAAGGAACATGTGTGCATCTCTCTTTGTATAGATTTGGCCATAGAGAAGGGGAAGTGGTCAGAAGAGAAGTTAATACATCAGAATAAAATAAGATTGATGATTTAATAAATAATTTATATTGTTACTGATGAAGAAATAAAAGCTACCACTTTTAGACTATTGCAATTATAGTAAGCTTAGCATAAACTGGCAATTCATAAAAACAAGAAGAAGTTAGTGTGTATTTTTCCACATGTAGATGGTAACAAAGGTACTAATGACCTCATCAGAAGTAGGCAAAGTCATCCCTAGATTGAATTCACTCATGGAGTAACCCCTTTGCTGATTGGTTTGCCTCTCCTTCCAGTGCAAACCTTCAAAAATATATTACTCCATTCTGATAATATTTTAGATTAGGGCCCTCATATTTGCATTCTTTCATACTTTACTTTTATTTTTCAACAAATTTAATCTCCTAAATTTTGCCCCTTTGTGTATTGGCAAGTCTGTGGTCTAGAATCCTGCTAATTTTAGCGAATATGTGACTGTTCTTTGATCAGTTGCACCCATCCAGGTAATGATTTTCATGGAGTACAAAAACTGGAAAATTTTAGTTAACTATCAGTATAACTGGGGAAACTTTTATAGGAAAGAGTTCACTTAGTGGTACTGATATGAAATCATACATGTTTATAAAGACAAAATATGGTAGCAGCTGATAGCTTTCATCTGTATGTTTGTTTTGGTATTGGATCCCAACTGCGCTTTTATGTGTAAATACTTTAATAAGGACAGCAGCATGATTTTTAACTTGACAAAATTAGTAAATGGAAAAAAAAGTTGTGTTCCAGGATTCAAGATATTCTCATCTGTCAAATTCCTAATTTTTTCCTTTCCAAATAAAGTACCTACTTTCTCTTCATCCCACCCTAACAACTTGTTCTCAAATTCTTTATTTAGGTGATAAACAACTCATCTCAAATTTTACCTTTATAAAAGATACCTAAGTTTTAACAATATTGCTTGTTGTAAACTCTAAATTTAAAGTTAATCCTACTCCAGAAAAACTTGGGCATCAACAGTAGCAGAATAAAGACTTAAACAAGGAGTACATTTTTAAAAGGAAGAGAAAAAAACATCTTTTTCAGAAACAGAAGATATAGAAGAGTGAATAAAATGCTCTCAATTTGTTGTATTTTCTTTTATCATCCGCATTTTAGTGTTCTGGTCAATAATGTTCCACCTTCTCTGTCAAAGACATTTGACGTTGGCCTTTGGAACAGAAGTTACCTTCTAACTAACATTTCCAAGGGGCCTCTTCAGAAACTCTTCCCCATTCATGGTCTAATTTGGGGATAATACTCTTTCTCATTATCAAAGGCACTCATATATAATTTTACCAACTTTAATATTGAACTGCCATATGCAATTAAATACCTTCAACAAACAAATTTACACATAAGAGAGGCTTGCCAGATTCTAATACTTTAAAATTAAGTATACATATCTAAAGCACATAGTTTGCAATTTCTGACATAGGCATAAATGCATGAACATTAGCAAAATCACAATTGTGGAAAACAAACCCCCACTGTTAATAACTCAGTGTAGCTGTAACCTTGATTAGTTTTTAGAATTGTACTATTGATTTTGACTGTGGCTTTCAATACTGATTTAAAGTAGAAAGATTTTTCTGAGTTGGTGTTCATCTAAAATTAAATGGACACACTTTGAGAGTGTTTAATATAGATTTGGCATTTTGTTATACATAGAGAAGCTATAAAATGACTTTTCCACATAGCACTGGAGATTAAAGATTGTCAAGGATGATTTTTTTATTATTATTATTTTAAAACATTGGGGCTGGAGTTGAGGCTCAGAGGAAGAGTGCTTGCCTAGCATGCTAGATTTAATCCTCAGCACCACATAAAAACAAAATTAAGGTATTGTGTCCACCTACAATTTAAAAATAAAAGTTTAAAAAAACATAGAATATTTACCTTACCTATTACATTAGATTTAAATTTTTAGATTCATAAATTGGTAAAAGATTTTAATTTTCACACATTTAATTTATTGTCAGTTTGACTGTATAGTTGACCCTCTGTATCTGTGGTTTCCACACCCCACAGATTCATGGATTTAAAACATTTTAAAAAAAAATTCTGTCTGTACTGAACATGCGAAGACTTTTTTCTTGTCATTAATCCCTTAACAATAGAGCATAACAACTATTTATATAGCATTTGTATTGTATTAGGGTGCTATATGTAATCTCAAGATGATTTAAAACATAGAGAAGAATGCACAAAGGTTATATGCAGAAACTATGCCATTTTATATAAGCAAACTAATCATCCTTAGGTTTTAGTGTCAGAGCAGAGTGGGGCTGAAACTAATCCTCCATCGCTACTGAAGGTTGAGTATATATTTCTAAACTTTTTTGAATACTGAAGTTTAAAGTCTCTATAGCTATGAGAACATGATTGTTAACTAGTTAGTTCCAACAGGGTTGTAAATACAGTCAGGAGAAAAATGTTTGTTAAAGAGGTATTTGCATTTCTCATGTGTCTAGTATATATATCTCTTTGCATTTCAGAGCTCTTGGATCTGAACAGAACATCAATATTTCATAGCCCTTTTGGATTTCTTGATCTCCATACAATGCTGCTGGATGAATACCAAGAACGACTCTTTGTGGGAGGCAGGGACCTTGTGTATTCCCTCAGCTTGGAACGAATCAGTGATGGCTACAGAGAGGTATTGAAACATCAAAATACTTTAGAAGGAAAATAAAAGGGGGGAGTTGCAAGGATCTTACTTGACTTGTTTTTTTCCATCATTTTGATCACTTTAAATTTTTGAATGATTACTTTATTGAAATAAAATTCAGAAGAAATGAAATCATTTTGTGAAAGGTTTATAAAATCATGTCTGAATTATATTCTAGCACACCACTGATAATGCAGATTCAGAGACTTTTGCTTGGTGATGTGACATTCCTCATGCATGATGGCTCTTGTCACCACACCCACTGTCCTAAGAACTGAGTTGGAGTATGCTGAATTACTAGAAGTTCCTCTGGCCTTTATTGCTCTAATATCTAAGCTTGAAGAAATATGGATATGTGACCTCAGTATATGCTGTTATATTGATGCTGTCTATTGGTAACACCACTAATTCAGATGGTTGCTCCTTAAACCTGGTGGAATAAGGTATAACACTAAAATAAGTAAGAGCCCAAAATTTTGCACAAGGTTAACTGTAAAAAGAAGAAAAACTGTTAACTAAACTGTACACTTAATTACACAGGGTTGAATTGGGTTAAAATTTTTGGCCTCATATCATTTTTACATAAAACACGAAGAAATATATTTTTTGGCATAAATGTATATATGATATAATCTACTTTCTTTATAATTTATTTTTATATTCATGGAAATGGGCCATGTTCATGTTTTCTAAAGTCTTTTAGAAAATATGACAAAAAGCAGCATCCCTTAATCCTTGCCAGTTTTTATTTCATTTTTTTTCCTAGTTGTTACATCTATATTTCTATATACCATTCATGCATTAGGAGTTGGGACATAACTTGATCATGGAGAGTATGCTTAGCGTGTCGAGGCCCAGGGTTCAATCCCAGTACCACCCCACCACCATAGAAGCCAACAATCTGTATACTCTTCCTGATTTACATTGTTGGTTTTAGACAATATATGTTAATGTTAGGGAAGATGAGGAGTTCAGTTTTCTGTTGCAGTAGCACAGTTCAAATATCTGCACCACATTTCACCAGCAATCCTCCAGTTACCTGCCCTCCATCTTCCCAGTATACTATATCTCAAGTTTTGGTTAAATCATATCTTTACACTACTATAAAATAGGGAAATAATATTCACATCTTTCCTTTCTTACCCCCAGCCCTTTCTTCTTTCTGCAGTCTGTTTCTCCTAAAATTAAACATTATTACTTTTTAAAATCTGCTTAAATATTTATGAGTTTTACTATTTTTTCAACAACCTCTCTACTGAAATTTTTATACTTTATTAAAAAATATGAGTCTTACCCTGTTATTTTACTAGAGTTTGTCCTACAGAATTTTGAGAATTATTGCTCCATTGTTTTCAAGCTTAAATATAACTGCTGAGAGTTATGATGCAATTCTGATTTCAAAGTTTTGTAGATAAGCTGTTTCCTGCCACCCTACTCCTGAGCCCAGGCATTTAGAATCCCCCTTTTAATATCTATTTTAAAGCTCTCCCATATTTTTTCTACCATCAGTCTTTTAAGCTGTCCCATATTTCTTCTACCATTAGTCTTTTCTCATCCATTGTGCTGGAACACAATGAACCTATCTAGGAGAGACCCCATGACCTTAGTTCTGGAAAATGCCCATTATTTCTCTCACATTTCCACTCTGCTCTGGACTCTTTCTGCTACTCCGTGAAGTTAGACTCACCCCCCCTTTACCCCCCATGGTTTGGGCTTACTGCTCAGTATTCATACTTTGAAATGTTTTCACTGATATCAACACCAATCCCCTTTTCACTCTCTAGACCTCTGATTTCTGAAAAGTTCTTTTTCAGGAATCAGCATGCTTATTGGCACCCCTCACCTTGCAGACATTTATATTTCTGTTTTTGCTAGTGTGTGAAGCCAGTCAGCACTTGTCCATATGTTTTAGCATTTCTAAAATGTTGCTGATATTTCTTTGGCATGTGCACTGCAGTCTTATTTGTCCTTTTGGATTATGCCATTTTAATTCTTTTACTATCATTTTAGTAGTTGCAGAATAGAGTAGAAACAATTATTGTATTTTACCCTAAGTCCTTCTTTCTAACACTTTATTTTTATTTCTTCTATGGTTCTCTTTTGATTTCAAACATGTGTATATTGCTTTTTCTCTTGCTTTCTGCACATTCACGTGCGCGTGCATGTGTGGGCGCTTGCACACATGACCTCCTTCTGATTTCAATAGGATATTCTCTCACTCCTTGGATGGTCTTTTTCCCACTTCAATCTTTACTGTTTTTCCCCCTCTCAGTGATATCATCTACATATGCTGATTTTATGCAAAGGAATCTCTAAGCTGGGAATCATAAGTAAGGCAGCCATAGATTGATCCCTTTATTAAAATTGTTAAAATATAACTATTAAAAGATCTCCCAAGGGATATGGCATCCTAGAATATTAAGAATACTTGTGTCAAGCAAATGGCTCTTTACCATACTTGGACCAGAATCATGGAATACTTAGGAAGAGAATCCTTAGAATCCACATTTATAATGAGTGTCTTAGGTGACTTCATGTACACAAAACCTCATAACAATTTTTCTGAGCTATTGTTTCCTATGTGCACCTTGAGACCAAAAGATAGCAGCTTTCCACTCTAAAGTTATTCCCCTTCAGAGTAGGGGGAATTGAATCACCTACTTATTCTCATTTATTGTCTTAGCCTAATTGTACCCTCAGGCCTTTAATGCCAGAAGATAGGTTATTATGGAGGAAATGACCTGTAAAAACTATGTAAGAGGGGGAGACTGGGAGAGTGATGTGGTTTTATGAACTGTCTCTTAGGGAACTAAATAGAGTAATATGTGACCATTCAGCTTCAGGGTGCATCTAGCAAGGATGTTATGGAGAGAATAACTTTCCTGCATTGGGGGTAAATCCTTGTTCCATGGGACCCAAAGTTCATACATTTTGACGGGGGGCTTTTTAAGTAATACAGTTAATTCAAAGTTACAAAATCATCATTACTAAGGCCCCTTTCAGGTCCACAGTAAGGGCAAGTCCCTAGGAGGGGCCCTGTGGCTTATACTTTGTTAACATAGATGTAGCTTTACCTCACCTATATTTCTTATTGTGCACTTGTTTCTTATTGTGCCTGTTTCTCTAGAATGATTAACAATAAACTGAATATACCTTTTGTATTTCTTTTCACTTACACCAAAGTCAAAATGAGGTCTACTCCATAGACATTGTTTAAAGGAGTGGGCTTAAGATAGGGTTGGTCTCTAGGTGGTCTACAGGTTCTGGAGATGTTATGTGTTTCCTTTGGGCAAAGCTCTCCTGTCTTGTCTGGACTTGACTCTCATTCAATTTTCTATTGTACTTTTAATCCATCCTGCTTTGCTTTTTCTGTCACTGGTTTCTTAATCCCTGTGTCTCTGTTTCTACCTTGGGATAATATATATTGACACTTTGAATAATTCCTAGTTGGAGAGGGTAGTGTCCTATGCACTTTGGGACCTTTAGCTGCATCCTTGATCTTTACTCAATAGTTGCCAGTTGTGTGACAGTCCTCCCCATAGACACACACACACACACACACACAACGTGTCTTCAGACATTGCCAGATATCCCCTGGGAGGCAATATCATCATGACTCAAACTACTACATCTAGTCCACTTTCTCATAATCTGGATGCAGATCCTTTCATAAAGACAGACAGACAGAGACACACACACACACATACACACACACAGAGAACCTTAACCATGGATCTAACTAGTGATACAAATCCCTCTTCTTTAAATCAGTCTTCTTGAAAATATGACCAAAGCCCATTTTCATTACTATCTGACTTTCTACTTATTTATTAGTTTTTGTATCTTTTTAAATATATTTAAATTTGATCCATAAAAGATATAAATAGCATAAATACATTAGAATGTATAATAATAAAATAAACATCTACAAAACCACCAGTCAACTCAGAAATGAGAATATCATCAATTCCACTACAGGGATGGCTACCTTTGTCTTCTGCCTATTTCTCCCTACATCCCTTTGATGCATGGAAGCAGTTGTTACCTTGGGGTTTATGTTCATCTTTTCCTTGAATGTTATTTAGCTTTTCATGCTGTGACCAAAATATCTGGCAATAACGACTTAGAGGAGATAAAGTTTATTTGGGGCTCATAGCTTCAGAGGTTAAGCCCATGGTGGGCTACACCATCTCTGCATCCTAGGTGAGGCAGAACACCATGGTGGAAGGGTGGAGACAGAAGAAAGCTCCTTAGCTCGTAGTGGCTGGGAAGCAGAGAGAGAAGGTTGGAGCCAGGAGGACAGGATACAATCTCCAAAGGCACATACATCCCCAGCATCCCACTTTCCCCAGCCATATGAAACTGATATCCAATAGTATGTTGCAGTCTCCTGGGATTACTTCTGATTTTTCTGTTCTTTCATTTAGTGTCCTTTTTTTTTTTTTCAGTTCCATCATGTTACTTCTGCTTCTAGCTTATTTACTGATAGAGGGAGAATAGTAAATTAGGAGCATAACTCCAACTTTGAAACTCAAATCCTGGCTTTGCATATATAATACATGGAAAATTCCCTAATCTCTGTGCCCCCGTTTCTACATTTTGTAAGAGGGAAAATATTAGTCTTCTCTAAGGATTAAAAAAAAGTTAATTTTTGACAAGGAGCAAGTACAGTGTTTGGCACTCAGTGAGCACCATGTATATGTTCTTATTGTTCACTTTGACCTCTGCGTAACATTTTCCTTCATATGAACATATCACAATTTATCTATCCATTCAGTATCTGAGGACAGTTGGTTGGTTTATAGTATTTGGCTTTGTCAGTGTTGCCATGATTATCCTGGTAAACATCTCTAGAGGCACAGATACATGAAAGCTCTCAGGGTATGTATGCAGTAGAATTGCTAGTGATAGTACATGTGAATGTCACTTGTACAAAATGTTGCCAAATAGCTTTCCATTGTGTTTACATGAAGTGTGACTCCCTCCAGTAATGTGTAAATTGTCAGTGATCCACATACACCCACATTTCACCCCAGTGGACTCCCCAGTCTACATATTTCTCAATACCCTTCTCTTGATTTGCTTGTCTCTGCACCAATAATTTATTATTTTAACAACTGTAATTTCATTTTTAGTTATTTTTACTTTATTATAAGTTTAATAACTTCTTATTACAGAACACAGAGTATGAAAATTAGAAAATGCAGTGGAAAAAATAATCACATTCTATAATACCAAATGTGATAAGTGCTATGAACAGAAATAAAGCAGCTTAGATAGATAAAAGAGGAAAGAAGTTGACAGGGAGAGCAGGGTGGTTAGAAAAAGATATTTTAGGGAAGTGATGCTCAAATAAAATGCTCCCTAACCATATAAGACTCAGTAACTAGTTGTGGCTCATGTTACCACATTGGGCTGCAGAGGTAGAGAATTTACATCAGAGTATGAAGTAAAAGTTAATATAAGAACCAGATCATTGAACCAGCAAAGGGTAAGACTGATTGCCCAAGTGATGGTTGATGAATAATTGTTGTGAAGAGGATCTAAGTTATTTTTAATCGTCAATTAAATAATAGAGAGAGAAAGATGAAATATGATGGTAGATGACTATAGGAAGTGACAGATGGTGTGGCTGTGATGACATGAACTTCAAGTAGCTGGGTTTTCATTTTTGTTATTATATTTTAAATGATGAGTTTGAAGAGATGGAAAATTAGTTTGGAAGAGGCAAGAAGAATCAGTTAAAATATCTTCCTCACTGTGCATTCTGAATAAAAAAAGCCACCACCTTTAGAGATCCCTGGTGGAGATACAATTGTCTCAGTGGACAATCTGGTATTAATTACACGAAGAAGGTAAAGGAACACAGGGGAAAAACCTTACGTTACAAGGGATTTTGCTAATGATGTTCTAGGGGCTGTAACAAAAGTTTTGAACCATTCAAAAGAGTGGGGTCAGATTGGGGGCTGACTAGAGCCATATGAGTTGGGAGTCCAAGTTTTGATTGTTGGCCTGGGGTGAGGGTCAGTGATTCCTAGGATGCTGTAGTCAACAGGGATATGTCATGATGGATTAGCCCTGTTGATCTCTTCAGGGAAGATGAATAACCTTAAATTTTAACTTCGTTTATAAAATGAATGTTTCAGGCACATAGGTTCTCACTTTTTCATCAAGGATCTACTGTTTCTGTGAGTCTTTATTTCTCTTTATTTGGCAGTCACGACAAAGCCTATGGACCCTTAAATGTATAAACATAGAGGTTGAAATGCAAGTATCAAGATACTACTATGCAACAACAAATCCGACTATTATATATTATTGTAATATATCAATTAAAAATTGCATTGTTAAAAATAAAAACATTAAAAATAACCACTTTAAAGTTTGCTAAAAATTAATATATTGAAGTATAGCTGTCATAATATGAAAAATAATTTGTGATATAACATGTGGCTTTTTTATTGATCTATTAAATAATAAGATCTTGCAACACATCTCATAAGTTTCATAATTTTAAATTAATGATAATTACTAATAATTTTTGATATAACTGCAACAACTTTAAAGTCACATCAAAATATCTTTTATTTCTCTTGATAACAAAACTGCAGATACCACTAATTCTACTGTAGTTTGATTTCAACATTTATATGGTAGAAATTCTAAATTTTAGTAGAAGCCAGTGTAAATAATGCTGCAGTTTTCTTGTGATAGTACATTCTTGAGTTACTTTTTCAGCCCCCAGTTAATAACTTCTTCTTGATAATTTCCATTTTATAAAGCATTCTAAAATCTTTGAGTAAAATCTCTGAGTAGAAGTAATATACACTTCTCACTTTAGGAAAGATAGGTCTTCATGATCTATTCCTTTTTAGTCTGTTTCCCATTTTTTCACACTAACACATTGCCAATAAGACCACTTTCATTTGCTGTCTCATGCAAACTCATTCTTATATCCCCTCTTCCCTAGAATACCTGAAATAAAATCCAAACATTCATTTGTTTTTTGGGTTGTTTTTTTTTCCTCCTAGCTGTTTCCTCCCTCTTCTAACAAGATTTTCAGATTCTCATGGCCCTTTCTTATCCTTCAATCTGATTTCTAGTCTCATATTTGTGTTAGAATTGGTTATTTACGGGTTTGGGGTGCAGCTCAGTGGTAGAGTGCTTGCCTAGCACATGTGAGGCACTGAGTTTGATCCTCAGCACCACATAAAAATATATAAACAAAATAAAGACATTGTGTCCATCTACAACTAAAGTTAAAAAAAGTTAAAATAATTGTCTGTTTACCTCTCTGGGTACTTTGTAAGATGGCCCCTTTTGAGTAGGTAATGTGTTCATCTTTGAAGATGCAGGCATGAAAAGAATGCAGACATTGAAATAATGTAAGTGTGTTGCTAATTACAACCTTGACTGCACATTTGTAGACACCTAAGGATCTTGTAAATAATATTTGTGCCTTAGCACCTCCCCTAGAATGGAGTGAGGAATACATAGTGATACTTTCTAAATCCCACCTAGGTGTGTGTAATATGCATCCAAGATTGTGAAATGCTGGAGTATTATGTATCCCTATATACCCTGGGAAATTCTGATCCTATTATATGGTACAAAATGAATAGTTGTCATATATGTATATGAAATAGAACTTATGGATATGTAAACAGATAAGACTGAATTTTCCCATTCAATTTTAAAATAAGTCAGAACATATCATTTAATAGACATACTGTATTATATTTTTAGGAAGTGGCTGTTTTATAAATTATTTAATTTAGTGTGTTTCCCAGAACACAGAATGCTACTCTTTCACAATGAAATTCTGCACTGTTGTATCCATGCCACATTCATAAAGATCCTTAACCTTCACTAACAAATAGAAGAGCCAATCCTGGTGTTAAATCATACCCCTTACTCTAAAACTTTTAACTTTATAATTCTATTTGCTTTTTCTATTGTGAGAACCCCTCCAAATTCCAAAATAGGGTAGTTTTATATATCATTCTCTAAAAGTCTCTCAAATTCTCACATAATGTCAGACTTAATAGTTTAGAACTCTGGTCTCATCAGTAGCATTCTAAAAACTTTTTAAAATGCATTTTTTTTCTTGCCTTTGCTTAAAGCCTTTTAGTGGAAAGGGAGTTTTGGCTTTTAACTAGAGGAGAGGTTTAACTGGTTAAAAACATTAAAGCATCTCAAGACATTCTGATCATAATGTGCAACATCAGGACATTAATAAGGGTAGAGGATTGGAAAGGAAAAGACAAAACATCCCAGTGGATGCTTTTGCTTGATTGCTTGTAGGTCATCCTGCTTCTGATCTAGCTCTATAAGATAACTGTGATGAAGCCTAAAGTCTCTAAATTGGAATGGGGATCTAGCCACAAGAATTCAGGTTTGTTCATGCTTGACTTGCCTTTTGCTTTCTTTTGTTAAAAGAGTTCTCATTAAATTTCCTTTCACTTACTAAACAATTTTTAGATTATAGTTCTGTATTGAGAGAGAACTTCCAGTCTAATAATTGAAAAGAAATGTGTATATTTTTTCTCATACCATCCATTCCCAATTTATTTAGCCTTCTTATAATGTCAAGATTTAACCAAAAGAGACAGTGACAGCTTATTAAATCATTACTGATTTCCTGATTAGCAGATTTACATAGTAGAATTAAATTCTCTTTTTACATTGAGTAAAATTAGTTGTTAAGTTTTTTTGAGAGTTAATAAATAATTCATTAAAAATTCATACTATGTTAAATACATTAGCATTATGCTTGAGGAAAGCCAAATAAAGAGAAATAACTGCAAAGTATTGGCAACAACCCAATATTTATACAATTTTTAGTAATTCAAATAGTTCAATTTGGTAATTCAAACAGAGAAGATATCAAAATAATTTCCTTGTGGTTTTACAAGAGCTAATAATATAAAATAATATTTTAAAAATAGTGAAACTTCCATTAACAAGTTAAAACTAGGGTTATTATTATTAAGAACAGACTCCTTGCGGTGGCACATTCTTGTAAATCCCAGCATTTTAGGAGGCTGAGGCCAGGAGGATTGTGAGTTCAAAACCAGCCTCAACAAAAGCAAGGCACTAAGCCACTCAGTGTGAGACTCTATGTCTAAATAAAATACAAAATAGCTCTGGGGATGTGATGTGGCTCAGTGGTCGAGGCCCCCTGAGTTCAATCTCCAGTACCCCACCCCCACCAAAAAAAAAATCAGACTCCTTGGATATTAGACATGGTAAAGGCTTCCCATATAGCAACTAAGAATATTGGAAATTTTTTCATATTATTTCCTACAATCCATGGGGAAATCTTATTTCTTTATTTATACTTGTCAGATTTGCATTTACCACACAGAAGTGTAGATTGGAACATTTCTTTCTTTACTCTCTGAAGGTTTAACGTCCTCTTTCTGATCAAAATTTTATTTCTAGACTAAGGTACAAGCGAACAACAGTCAACATTTTTTTTCAAAACTTGTCATTTTTAAAAAGCCAACATGTTAATTTAATTTTTAAATTTCAATGTATTTTAGTTCATGTATATTATTAAGACCTTTTGAAAAGTAGCCAATTGTCATAACAAAGAACACAGATTATATAGCTAGATTGCTTCCACTCCCAACTTCAGTCTACCACTTAGAAGATGAGGGCCATAAGACAAGTCATCCCACATTTTTATTTCCGAGCCATAAATAATGATAAAGAAAGTAGCTTTTTCTTATTTTTTGAGAGGTTTAAATGAATTATTTAGTGCCTAGAGTATCCTAAGCATTGTCTAAATACTTATAATGATTATTATTTAAACTAGATGAATCTAATATACTGTTATTCCCACGAAAGGTATAGCAGTATTATAAACTTTTAGGGAATATTTAATTAAATTTAAGAAACATATATGGAGAAATAAATTATACACAAATGACTAAATCAGTCTTTATTCTAAAATATTTATGAGAGAAGTTCCATAGATACACATGTGATATAACATAATTTGAATGGATTATAATGTGTTCAAATAAAATGCTAGGAAACTATTAATATGCTTGGGATGAAGAGTTTTACTGAAGGTGATATATCTTAAAATTGAACTTTGAAGATAAAATTTAAATTGGCAAAAATTAGAATTAAGAATACAGTAGAAAAAGAAAGGACAAATGTTTTAGAGCAGTGTGAAACTATGGCTAATGTCCTTGGCTGAAGTAGACAGGTGGGTGGCTACATGAGAATGGGAACAGGATCCACAATGAGAGGTAACGGTGAAAGTATGAGACTAGCTCATGATGAAAATTGAATGCTATGCTGTTGAAACTTAATCTTTTAGGCAATGCAGGAGTCACGGGAGGATTCTGGATGTGAGCATAATATAATTAGAATTGTAGTCTAGTGTGATTACTTTAGCAGCAGCATGTTGGATATATGCAGGGAAGAGACTAGAGCCATGAAGCCCTAAAGTAGTAGTTAGAATTAAAACCAGATTCTCCAAAAAGGCCCAGTGGCCCGCGGCGGGACAGAGCTTCCAATCACTCCTGCAAGGTAGGCGGGCCTGCGACCCACCGGCAGAAGAGGAGCAGCGGCCTGCTGAGAGGCAGAACCGCCCCCTCCCCCTGCACCGGCAAGGTAGAGGGAACTGTGACCACGCACAGAGCAGGCCCAGCGGCCTGCTGAGGGGCAGAGCCGCCCCCCACCCCCCGTGCCTGCCAGGTAGGTGGAACTGTGACCACCGACAGAAAAGGCCCAGTGGCCCGCGGTGGGACAGAGCTTCCAATCACTCCTGCAAGGTAGGCGGGCCTGCGACCCACCGGGAGAAGAGGAGCAGCGGCCTGCTGAGAGGCAGAGCCGCCCCCTCCCCCTGCACCGGCAAGGTAGAGGGAACTGTGACCACGCACAGAGCAGGCCCAGCGGCCTGCTGAGGGGCAGAGCCGCCCCCCACCCCCCGCGCCTGCCAGGTAGGTGGAACTGTGACCACCGACAGAAAAGGCCCAGTGGCCTGCGGCGGGACAGAGCTTCCAATCACTCCTGCAAGGTAGGCGGGCCTGCGACCCACCGGCAGAAGAGGAGCAGCGGCCTGCTGAGAGGCAGAGCCGCCCCCTCCCCCCCGCGCCTGCAAGGTAGACGGAACTGTGACCACCATCAGAACAGGCCAGACCTGCAACCGAGAGACAGAACAGGCCCAGGGGCCTGAGGAAGGGTAGAGCCGCCCCCCCCCCCGCGCCTGCAAGGTAGGTGGACCTGCGACCCACTGGCAGTACAGCCCCAGAGGCCTGCAGAGGGGCAGTGCCGCTGCCCGCGCCTGCAAAGTAGACAGAACTGCGACCACCGACAGAACAAGCCTAGTGGCCCGCAGAGGGACAGAGCCGCCGCCCGCGCCTGCAAGGTAGGCGGACCTGCTACCGACCGGCAGAGCAGGCCCAGCGGCCTGCCGGCATGGTAGGCACATTGCCCCAATTGGAGGAGGGGCAGAGCCGCCGCCCACGCCTGAGAGGGAGATTTTGCAACTATAGAAGACCAATATAAATATATAGGGGGAAAATTCAATAGCACAACAGTTTCACCAAGTAGAAAGGAACGCGAACAGTATGAAGAGACAAGGAAAGAAAGGACCACAAGCATTGCAGGTCAACTCAACGTTAGAAGAGGTAATAGCTGCAGCAGATGGAATGTCAGATAAAGAATTCAGGATATACATGCTTCAGATGATCTGGAGTCTCAAGGAAGACATCAGACAGCAAAATCAGACAATGAAAGATCACTTCAACAATGAATTACATAAACAAATCCAAGAAGCAAAAGATCAACTATACAGGGAGATAGAGGTTATAAAAAACAAACAAACAGAAATCCTAGAAATGCAGGAAGCAATAAGCCAACTTAAAAACTCAATTGAGAATACTACCAGCAGAGTATAACACTTAGAAGACAGAACATCAGACAATGAAGATAAAGTATTTCAACTTGAAAAGAACATAGACAGCTCAGCAAGACTGTTAAGAAACCATGAGCAGAACATCCAAGAAATATGGGATAACATCAAGAGACCAAATTTAAGAGTCATTGGGATACAGGAAGGGACAGAGTTTCAAACCAAAGGAATGAGCAATCTATTCAATGAAATAATATGAGAAAACTTCCCAGACTTGAAGAATGAGACAGAACCCCAAATCCTAGAAGCCTACAGGACGCCGAATGTGCAAAATCATAAGAGACCCACACCTAGACACATTATAATGAAGATGCCCAACATACAGAATAAGGAGAGAATTTTAAAAGCTACAAGAGAAAGGAAGCAGATCACATTTAGGGGTAAGCCAATCAGGATAACAGCTGATCTTTCAACACAGACTCTGAAAGCTAGAAGATCCTGGAATAACATATTTCAAACACTGAAAGAAAATGGGTTCCAACCAAGAATTGTGTTTCCAGCGAAATTAAGCTTCAGGATGGAAGATGAAATTAAAACCTTCCACGATAAACAAAAGTTAAAAGAATTTGCAGCTAGAAAACCATCTCTTCAAAACATCCTTGGCAAAACATTACAGGAAGAGGAAATGGAAAATAACAATGAAAACCAACAGTGGGAGGTAGGACACTAAAGGGGGGAAAATAATCAAAGAGGAAAACAAACCATGTTTAGTAACATAAATAAACAAATATGGCTGGAAGAACAACCCATATCTCAATAATAACCCTAAATGTTAATGGCTTAAACTCACCAATCAAGAGACACAGGCTAGTAGAATGGATCACAAAACAAGACCCAACAATATGCTGCCTACAGGAGACGCATTTGATAGGAAAAGATATACATAGGCTGAAGGTGAAAGGTTGGGAAAAATCATATCACTCATATGGACTTCGGAAACAAGCAGGAGTATCCATACTCATATCAAATAAAATAGATTTCAAGCCACAGTTAATCAAAAGGGATAAAGAGGGACACTACATACTGCTCAAGGGAACCATACACCAACAAGACATAACAATCATAAATATATATGCCCCAAACAACGGTGCAGCTATGTTCATCAAACAAACTCTTCTCAAGTTCAAGAGTCTAATAGACCACCATACAATAATCATGGGAGACTTCAACACACCTCTATCACCACTGGACAGATCTTCCAAACAAAAGTTGAATAAGGAAACTATTGAACTCAATAACACAATTAATAACCTAGACTTAATTGACATATATAGAATATACCACCCAACATCAAGCAGTTACACTTTTTTCTCAGCAGCACATGGATCCTTCTCAAAAATAGATCATATATTATGTCACAGGGAAACTCTTAGACAATATAAAGGAGTAGAGATAATACCATGCATCCTATCTGATCATAATGGAATGGAACTGAAAATCAACGATAAAAGAAGGAAGGAAAAAGAATACATCACTTGGAGAATGAACAATAGGTTACTGAATGATCAATGGGTTATAGAGGACATCAAGGAAGAAATTAAAAAATTCTCATAGATTAATGAAAACACAGACACAACATATCGGAATCTATGGGACACATTGAAAGCAGTCCTAAGAGGAAAATTCATTGCTTGGAGTTCATTCCTTAAAAAAAGAAAAAACCAACAAATAAATGATCTCATACTTCATCTCAAAATCCTAGAAAAAGAAGAGCAAAACAACAGCAAAAGAAGTAGAAGGCAAGAAATAATGAAAATCAGAGCTGAAATTAATGAAATCGAAACAAAAGAAACAATTGAAAAAATTGACAAAACTAAAAGTTGGTTCTTTGAAAAAATAAACAAAATCGACAGACCCTTAGCCATGCTAGCGAAGAGAAGAAGAGAGAGAACTCAAATTACTAGCCTACGGGATGAAAGAGGCAATATCACAACAGACACTTCAGAAATACAGAAGATAATCAAAAATTATTTTGAATCCTTATACTCCAATAAATTAGAAGATAGTGAAGGCATAGATAAATTTCTTAAGTCATATGATCTGCCCAGATTGAGTCAGGAGGATATAGACAACCTAAACAGACCAATATCAATTGAGGAATTAGAAGAAACCATCAAAAGACTACCAACTAAGAAAAGCCCAGGACCGGATGGGTATACAGCAGAGTTTTACAAAACCTTTAAAGAGGAACTAATACCAATACTTTTCAAGCTACTTCAGGAAATAGAAAAAGAGGGAGAACTTCCAAATTCATTCTATGAGGCCAACATCACCCTGATACCTAAACCAGACAAAGACACTTCAAAGAAAGAAAACTACAGACCAATATCTCTAATGAACCTAGATGCAAAAATCCTCAATAAAATTCTGGCGAATCGGATACAAAAACATATCAAAAAAATTGTGCACCATGATCAAGTAGGATTCATCCCTGGGATGCAAGGCTGGTTCAATATACGGAAATCAATAAATGTCATTCACCACATCAATAGACTTAAAAATAAGAACCATATGATCATCTCGATAGATGCGGAAAAAGCATTCGACAAAGTACAGCATCCCTTTATGTTCAAAACTCTAGAAAAACTAGGGATAACAGGAACATACCTCAATATTGTAAAAGCAATCTATGCTAAGCCTCAGGCTAGCATCATTCTGAATGGAGAAAAATTGAAGGCATTCCCTCTAAAATCTGGAACAAGACAGGGATGCCCTCTCTCACCACTTCTGTTCAACATAGTTCTCGAAACACTGGCCAGAGCGATTAGACAGACGAAAGAAATTAAAGGCATAAAAATAGGAAAAGAAGAACTTAAATGATCACTATTTGCAGATGACATGATTCTATACCTAGCAGACCCAAAAGGGTCTACAAAGAAACTATTAGAGCTAATAAATGAATTCAGCAAAGTGGCAGGATATAAAATCAACACGCATAAATCAAAGGCATTCCTGTATAGCAGCGACAAATCTTCTGAAATGGAAATGAGGACAACCACTCCATTCACAATATCTTCAAAAAAAATAAAATACTTGGGAATCAACCTAACAAAAGAGGTGAAAGACTTATACAATGAAAACTACAGAACCCTAAAGAGAGAAATAGAAGAAGATCTTAGAAGATGGAAAAATATACCCTGTTCATGGATAGGCAGAACTAACATCATCAAAATGGCGATATTACCAAAAGTTCTCTATAGGTTTAATGCAATGCCAATCAAAATCCCAACGGCATTTCTTGTAGAAATAGAGAAAGCAATCATGAAATTCATATGGAAAAATAAAAGACCCAGAATAGCAAAAACAATGCTAAGCAGGAAGTGTGAATCAGGCGGTATAGCGATACCAGACTTCAAACTATACTACAGAGCAATAGTAACAAAAACAGCATGGTACTGGTACCAAAACAGGCGGGTGGACCAATGGTACAGAATAGAGGACACAGAAACCAATCCACAAAACTAGAACTATCTTATATTTGATAAAGGGGCTAAAAGCATGCAATGGAGGAAGGATAGCATCTTCAACAGATGGTGCTGGGAAAGCTGGAAATCCATATGCAACAAAATGAAACTGAATCCCTTTCTCTCGCCATGCACAAAAGTGAATTCAAAATGGATCAAGGAGCTTGATATCAAATCAGAGACACGCCGTCTGATAGAAGAAAAAGTTGGCTACGATCTACATTCGGTGGGGTCGGGCTCCAAATTCCTCAATAGGACACCCATAGCACAAAAGTTAATAACTAGAATCAACAAATGGGACTTACTCAAACTAAAAAGTTTTTTCTCAGCAAAAGAAACAATAAGAGAGGTAAAAGGGAGCCTACACCCTGGGAACAAATCTTTACTCCTCACACTTCAGATAGAGCCCTAATATCCAGAGTATACAAAGAACTCAAAAAATTAGACAATAAGAGAACAAACAACCCAATCAACAAATGGGCCAAGGACCTGAACAGACACTTCTCAGAGGAGGACATACAGTCAATCAACAAGTACATGAAAAAATGCTCAACATCTCTAGCTGTCAGAGAAATGCAAATCAAAACCACCCTAAGATACCATCTCACTCCAGTAAGATTGGCAGCCATTAGGAAGTCAAACAACAACAAGTGCTGGCGAGCATGTGGGGAAAAGGGTACACTTGTACATTGCTGGTGGGACTGCAAATTGGTGCAGCCAATTTGGAAAGCAGTATGGAGATTTCTTGGAAAGCTGGGAATGGAGCCTCCATTTGACCCAGCTATTCCCCTTCTCGGTCTATTCCCTAAAGACCTAAAAAGAGCATGCTACAGGGACACTGCTACATCGATGTTCATAGCAGCACAATTCACAATAGCTAGACTGTGGAACCAACCTAGATGCCCTTCAATGGATGAATGGATAAATAAAATGTGGCATTTATACACAATGGAGTATTACTCTGCATTAAAAAATGACAAAATCATAGAATTTACAGGGAAATAGATGGCATTAGAGCAGATTATGCTAAGTGAAACTAGCCAATCCCTAAAAAACAAATGCCAAATGTCTTCTTTGATATAAGGAGAGTAACTAAGAACAGAGTAGGGTCGAAGAGCATGAGAAGAAGATTAACATTAAACAGGGATGAGAGGTGGGAGGGAAAGGGAGAGAGAAGGGAAAGTGCATGGAAATGGAAGGAGACCCTCAGAGTTATACAAAAGTACATACAAGAGGAAGTGAGGGGAAGGGGAAAAATAATATAAGGGGGACAAACGAATGTCAGTAGAGGGGGCAGAGAGAGAAGAGGGGAGGGGAGGGGAGGGGAGGGGGGATAGTAGAGGATAGGAAAGGCAGCAGAATACAACAGACACTAGTATGGCAATATGTAAATCAATGGATGTGTAACTGATGTGATTCTGCAATCTGTATATGGGGTAAAAATGGGAGTTCATAACCCACTTGAATCAAATTGTGAAATATGATATATCAAGAACTATGTAATGTTTTGAACAGCCAACAATAAAAAATTAAAAAAAAATAAATAAAAAAATAAAACCAGATTCTTAGAAGCCTGTGCTCTTTCCACTGTGTCACAGCATTGAGGACCCGGTTACTGCTTTGGGGTGAAATTTATGACTCCCAATTGGTCTTAGTGTGCCATTAGTTTTGCTGTCCAAGCCTCCTGTAATCAGGGTTTCTTTCCCTGTATTTCTATTCCCTTTGTTATACTTGACTCTACCAATGCTTAAGAACTAACGGAACAGTTAGTTGCCTGCGAAAGTAATGGAGAACCACTAACCATTCCTACAAGAAATCATATGCCTTTGGTTACTTAATGGCAAGAGTTATAACCCCAGGAGGCTCCAATATTCCATCCCAACTAGTAGATTAACTTGTCTAGTTTTGTCTTCACCTCTTGCAATCTGTACACATATGATAATTAATATGGCTTGCTGACAAACAAAATTATTCTCTGGAAGATACAATATTATTTCAAAGTTAAAAAATCTTATTTTCTTTTTTCCATTCCATAAGGCTATAAAAATGCATATGTTTATTTATTTAAGATACATTTTATGAAAACTCAGAATTTTCTTTCTATATTTAGTACTAAACTTTCAATTTAGGAAATTTGATCACCAATTTTTCTCTAAGTTTCTAAATTTTGACTTGTTTTTCTGAAACTATTTACACTATTAATTTGCATATTTGTAGATATAGTAGTGTTCATTGTTAGATGATTCCATTTATAAAAATATGTGTACGTTTCTCATTCTTTGAACTTTATTGAATCAAAGTTGAAAATTTTGGACTCTAGAGTTAAATGTTGTTGAGTGGTAGATAAGCATTTAATATAATTTACATGAATGTCAAATGACACTTCACATTGGTGACAGCAATTGAGAAAATTTCAGCCATAAAAAGGGGTATGCATCAGGTCACTAATGTTTGTATAGTTACAATGTTACACTAGCTTAGATGCTTTAGAGAATAGGCTTTTCATGTAACAAATTTAGTTTGTAGTCCAAAAGATTATAATTCTGACATATAAACTACTTGAATAATGACAATAATTATAATTAAATGTAAAAGCATAAACTAATACTGATAATGTATGTGAGGTTAAAGACTACCATTTATGAGCCATTAGGATTACTTTAATGTGCCATATTCCTTTTTTTTTTGCTTTTAATGATATTTATAGGATGTATAATTACAATGTACATTGATGAATGCTGGTATTATACATAGATGTAAAAAGTAGAAAGAAATGTCAAAATATAAATAAGAATTTTTCATTAAAATAATGGAAGTAGGAAGACAACATTAGATGAAATTATAATGGGGTTTTAGTCACTTAAATATATTCTATGAAGATAGATTACATTAACTGGATTGCTTTATTTAATTTTCTTAAAATAGAAGGGAATATTTTTGACATTTAAATTATTCCTTTTTTGTTAATTTGTTTTTGTTACCCTAAATCTCTGTTATAATATCCTGTAACAATAAGCTGTTAAATCCGTAATCCTTATATAATTATTAAACTCAACAGGGAGTCAGAAAAATTACTTTGTAATTTAATTTATATTTTATCTTCTTTTTTCTCCTTTGAAATATGCAAGAATAGTAAATGGCCTGTTAATGTGCAGTGGAATGACTAAATTATATTGTAGGGCATTGTGATGAAATGGTGTGTACTTAACCTTATGCTTTTTGTACTTTTTTGGTACAGATAATTTGGAAATAACATTACACTCTGTTGTTTAACTGCCTTTAAAAATGTTTTGTGCAGAACAAATAGCTTAATTTTGTGGGTTTTTGTAGATGCTAAACTCTGGAGCAGAACCAAAAGACATCCTGACTGCCAAAACAAATGAAGAAAATAATTTTCCTTACTAGCTTGGAAGAACATTTATACACCATGGCTTTTAAAAGATAAATTTCCATTTCCCCTGAAGTCTTTCTTTGTCATATTTTGTCACCTGAGTTAACATTTGGCTGTAGTCCTAAGTTTTTGAAAGTCTGGTAAAAAACAAGAACAAAAAACCCCCAAACCAAACAACAATAAAATTTTAGTAAAAGTTTACCATGTATTGGATTTTGCTGTGATGAGTATTCATCATGTACTCATTTCCCTCTCTCCCTTCCATTTACCCATAATGATCAGGTCAGTATCCTTTTATCTACCTCCAGTGATCCTACCTATCTTTAAAAGCTTAGATTATTACCAACATCCTATAGCATTTCCTTTCCACTTGTTAACAACATTTTCATGTCAATGAATCTTCTCTCTCAAAGTTTATCGTGATACAAGTGTGTCGATTGATACATGTCAATTAGCAGACACTAAGCAGAGACTATGTTTAAAGCATTGTTCTGATAGGCCTTGGTAGGCATATGGAAATAAGTAACTGCCTTGCTGTCTGTAATTTATAGTGTAATAAGAGAGCTAAAATTAATACACAAATCATTCTAGCTTAGAGAAAATAAGAACACTATGGGGGATCAAAGGAGGGAGAAATATCTGTTGAAAAGATATCAGGAAAGGTTTTTGCTGTGGAACACTTGGTAAATGTGCCTGAAAGAATAGTTTTGTCATTCTTAGAGCAATTGCCATTATCAGGTTTGCTGCTAGGAACAATGCGTATTCTGACAATTTTAGAAAAGCCATTTATTTTCTTCATCATCACATAGTATATTATCTTTTGTTTGTGTCAAAACTGTGAAGGGTCTGAAATTTTACCTCATATTTAAGACAAGTTAGCCTGTCACAGTTTCCTAGATTCTGTCAGAAAACATTAGACTCCTGGGTCAGAGACAAAGGACTCTATTACCCAGGCACAGCAGGCTGCAAGAGCTTCATGTTTCCATCAGTTTCCTTGCCCCTAAGTCCCACAGAGGGTGATGCATAGCAGCCTCAGAAGACTGCACACACGGTGGATAAGTGTTGTATTTGAGGAACCTAAAGCTTAGAAAAACCTGAGTCTTATAAGGGAGCTATTAGCAAATGTGTCCATCCTTTGACACCAGAGAGAGACATTATCTATTATCTTGGTCAAGAAATAAATCTTCCATTTCCCCTGGAAAGAGATTCTCATTTCTATTTTGTTTGATTATTAATTTATTTACTCATTCATTTGTTCTTTCATTTTGTGGTCCTGGGGATAGAACCCAGGGCCTTGCACATGTCAGAAAAATTCACTGAGCTACTTTTCAAATAGTCTGGACTAAAGGCTGTCAAAAGATGCACAGAAATACTGTAGTTTACCTGACAATAATCTTTATGAAACTGTGGTTTAAGAATGTATAGGATGGGGCTGGGGCTGGGGCTCAGTGGTAGAGCGCTTGCCTAGCATGTGTGAGGCACTGGGTTTAATTCTCAGTACCACATATAAATAAATGAATAAAATAAAGGTCCATCCACTTCTAAAGACTATATAGGATATTGGGCTGGGGCTTTGACTCAGCGGTCTAGTGCTCTCCTAGCATGTAAGAGGCCCTGGGTTTGATCCTCATTACCACATAACAATAAATAAAATAAAGGTATTGTGTCCAACTACAACTCAACATAAATATTTTTTTAAGGTATATAGGATATCATGGCCTAGAAATAGAGTTTAAAGAAGTCATCATTTTAAATAATGAAAAAATGAATAAGAAGGTATGCTAATAATTTAAAAACAAGATCCCTGTTGACATAAGTATATTAAGAAAATAATGTATTATTCTTAATTATGGATGAGGTATTCTCTAATGCATTCATGTTGATAGTAAATAAATCATGAAAATCTTTCCAGTAGCAGATGATCCTAAAATGAATTTACATTTTGTTTTATATGTAAAGTCTATATATACATGTACATATTCTTAAATACCCATTTGAATAATTTATGCATCTATAATAAAATCATAATTCCCAAATCAAATTGAATCTCAACGTTGAATGGATCTTAGAAATATCTGAGAAAAATCTAACCCCCAGAGTAATCATTTTTCCCCCCAAAATAGTAGGTCAGGTAAAGTCTAAAGTATCTGTAGCTTTCATTTCCACTATCCATACTCTCCTCAGGTTCAGGCAAAGCTGTGACCTAAACTGACATTGATATATTAATATGATATTTTTCCTAAATCATATATGATCCATTGAGGGATTCACTGATAAAATTAAGAACATATACTTTAGGAGTTTTATTTTTAGTTTTTTTTTTAATAGTGTTTATTTTATATCCCTGTTTTTATCTTTTGTATTTGTTCCTGTGTGACAACATACAAAAATGCATATGCTTTCACTTAAAAGTTACATGCTATACTATGAAAGCTAAAGAGCAACTGATGCTGAACATCCTTAGCAGAAAGCTCTTTGGGACTCAGTGCAGTAACAAGAACATCAGAATACCTAAGAACACTTTATACCTATGATCCAAACCACAGAGTGCTTATTGCTATGATTAAAAAATCTAAATCATATAACAATTATTATAATAAATTGCCACTAGATATTCCCATTGGTACTCATGTGGCATCACTTGTATTTGTTGGTAAGTGATGAACCTCTTCCATGTCTGGATAATGTCTTATCTGATGTTTCATGGGGCATGGCTAAAAAAACAAACAAAACCCTTAAATTTTGAACATATTTGAGATTCAAACATAAACATCAAATTTCAAAACCTAAAATGTTTACAGGGATGAGTTGCATAATAATAATTAAAAAAAAAACCCTGAAGCCAGTCGGGGAGTACATGACCCATTGAAAGAAGAGTTCAGATGTTAATTCCAGTGGAACACTATCTCACAAGCATGCATATACCCAGTGTGGCTTGTCTTTAAAATTTGTAAAGAGAAACCAAAGATCTGGATTTACACACAGGATTTCTCCTTTTTGAATGTTGGACCCTGAAAATAGCTTGCTCATTAAATAAAAATGAACTTCATTCAGCAACAATATTTAGTTTGATAACCAGAACATTTTCCCATGCTGACAGAGCACAGAATGGGATGATAATGGGTATAGGGAGAGAACACTTACGAGAACTTACAGGAACAAACTGCCAAAGATGGAAAAAAATCTGGCCTACCAGTGAGGGCTAGAAGTAGGGTCTATCAATAATAAACATTGTGTAGTAATAGGCTCTACCTGAATCCTTCTTAACAAAGACTCCTAAAGATTCTTAAGCTTCCTAAGGAGGAAGAAGATGTATGTAAAAATATGAATAATAATTTGAGAGGTCCATGCTACTTAGCTAAGGCATTTCTACTCCTTTCACCATAATGATAACTTGACAGCATAAGGGTGATCGCCTACAAAAAGGTGAGGGAACCAAAGAAATTGTGATCTAGCCCTGCTTTATTGGAAATAATGAAAATCAAACAAAAAATCCCAAACAAGACCTATTGTGTTCTGTTGAGAATCAGAATCCTTCAAAGATAAAGTCCATCATGATCTGACCAGCAGAGTCCACAAAAATGACACATTAGGTTTGCTCCCATGGAATTCTGAGGTGAACACAAGAAAGGAGGCAGACTGAGTATTTCATTTTAGTGGGACAGGGAGATTGACCTAGCACATGTGGAGATAAACTATTAGCTAGGAGGCTTAAGTTCTCAAGGTAGGAGAGATGTCTGGGAACCTACCAGTTGCTACAGTTACTCAAATGGATCAGAATCCTTGGTTTCCACCTATACATCTATGGTTTCATTAGATTGCATGGAATAATAGGCTTTTTTAAAAATGAAGCTTCCTAGATAATACCATCTCTTTGATACATTTGATAATGATTATATTAGATATTGTATTTAAAATGCTTAGCACAAAATACTAGACAGTTGATAATGCCAAGTGAGGATGGGGGATATTGGATTGCTGGTATAGACATGCTGCCATTCTGGAGAGCATTCTGACACTACATTCGCAGATCAATGCATGCTTACCCAATAACTCAGTAATTTCTCTCCTGGTTATACATACTAATGATATTCTTAAACAGATCCCAAGGAAGCATTTGCAAATAGGTAAATTGTTGATGTGGTAGAGAGTTGGAGGCCATCTGGGCATTCATCCCTGGGAGAGTAGATTAAGAAAATGAGTGAGATACATCCCTGGTCATTACAAAACAATCAGAAACAACAGACCACCTGGGTACAGAAACCTATCAAGTGGTCTTTGAAACATAGTTCTTAGTGAAGAAGATGAGTAAAGATAAGATATAAAATTCAATGCCATTTACATAAAATAGAAACTTATGCACAAAAGCAATAGTATATCCTTATAAAAATGTATGCAAACAAATAAAAATATACCCAGTAGGAAGATACAACATTTGTCTCCTGGAGGAGGGATGAAAGTAGAATGGAGATGGTTGAAAGAGACAGAAATAAACAGTTAAAATAAGAAAGAGGCCTTTCAAGACCAATGATGATAGTGAGCCATGAATTGAGTACTATAACAAACCTCTGCACAGACATTTATAAAGCAAAATACAAAAAGAAAATTATTAGCACAATGTCTGGCATATAGAATGATTGATTCTATAGTTTAAGCAAAAAGAGGGGAAAAGGAGTCTGAGAAAAGAAAATAACAAAGAAAATTATTTCTTTAAAGATAAATATCACAGAAATCTGTCTAATAAGTTCTAATGGATTTCTGCTTGTGATCTCAGCAGATTGCTAGCTATTGGTGGAGAAGAAAAAGACAGATTTGATACATTTTCTCTTTAAGAAGGAAGCCAACAAACTTGAAATGAAAACTTTCTGAAATCCAGTTGGAAACTGATAAATGGTGTTTTAAATAAGAATCAAAGATGTAGTGTGGTATATCAGCGGGTGATGCGTTATAAATTAGTATTTAAAGAGTCACTTTCAATCCTTTTGTGCAGCAAGGATTACTGAGAGTTCATTACACAATAGTTTCTGTGCTACATAGTAAAAATGCAGGAGGGTACAGGAGAAAGACTGGAAAGCAGAAGTTTTGACAGGTTAAACACAGGGAAGGGCTGGTTGAAGGGTGACCAGACTTACAGGTCTGAGGCTTTGAAAAGTTTATGGTATGTGTGTGTTGGTGGGGAGGGAAGAGAGGGTAGGATGAAGTAAAAGCTCATAGATAAGTTTCTTATTATGCAAATAATTATGTGAAGATGATAAAATCTCATTTTATCTTCTGAGAAAACAGAGGAAAATAGAAACATATTGAATTGTAGAAGAAAATGAAATGGTTTTTCAGTGTGGTTTATTTTTATATTTAGATACCATAATAGTAAATTATCTTCTCTTTCAGATACACTGGCCTACTACAGCAGTAAAAATAGAAGAATGCATAATGAAAGGAAAAGATGCAGTAAGTATTATTCATTGTAAATTACACAAATTGTCAATTATGTTCCTGATCAAGCCCAAAGGAAGGACTGAATCATTTAACTTTTATTTGGTCTTGAAAAATACAGATGCAATGTAGTTCATGCAGGAAAATATAAATACATACATACAGTAAACTTACAATTATATAAAAGATAATTTCAATATAGAGTTTAAAGAAACTGAGCTGCCATCCAGATCTGAACTTTTATTTTATTTATTGATTTATTTATTTTAAGATGGACACAGTGAGTTTATTTATTTATTTTTATTCGGTGCTGAGGATCAAACCCAGTTCCTCACATGTGCTAGGTAAGCACTCTACCTTTGAGCCACTACCCCAGCCCTGTGGAAAGGGAAATGCTGTTTACAACGTCTTTCCTGACACATGGCAACAAAAGGCCTCAGGTGTTAGGAGGGGGTGATTGATGTAATGTAATGCTCATCTGGGAGGAAGGCCTGCATATTTCTCTCTGAAAGTAAATTCATCCTTACTAGGAAAAGAAAATGCCATGTAAATGACTAACACATATTACTTCAATTTCTAATTCTCTGTAGCAACTGGGTCATAGCCAAGGACTGAGTCAACACATTCTTGCAGCCTTAGCCCACAGCATGATGCTGACTAATTGAACATACTCCTAGGCCATGTCAATCTAAGCTCAACTGAGCCAAAATGCGTCCTAATTGGCTCACTCTTTAAGAGGTGACAGTGTCAACAGAAGAGAAGCAAGTACTTACAGAAATCTCAGGATAGAATATTTTCCTCTTGCCTGAAAGACTAGATTCTATCACTAATATGGCTTACCCATAGAATAAAATGTTGTTAAGAGTGGGAAATTAAATAAATATATCTGTGCCCTGGATAATTAATTCAGTTCCTTATTCTTTTAAAGGATATTATGTCATATGGATCTCTTATGGTAAAATGGATCTTCTTGTCTTTCCATCCTAATATTGTTATATGAGACATTCAAGTGTTGAAATCACAATCTGTCCTTACAAAATATTACATTTAATGATAACCACAGTGGGCTTGGAATATAGCTCAGTTGGTAGAGTGCTTGTCTTGCATGCACAAGGCCCTGGGTTCAATCTCTAGAAACACACACACACACAAATGATGATTGCATATAATGATTATCAAAGTAATATTTGCCATTCAAAGAGTTTACTACTTCTTTCATAATTTATGTATTTATTTAATTATTTCTTTTGGTACTGGGGGTTAAACTCAGGGACACTTGACCACTGAGTCACATCCCCAGCCCTATTTTGTATTTTATTTAGAGACAGGGTCTCACTGAGTTGCTTAGAACCTCGCTTGTGCTGAGGCTGGCTGTGAACTCTTAATCCTCCTGCCTCAGCCTCTCATAATTTATTTTTAATGAAACAGTAATACCTAATTTTCCAACAGGGTATTTGAATTAATTAGCCAGTTGGTTTTGAAACAATTCTAAACATTTTTTTCACTCAACATCTTAGTCATAAAACTCCACTAGTAACTAATGTATTAAAGTGTATTCAAGCACATATTGTATACTAGATACTGTGTTTGATTTACTGGGAAATGCAATGATATGTAAAATAAGGTTTCTGTTCTCAAGAAGCTTACATTTAAAACCAGTGTTACAAAACTGAAGCTTCTGGACCAAATACAGCCTGTGGTTGGTATTTCTGAGTTTTATTAGGAGCATTGACACACATGTGCATTTTTGTTTTGCTGCTTTCATGCTATAGCTGCATGTATTCGCAACAGAGGTCAGAAGGCCCACCAAAGGAAATGTTTACAGCCTGATCCTTAATAGAAAAAACTTGTTGAAACTTGGATTATAATCTCACAGCAATAGTAATCTTAGGAGATAACCTTAAAAGTGAGATGTTATTTCTGTTGGTTAGTCTTCTATTTACTTGAAAATTCTCTTAGAAATGCTTTATATGAATACGTGGATTTGAGGGTATAAGTTATATTTTCCCAGATATCAAAATTCTGAAATGCCCTACAGTCTGTTTATATTTCTCTCTGAATAATGAAGCCGTCTCTAATTATTTGTTTTTTAACCTTGTGTTGATTCATTGTTTATGGTATACTTAAAAATAATAGCATTGAGAATAACTTAATTACATAGAGGAACATATTGCCATGCAAATTTTTATGCCTGAATACATATCTAAGCAGTGCATTTTAAAAAACACTCATTCATGATCTAAAATACATGAAAAATGCTTTGTTCTCATTGTAAAATGGAATTCACACTTCTCTGCTAAAATGTGTGTCACCCTGGTTTCTTCCTTTATCTTTTTCTTATCTGCTTCCTTTGACCATCCACTGAAGGCAACTTATGGTGAAATAGGAGGTGGAATAAAGGGCTAGGGAAAATAAAAATTAAAAAAAATGGCTAAACATTTCTATTACACTAATCAATTTATTTCATTTTGATTCCGCTTTAGAATGAATGTGCAAATTATGTTCGGGTTTTACATCATTATAATAGGACGCACCTTCTGACCTGTGGTACTGGAGCTTTTGACCCACTTTGTGCCTTCATCAGAGTTGGATACCATTTGGAGGTAAGATAGTTTCATTCACTGCCATCAATAAAAGTGATACTTAAAATAACTTCAATTTAAAACAAAAATTGTAGTAGTTCTTCCCAAGAAAGATAGAAACAGTAAAAATGTACTGACTTGGTTTGCTCCAGACAGAGAAATGATCTCTGGACCTTTAAAACCTATATCATCTATAAACCTGTGACCTGATTAATTCTTGTCATATTCATTTACTGAACGATTTTTAACATTTTTTAATATTTATTTTTTAGTTGTAGTTGGACACAACACCTTTATTTTATTTATTTTTATGTGGTGCTGAGGATTGAACCCAGTGCCTTCCACATGATAGGCGAGTGCTCTACCACTGAGCCGCTACCCCAGCCCTCTATTGTGTTCTTATGTGTATTTTTATTAACTTATCCATGAAACTGGAATATATGTGTGTATATATAAATAGAGATAAATACAGATATATGTACTGTTTTAATTAGCTTCTGCATTGCCATGATCAAGTCTTAAAAAGAAGAATTTAAAGGAGGAAAACTTTATTTTGGCTCATGGTTTCAGAGATTCAGTCCACAGTCACTGACTCCAAGGTGAGGTAGACCATCATGGACGTGTGTGTGGTGGAAGAAAGCAGCTTAGATCATGGCAACCAGGAAGGAGAGAGAGAGAGAGAGAGAGAGAGAGAGAGAGAGAGAGAGAGAGAGAGAGATTTGCTCACAAAGGCCAAAATATAAATGCCCCAAATACCCTCAGTGATCTATTCCTCCAGCCACACCCTATCTGCTATAGTTACCCCATTGTTAATCCATATCAGTGGATTGATCTACTGACTAGGTGACATACCTCATAATTTAATAATTTGCCTCTGAATGTCCTTTCATTGTATCATACATACACAAGCTTTTGGAGAACACTGCATATCTAAACCATAACAGATACACACAAACATTCACACATATAATTTATATAAATAAATTTTACATTAGTATTTTACAAATGACATGCAAAGATTTGTTGATTCTGTAACTACTTTTTCCTAGACAGGTGAGTTGGGGAGGAGAGAAGAGGGCAGGATTTCAAGCTGACTTAAGATATATGTTAGTGGGAGAAAGATGTACATTTTTTTCCCTGAGTCCCTAATACTAGGTGATATGGTATGAAATGGGAATGAAAGTAAATTTCAACCGACTTTGACCACTCATGTAACATTTACTCACAAGCAGGCTCAAAGACTAGTCATGGAGTCTGTTTCTACAAGCTGGGTGGAGTCTTTGCTCTTACTCATTTTTACCCTTTGAAGCATTGCAATGACCATTTTACCCTGAAGTATATGAAACAGTATTTCACTCTCAGGAATCGTTATTTTTCTTTTTAGTTAGAATCATAATCCTACATTAAGATGGGCACAGATAAAATAGTGCTCTAGATATTCTATAGACAAATAGCTCTTGATACACATACTCCATTTATGAAGAGGCAGCAGTGACTATAGAATATATTTATAATAAACATATAGAGAAAACACCATTCATTATACCACTAAAAATTATTTCTGAAATTTCTTATGCTAGTTAGTGCTCAGGTACAAATATAATTAGTCATATCAAAGTACTTAATAGCTGCCTTTGGAGAGTGCCACTAATTGAGGTATTTCAGCTGTTATCTACCCTTATAGGGAGGATTTTTAATTAAGATATTTTAAATGTTAACTTGCTGCCCTACATGATTAAAGTTCAGTAGCACACATAAATGCATCACAGTGTATTTTAAAGAAATGCAAAGAATATAATAGGAGAAATTTTGAAGGAGACGCAGAAGGCAAATCAGGTTAGTGCAAGATCAGATTATATCCAAGTATATATACAAATGTACAAAGTTAGAATGTATACATGGTGTGGCATAGAACTGCTAACAACAATTCTTTCAGTTTTCATTTTTGTGAAAGATCTTTATTTTTAAAGAATATTTTCTCTGGATATAGAACTCTGGCTTAATAGTTATATTTTTTTCTTTTAACCTTTTAAAAATGTTTTATTGTATTTTAACCTTGTTTCAAATGTAAATTAATGTATCATTCATATTGATGTTATCCTATTTATAATTATTTTGTCTTTCAAATTTTGTTTTTCATCAGTTTTTCTATAGTGTGATTTTGTATGTAGAGGTGGTAGGGGAAACTGTATAGTTTTTAGGCTACCAATGTTCTTGAATGCATAAGTTCATGTTTTATAAGTTTTCATCCATTATTTCTTTAAATAACTTTCTGCTTTATTCACTCACTCTTTGCTCTCCATATACACATACACACACACACATATATGTGTGTGTGTGTATGGAGAGCATATATATATATGTGTATGTGTATATATATACACACACACGTTTATATATATATTCAATATGCATATTGAATATGTACGTATATTGAATATGTACATACATATTTGTTAGTTTTCTAGGCATTGTCCCACAGATAATTCATTTCTATTTTTTTCTGTGCTTATATCTCCAATATGCTGTAAAGTTAAACTCATTAATGTTCCATACACACATTATACTTTTCTGTTCCAGAACTTTCATTTTTTGTAGTTTTCATTTTTATACTTCATCATATTTTTGTTCATTATGATTCTATTTTCCTTAAAGTTCTTGAATATGTTTTGTATAGGACTTTTAAAGTCCTTGTATGCTAATTCTACTTTCTGATCATTTAAGATCAGTTTAGTTTTTCTTTTTTCTCTCAACTATGATTTTTTGTGTTTCTTTGCACATATAGTAATTTTCATTGTATACTTGATATTATAGATTATATGTTTTCAGGATTCTGTTATATTTTTAAGAGGGTTAATTTTTGTTCTAGAAGCTCCATATTTGACTGGACTCGACTGGACTTCCCTTGCAATGGGAAGATGCCAGTTTTCTCAATTTTCCAGTCACAACTTTTATGGTCTGTTTCCATCTGTAGTTCAGGCATCTATCAATGATTTGGGAGATACTTTATACACAGGTTTCAAGGTGCCTACTTTAGTTTCTAAATATATCCCCTTATTTTTCACTGATCATATACGTTATGTCTTGGATCTGTGACTGTAAAAGCTGATAAATCTGTAGCTTTCTACTGATAAATCTGTACTTTCTATGTGAGTTCTTGCCACATAAATGACAGAATATCCTCAACTGAACTACTGTCCAGTCTGTTCTTAACTAAACTCAAGCACCTTCAAATAGTTGGTTTTAAACTTCTTTAAAAAACATAGTTTGTCTCTGTCTATGGAAAAGTTAGTCCATACAAGGTGCATTACCATTAGCAGAACTGACACATGCATGATATTGAATATTTTGTCTCATATACTTACCTAAGTATTTAATGTAAGTGAAATAGTTGAGTCATCAGAATCTTTTAATATGATTGAATATTTTTAAACAATATTCAAATATTTAAAGGTGATCAAGATAATTTATAATATAATTATATAAATATCAAATATAATATATTTTGACAGATGTTACCTTTATGTCATAAGAGGAATTTGTGACCATACAATAAGAGCAGTTAAAAGATTTATTCCCAAAACACCATTTGGAGGCTTGATGTCATTTTACATGAGGGAATGAAACATTACAAATCATTATAGGCAAGGAAAATACTTTGATTAAAAAGCTCAGAGGCAATCATCTATGGATGGGCCTGCAGATATTTGTCTAGTTGCTTAGAGAACAGTGGGAGATAAATCTGGGACAAATTGGTGGAGGATTGTAATACTAGACAGTGGTATTTGAAAGTTATTTCTAAAGACAGTGTGGAGAACTTGAACAAGTTTTGAACAGAGTACTTGATTGACATGACATTAATAATATTTGGATTGATTCAAGCAGAGAAAGATGAAAGGCAGAAATTCAAGAAGGCTATTATAAGAGTCTCTATTAGAGAATATGAGGGTACTGAACATTGTCTTTGCAATAGCAAAGAAAAGGAAGCATGGAACTGAAGGAGAAGCTGCTTATCAAGCGAAATTATACACAGCATTTTATCACATATTGCAGATGAAAGGGAATTAAATTCAAATCTTATTTCATGTTAATTGGTAAGAGATGCAACCTTTAACAGCAAGAGGGAGCTGTGTAAACAGAGTAGGTTTTTATGAGAACATAACAATGCTTCATATTACTCAGTTTTAACTTTTTAATTTCCAGTTATTTGAAAGATTAAGTTGGGAGTTAGGAGAGGTTGTTATCAGAATGCATTGAGTTTTTGAAATCTGTGGGTAGGGGTGATGGTCTCTTCTGAGGAAATCTGTCTCCTCTGTCTTATTCCTCCTCTCACTTTCTTTTTCCTCCTGCTCACTTTCTCAAAATAACTTGGAAAATTCCATTATTTAGGTGCCGGTAGAATATCTGATATCAATGTAAACAGAGAATGAGAAGACGGAGATGTGTTAAAATCAAGTTAGCATGAATTCAGAATCACACTTGTGAAAGGAAAATAGTTTTAAGGCATTATCATCAGTGGTACAGAGAGGGCAGTTTAGTCAAGGTGATAGATAATAAGACAGGAGATGAAGAAGTAACCGAATAACCACAGTAATATTGTCTATTGTATTAAGAAATAAAATAATTAAGAAAAAGAAATATGGGGAAGTTTCAAGAGTAGTGAAAAATTATATTACTATGACAAAGAAAACTTATTTATCAAATGAGAAGGTAAGATTGCTTACCTTACTGGAGATAGGGAGGGCTGGGTGGAGAGCATATTTTCCAGGGAGAAGAACCATAGGATATTCAATGGAGAAATTTTGTTGACAGTTGGATATAAAATGCTATTTTTCAGGACAGAGGCCTGAACTGTAAGTGTGTATTTGATAATTTACTGTGTGCACCTGTGTGTATGTGCATGTACATCTGTGTGTGAAAGCTAAAATCTTCAGGCATAACATCATGCTTAAAAGGAGAATATGAGTAAAAAAGAGAAAAAAGAAATGTAGAGCCTGGGAATACCAATATTTGAGAGGCTGGTAAAGGAGAAAAAACCCACAAAGGTTAGTAAGGCGTGTCTAGGAGGGTTTGCAGGAAAACAGAAGAGCAATGTAATGCAGAATGAGGAGGCAATTGCCTGAGATTGAAGTCTTACTTCAAATTTAATTCTGCTGGACCAAGACAGACTTGGAGGCATTTAGGAGAGGAGTTCAATAAATGTGAATGCAGACCACAATGTTCTAAAATAAAGGATTACAGCCAACTTTCTCGCGGATCACTTTTATCTCTTTGTATCATCATTTTAACTTTTTTATTAATAAATAATAAAAATACAAGAAGTACACAGACTGTAAACATGATCATTATATCATTTTTAAAAATGGAATATCACATGGTAGCTAACATCTGGATAAAATAATTTCTTTTATGTTTTACTTTTATTTATTTATTTTTCCCTCATAAGGTATTATATCTTGTTTGTTTTTGCTTTTATACCCCTCCTAGTTTAGGCTTCCTTTTCAATATATTTTTTTTCTTTCTATTTCAAAGTTTTTACAAGTTCTAATATGTCATCTCTGAGTGTTCCTAACTTTAAGCTGTGTTGATCTTTTATTCTGTTATCATTTTCTTAATGTATTTTAGCGTCTGTTGAAATACTTCAGTTCTCAGTTTTCTGCCATGTCTTTTGATGAGCTTTCAGTGCCTCTGGTATTGTCAATATGATCCTTATTCACTTTCTCTTGTAACATCCTATTGGATTCAACTAGGCTCCTTTTCCTATTAGACACTTTTACATAAAATTGACTTAACTAACTTTGGGAAGGAAGTGTGAGTCAGAATAGATATCTAGCTTCAGGTTCTAGAGCTTATAGTTCTGTTTAGTTTTGGCAAGTACTGGCTATGACTTCCTCCTTTTTAATCTGGATGTTGCTTTTTTCTTGACTCTCTTTATACCTTTCTTAGTTTGTTTTCTACTTCCAGAATTTTATTTTTGGAAGGGATGTGGGCCTGTTGATTTTGAGGGTTCACTGAATTTCATTCTTCCCACAAACCCCTTGTAGTTACCTCAATATTGAACCTATGACTTTCAGCGTCTACTCTAAACCAACACTTCACTATCGGTCTGCATTTGGAAATTTGAGTCTTCTCAGGTTGACAAAACCTGGTTGCTTCCCTGTGCATCTTTCTGAGAGATACTATGTGGTTTATAGCTATCAGAAATTCATTTGTACACGCTCATATTTGGGGCCTCATGGAGATATCTTGAGAACCAGTTTTACTATAGGTGTTGCTGGTGAGACTTGATTTTGCAAACCCAATTGATCACTGTTTTTAAGGGGGGGGTTATGGAGTATAAAATATATGCCTTTGCTGCTATTGTCTCAAAAATCTTAAAATACTTTTAAAAGAGTAAAATGATATACAAATATAAAATATTCCATAAAATACAAGTGCCATGTCTACCTCTAATTTTACTCATGTCTCAAAGAAAATGGAAATTCCATGGTGAATATAAAGGTTCAGACAATAAAAAGCATAGGTTTAGGTATACAACATAAATTTCTAGAGAATTGGCAAAGACCTTGGAATTCCTGCAAAATTAAAATGGCTTTCATTACTTAACAACCTGTTTCTCTGAGCACACATTGACTTAGTGCAGTGCTCTTAGCATTTTGCTATTTGTATTAGCTTTCTAGGTTGTATAACAAATTACTAAAAATGTGGCCACTTAGAACAGAACACACTAATTATCACAGTTTCTGGGGGCAGGGATTCAGGCACTGCTTAGTGGACTCCACTGCTCAGGGTCTCCCAAGGCTGAATAGAGGTGTTGCCAAGGCTGTGATCTTTCCAGAGCTCATGGTCACATTCCAAGTTTATGTTGTTGTTGGCGAAATTGGTTCCTTTCAGTTGCAGAACTGAAGCCCCCATTTTCTTGATGGCTCTCAGCCAGAGGCTGCTCTCAGCTTCTAGAAGACACCTCATTTTCTTTGTGTGAAGTTCCTTTCATGACAAGGAGGCATACTTCTTCAAGGCCAGCAGGAGAATATTTCTGTCCACATGACTTAGTGCTGATAATGACTATCATCATTTCCATGACATACAGTACTATAATCTAGGGAGAAATTTCCAACCATTTTACAGGTCCCACCCACCGACACAAAAGGGAAGGGGGTTTTACTAGGAACTGTACCTGGAAGTGGAATCTTGTCAGCTATTAGCACTCTGCCTATTCTATACACATTCTTTATATCTTTTACATATGAAAGGAAGATTGTTAATACAAGTGTATTACAAGTGTATTTAGAAGACGTTTCTGAAGGGGACAAGGGCAGAGCCACAGAGTGAAAGATAAAATAATGAAGTCATTTTTGCCTGGCATGGCAGCTAGCACACACCTGTAATCTCAGTGAATTGGGTGGCTGAGGCAGGAAGATTACAAGTTAGAAGCCAGACTGGGCAATTTATCAAGATCCTGTCTCAAAAATAAAATAAAATAATTCTTTTCTGAACTCTGCCCATAGCTTTCCTCTTAAAAGAAACCTGCATTTCTCCTTGCAAATTCAGTACAGATTAAGGGATGAATATATGGATTATCTCAAGAATTTGTATGCCCAAACATGGAAATATTTGATTGTCCTTAAAGGACACTTTTGAATGTAGGCTGCTACCATATTTTATAAGTATGGAGTATATTATCTTAGTGTAATTTTTTAAAGCATATGTATATCACTTTTTAAGTATGCAGACTAAATTAGCCATGCAAATGTACTTTGCACCAAAGAAAATTAAAAATGAACTTCGTAATTTTCATCACATGATTGTGATATAAGTTTCCTCTAGTGTAGAAATTCGTAGCTCAGCTATTTAAATTTGGATATCACCAGCTTCAAATCATAAGGGTTATACAAATACCTCTAGGAAAGTAAACATCTCTTACAAAATATGTTTAACAACCACACTAAAGCTGAATTCTTGCTAAGGGAGTACACAATTGCACTTTGTAGACTAGAAATTTATACTTTTTTATTTTATTTTATTTATAGTTGTAGATGGACACAATAGCTTTATCTATCTATCTATCTATTTATTGTGGTGCTGAGGATCAAATCCAATGCCTCAGTCACACCGGGCAGGCACTCTACCACTGAGCCATAACCCCAGCCTGAATATATACTTTCTAGATTTTCATAATCTCTGTAAACATTTGTAAGAGGTTACTACATAAACATAACAGAATTGTTATCTTTTAGATTGTATAATTTGCATATTTTTCCATGGCTCCCTTAAATCTGGAATTCTTGTTTTTAATGAATATTGAAAATACAAGTATACAAAATATACTGAGACAAGTATGTTACAAATTCATGAGTGTTTAAATTAGATATTTTTTCTCACAGGTATTTAATGTTTGTGTCTTAATAGATTGTTTCTGTTTATGTGGTACAGAGTAAAAAATATGTCAAAACTTGTATCAATTTCTAAAGTTCTAAGAAGTTACTCATTTGAGTTATGTTTCTGATATTAGCATTTTGTTTTACAAAATATACCATGTACTTAATATTCTTTGTGTTTTACATAGAATTATGCATATCTCAACAGTTTGTTTAAAGTCAATTCTTGCTTCTAAATTAACCAATCCTAAAGATTTTTAAATGTGTTGTTTTAATGAGTTTCTGCTAGACCTCTATTTATTTGTTCAGCAAATTTATCACTAAAAATTAAAGGTAACAATTTAAATTTAATTTGTAGAAGTCTAGTCATATTGACAATTTGAATAGAATGAATATGTGAAAATGTGCATTTGTATTTGGTAGCATTTTTACTTTCAGAATATTTTTATACATTAAACTAGCCTCTGCATAACCATAATCCAGATTATAATTTATGGAAAGACATTTTTATAAACCATACTGGTTACATGTTGTAAATGGTCACTCTGGTCTGTAATTTCCTGATCCATTTATATGAAGATAATATATAGAAATGCCCTATTGATTTGAAAGTTATGGTAATTTTTAAATATTCTCATTTCAAATAAGTGATTAATAGGTAATGAGTGTGAAGTTAAGTTTATGTTTTGTTTTTATCTCAGTTTATGAATTTTTTTTACATCCTATAGACTAAATGGTATGTCAAGTATATATATGTCTTTGACTAGAAGTGTAATGGAAATTAAAAGCAATCAAATGGATATTGCCTAGTATTAATACTTTTTTTAAGTAGAGAGAATTGGAATTTATTGCATATTATAGTACATATTAAAAATGAAATGTAAAAAAATAAATTATTTACATAAAGACAGCAGCTATCAAATAAAGAAAATACATCAAGAGCTCTTTTTAAAAAGGAAGAACATTTTTTAAATAAAGAAGGCTATTTGAAATCTCATGTCACATCCTATCAAAATTTACTGTTTATTAATTAGGATTAAAAGATTAAATAATAACCAGTATTTTAAAAGAAATTATACACCTTATCCACTGGGACTTCAGTCATTTTTTTATATTGTTTCTCTTGCTTTTTTCACTTGAAATCAAAAGATGTTTCAGTGCAGCTGATAGCAAAGGCAGTGATAGAATCCCTGGGGTATCAAAAGGTGAGCCTAACACTTTTTTTCAGAAACTCACAGTCTATTATTTTTGTGATTTTTAAAATCCCCAGGGTTCTTTAAAAGTGTCTCAGAATACAGGGATTGTTCCTTCAGGCCTTTCTCTGCCGTCAATCTTATTAGTAAAAACTGGTTAAATGGTTTCGTAATGTGAAGGAAAACAAGATCCTAGTTTTCATCTGAGAATGATTATATTTGAGCTACTGGAAAGGCAGACAGGCTGCTTGACAGACATCATATACAGCTCACGCTTTTGCAGTCTCTATGTGTGAGGGGTTAGCAGGAAAACTCACTTTCCAGCACCACGTGCTTGTGAGCAAAGATAAAGCCCACAGAGAAGTGGGGTGACACTGCTTGTGTTGCTGAACAGCTTTCCTGTTGGCCACTGGGGAATGAGGGTCCAGGGGAGACTTACACTGAACCAGAACTGTAACTAATTAAAGAACTAGTAAGCACAATCCCCAGGGAACAGTGAATTCTGCTATAAGAACTTTTCCATTTAAAAAAAAAATATGAATACATGGAAAGAGACAATAAAATAATAAACCAAAGTGCTCCAGTGCTGACTTCTGTGCCCACCTCCTCCATTTCTAATTTTAATGTTGTTGATTTTTCACTCAAAATATTTCAAGGGCATTCATTTATATCTATATGTGGATTTAAGAACTCTGCTTCATTCTCTTAAATGACTGCCTAGTACTTCATAGTAAGAATAAACCATAACGTACTTAATGAAGTAATTTATTTTTAAACCAGCAATCCTGAGGCTATAGAGGAACAGAAGAAGGAGAATGAGTGGGGTGCTTTGTGTGGTTGGCACCTAAAGGGCAAATGAGCTGCTCATGGCTGTGGCCCAGCATGCATTCACATCTCTTTCGTTTGATCAGATGTTATAAACTGGAAGCCATATGCCCAATTCAGCACACAGATGTGCTTTGTTTGTCCCAGCCAGTGTTTCTTGTTTGTTTTCTTTTAAACAGCGTACATTTAAAAATTGGTTGGTTTCACATAGTGAATTGTGATTTCCATTGGACCCACATGAAAAGATCAGTTGGAGCTAAGTAGTTGTTGCTTCATTCCCTACACAGAGGCATGTGCTTAACAGACCCCACTGCTTGCACAATACACGCTTACACCCAGCCGGTCTGCCAGTGTGCCCTCTCCACCTGGCCCTGACAGGCATTTGTCACTCAAGCACTGGAAGGAGTATGAACTGCCTCAAAGCCCTAAAGTGCTTACTATCTGGTAGTTAGTTATCAGTAACTAAGGAACGAATGAGTAAAATGAATGAATGGCTTTGTTACATTCTTATGATGTAAAGATGACTAACAAGTTCAAATGAAGAAATTCTTGGTTTTCATCATAAAATATATAAAAGGTTTCTTGTGTGTGAAATTTTGCTCATTTTTTTCTTTTAAAAGAATCATCATATTAGAAGTATGTATAAAATAGAAATTACAAGTCCCCCTCTCCAGTTGTTTTCTTTCAATTATGTAGATTGTGCCTACTCTTGGAAAAGTTTGACAGTAGCATAATAGACATTCCTTTTTTTTAACTTTACTCATCTTTAGAACATAATTAAACATAGAGCAGAAATATTCTTTAATTACAGTTTTTTGCTAATTTCCAAAATGCATGGATAGAGGTGCCCAGATTAGAAATGTACATGTGATTAGTTTGAAAACATAGTACACATCTATGTGACCAGCATCCAGCTTAAGAAATAGAGCACCAGCATTCCAGAATCCCTGTCATTCCTATTTGCCATTTCCGATTGCTATCCCCTCAAATAACCACTATTCTGATTTCTGTCACCATAGATTATGTACACTGCATTTAGAAATTAATGTAAATGGGCTCATACAGCATGCATTTTTGTGTGTTCAGCTTCTTTTGCTCCATAATATATTGAGGTTCATATATGCTGTGTGTAGTTCTAGTTTATATGTCATCGTTGCTGTGTGGTGTTTCTTTGTATTTATATATACCTCAATTTATTTACCCACTCTTTTCCCCGTTATTTGGATGGCTTAGAACTGTTGTTCTTTTACTATGCTGCTATGAGTGTTCTTGTCTTTGTCATTTGGTGATCGTATTTTATGTATTTTTGCATAGTGTATGCTTGGAGTGAAATTGGTGGGTCATATAAGATGCATATGTTCAGCTTTAGTAAATACTATCAAACCATTTTCTGGTTATTGTACTGATTTCATGTATGTTTCCAGTTACTGTATTCTCCACTGCAGTACTTGGTAACATCTGTCGTTTCTCTGGTGAATTTGATGGGTGTGTAGTGGTATCACATTGTGGCTTTAATTGTTTTTTCCTTTGCTGGTTCAGAAAGATGAGCACCTTTTTATGTGTTTATTGAAGCTTAGGAGTTTTGAGTCACTTTTGATTTAAAATGTTCGGTTGGCCATTTGAGGCTTTTTGACATATGACAAATGGGTTTGTTGAAGGATTTTATGAAGGAGAAAATGGAAAATATCCAGTTCAGTGTTCAGTATAGAGAAAATTTTCAATGAAATTTAATTGCTATCATGATCCCTTTCTTTTGCTTTTTAAAACAGGAAATTTAAACAAGGGTTATACTGAAATTGGGGGATTATAGTAAAATTTGTGGGGTATATATTGTAAGGAACAATAGAATTATATGTAAGGAAGTGGAGAGAAAAGAGGAATTTGGAGGGATAATAAAAATCAGTAGATCTTGATTATGACATTTAACTTCTTGACATACAAGGTAAGTCCAGAAAAAAAAAAAGTGTGTCATATAGTTCTCAACCTAAGGATTAGATTCAGGAATATGTGATTTTTTTATTTTGTGCCTGTATAATTTAATCAGACATTTTATTAGGATTCAGCAAATTGTCTTCCTAGAGTCAGTAGGAAAATTTAAATTTCATATGGATATAAAATTAACTATCTAAAATATGAATACTACATGTTAAAATAGTTAAAAGTTAAAATCATTTATAATTAGTCCAACAGTAAATTAAATGCTTAATAAAAATAGCAACTTTGTTAACTTTTTAAAGTTAACTTTTTGAGCTTTGAGATATAATTGTGATGTAATTTTCTATATAAGGGGCATTAAGAATATAAAGGAGAGTATATATAGTATGTCCTTTACAAAAAGAAATCAGACTTTCTACATATGGACTTTTTACCTCATGCCAAAAATTTCCTATACTCATACTTTATCACTTTTTACATTTATAATATAACTAGATGATTTTCTTTTTACAATGGTATTGCAATGGTTGGTGTTCTGTTGTAGCTATGTTAGCCTTCTTTACCTTGGAAATGTTGTCAAATGGATTCAGGTGTTAAACTGAATGGATTTTGTTTTTTAGAATCTTCTGAAGGTAATTGGAAAAAAATATGAAAAAAAAAGGCGTAAGATGTTAAAATTCTCCAGCTCTAAAGATGGATATGCCACTCATTGAAATTTAATGACTACAAGGAGGAAACATTTTAGTCAATTGGGACTTTCTTATTTTCAGTACATTCGAGTTACTATTAGGTGATTAAGTTATACATTTGCCTCCCCACCACCAACCTAAATTTTATTAGTGTAGTCAAGTGAAATCAGTTATAACTTTAGTCACACCCTGTGCTGATAACTCAGACATGATATAGAACAGATGTAAAGAGAGTTAAATTTGGTGGCCTAATTAAAATATTGGCTTAATTAAAATGCTCATTCCAGGAAGGCAAGCTGAATTTTGTCAGGTTTAACTTTCCAAACGGAAATCAAAGCATATTTTAAATGTACATAAACTTTAATTTTATTCAGTTATTGTCTTAACTTTCAAAATTATACAGTTGTCAGTTTCCCAGAAACTTTACTTTGGGCACTTGCACAGATGAAATAACTGGATAGAAAAAGAGAAGGGGAGGAGTTCCATAAGGAAGACAAGACCCTTGATGTGCTGCTCATCACATCATTTGCTCACAAAAGAATGAAAAACAAAGCAATGAAAGAGCCTGAAATAGAATGAGTCTCGTCACCGTCCTTCTGTTGGAAAACCAGCTTTTGTAAGGGCACTTACCACTGTGGCTTTGGTGCCACTGACCTTACTGACTTCTGCTTTTCCTGAGCTCACTGCGTCATCTGTGCCATTGGAGAGCACAGGAGGTCCCCAGTTTTCCTCTCTCTATTGTCCTTCCTACCTTTTTTTATTTTGTACCTAGAGTAAATATAGAAACTTTGATATGTATCTTTTTTTACTAGAAACATCTTTTTTATAATTTTTTTAGTTGTAGATGGACATAATACCTTTATTTTATTTACATATTTTTTAAAATGTGGTGCTAGGGATAGAACCCAGTGACTCACATGTGCTAGGCAACCGCTCTACTACTGAGCTACAGCCCCAGCCCCACTAGAAATATCTTTTTTTTTTACTGATTAAAATGCTAAATATGGTTTTATGTGTCTATCCCAATTCTCATATTTGAACTATTCAACAGACTGAGTAGTCTATAATAATTGACTTATTAATACATAAATTCAGTTTTATTTCTGGAACAGCATTCTGAGGAAAAGTGAACAAGGTATAGTCTTATTCTGGTGCAGTCTCCTCAGGAGGCATTGCCTAAATCACTGCTATTCTAGAGACTGGAAGAGGTAAATTAATGTACTGGAAGGAACACAAGATTTAGGACTGGAAAAATGAAATTTCTGGTCTGGATTCTGCTACCTAATACTTGTGTCATCTTGGATCAATATGTAAACTCTTGAGCTTTGGTTTCCTCATCAGTATGCTGAAGTCTCTATTTTAATATCTAGCTTGCCCGAGTTGTATGAATTTTCTGAGATCTCCTATGGGAAACAGCAGATCTAAGAACTGGAATGTATTCAGTGAACATAGATGTCAACTTTTTTAAAAAAAAAAAGTTAGACCTCCAATGCAGCTTACACAATTCTTAATCCTCAGCATTTGAAATACATTAGTATTGTAAAAAGCAATTGAAGGCCATAAAGTAAAAAGTCCCTAGTCTCCCCCTCTTTTTTAATAATATTTTTCTAGTTGTCAATGGACCTTTATTTTATTTATTGATACATGGAACTAAGAATTGAACCCAGTGCCTTACACATGCTAGGCAAGCGCTCTGCCACTGAGCCACAACCCCAGCCCCTCCCCCTCTTTTGTATATCTAAATTCAAATATTTGATGCTATGTATGTCCCTGTGTTTCTAAAGACTTCACTCTTCTCTTTGAGATTATTTATTCTACCAACGCCCTTGATCATATCTTTTAATTTCTTCATTGTTTTGATCCACCAGATATCATTTCCATCTCTTTCCCTTTCTTCCAAAATATGAAAAGATTTCATGTTCTCCATTGTAAAATAAAAATTATCAAAGAAAAATTTTCCTTAAATTCAACTTGGCCGGCAAGCTGTTTTCTAATGTCACTGTCTCCAGCCTTCTCTGTAAATGCCTGAATGAATAGTCTGTACTTGCCATCTGTACTTTCTCAATGTCCATTTACTCTTCAAGCCAGGATGCATCTATCACTCTGCCAAATTGGCTGCCATCATTGTTACCCACACCCTTCTGTTTGACAAATTAGTATCCACTTTACTCATCCCGTGCTCCTTCTCTGCAGTATTTAACAGCACTTGGAATTTTTATATATTTTCCTCTTTTTATTTTTAGGATCATTTCCCCCATAGTTTAAAAACTTTGAATATTCTGCCTTGCTGGACATTTAGTATTGTTGATTGCAGGAATTCTGTCCTTTATCTGTGTGTTCTTATATTGCATGTTTTCCTCAGTGTTCTTGTTTCTTCACAAGGCTTTATCTTTTACTAATTTTCTGACTCCTACATCTTATCCCATTCTTGATTTTCTATTCAGAATTCTCCATATACATGCCCTCTGCCTAATGGATATCTATTCATAAAAAATTTTTTTCTAGAGACACTGAAAGATAACAGTTTCTTTAATAAGAAAACCAGAATATTCAGGTTAACAGAAGACAGAGGATCTCTAAAACGAGAGGAGATACCACATTAATGACTCTCCTTATTCTAAAAGAGAGACCAGTGGTATGATCACAAGATTTTGTCTCAGGTTTCAAAAACAATGAGTGTTCTCCTTGCACATGTCTTTGCTCATGATAATTCTTTTACTTGGAAGACACACTTATTCTCTGTATGAAGCACCCTATCTTCTCCTTCAATATTCATATCATACACAAACCCTCTATGATGCTTATCTTAACCTTTGCTGGGTGAAGTTAATTACTTTTCCTTTGGATTGTAGTGGTACTTAAGACAAACCTTATGAATTATTTCTTTATGAATGCCAGAGTGTTTCTCGGGAAGAGACTGCCATTTATATCTCTGTATCTTTATGTCCAAATATAATGCTGGCAGTAGCCATAGAAATTATTCATTAAAATTTTATCTATAACCTGTTATTTGATAGATTGTCAACTTGTTGTTGAATTGATATGAATCCATAAAATATGATTCTGAGTAGAATTCATTGTTTAGTTTACTTTTAAAATATGAGACTAGGTATTAGACATTTAAATGATTCTTCAATGTTGTTTAAATTGTTAAATCAATATTTATTGGAAATTTAAGATCACATGTATATATATATAAACATATTCATATATAAATATATGTGTATTTATGTGATCTTTCCAGTTTTCCGGACAAATTGCTCATCAACTGTTCTCTCTTCCATACAAATAAATCATAAATCATCATTTAGATTTGTAACTTTCATGAAATGTCATTAGTAAACTGATTTGATTTCAGTACTGATAATTATGACAAGCTTTGTCAGTAGATGGCGCTGAGATGTTCTGAAGGAAAAGCTTTCCTCATTTCTGGTGTGGCTTCTTCACTAAACTTTTTAGAGTACACTTTTCCACTGCTGCCCTGTGTTTTTCTTCAGTGTTAAGTGCCTGTTGGACACAGCTTTCTCTAGCATTTTGTCACAGCAGTCCACTTGGACAGATGGTAGTCACAGACCATGGGTTTCTATCCTAACCAGTCCACAACGCTGCTCCACACACCCTTTCTCCACCCACCCATTGCATGCACTGACTGTGGGCTTTTGAATCAGGCCATCTAGTGAGCCCAAGTCAGAGAGAAGCCTCACCAATGCCAAACGTGATAGTCTCTGTGACTTCAACATTGTTCTGCTTACCTTGCCACTGTGAACTAACCCTGACTGGGCAGCACCACCCTCTTCTCCACCTTCCAGTGGATGCAGTCACACATTCTTTAATGAGATCCTCGCCACCTCCTCAATACTCTTTCCAAGTATGTCCTTCCTCAGCCCTTGGTTCATTCTTACATTTACTCTCCTAGCATCACTTAATAATTGTTTATATTAAATGAACCTTACTTAACTTACTGTATTGTTCTTTCCCTTGTTTGATTCCAGACTGATAAAGATAATAACCTGTTCCCTCCACCTCTTCATAATCACCTTCGTGCTGATTTTTTACTGAAATGACTGAAGAGATTTTACCAAAAGGGTAAAAATCTGCATAAGCTCCAAAGGACAAAAGTGCTATCATGTGTAGAAAGTCCAAGGACATTTTATTTGCTATGATGTAAACCCAGACCTTTAGTTAGTACTTGACCAGGCATTGTCTCCTGAGAAGCACAGAAGATTCTGGAAAATCTCAATACTTCGTAGGAACATCAGGAATGGGGCCAAATGAAAACACATCTCTGTACAATGTGGATGTTAACAAACATAAGAGTTTTCAGAAGTGCTACAAAACAAAACACAAACCCACAAACTTGTGAGGTAGCAATGTTAGCCAACAAGAAGGTAAGAGAAAAAAAAATATGCAGTAAACCCACCTTGTAGCAACAGTGTTTTCCCTAGGACTCCTGTTCCTTTCCTTTAGATGATTAAATCACTCTCAAGATAATATTAATTTACATAGGGTTAATACATGAAAGGGCAAAAATAAAATCCAAGTGGACATGACATTTTAAATGGAAATTTGCTCACCTAATTTGCAGTGTAAAACCAGACCTTGTAGACATCTCTTCATTCTGGTGATGTTTAAATAAAATCATTGAACCTTGGGTCTAGCAAAAGGTTTCACACCTAAAATATCATGACACTGAAGACTAAAAAAGACACCGAAAAGTATTTATTAAAGAAATGGAAATAAAATGTAACATTGCTTGTTTGACTTCCAAGTAAAACACAATGTAATATAAGCTATATGAAATAAACTGAGATACAATAAAAAGAGGAGGGAAATTTTACACAGCTTCAACAGTGGCTATTGTTGAATATTACAATTGAAGAAGATCATTATTTTCAGCTTTTATCTACTTTTATTCTACCTTTTTCTCTATAATTATATATTGATTTTGTAAATAATGCTACTTTCGTTTTATTATTTAATGCAAGTCATTGCCGTCTTCTTTCTTAAGAATTTAGAAAAAAGATAAATTGAAAATACTGTTGAACATTTTCCCAGTCTCAGTCCCTTCTCCACACTAATCCATTATCATCAGTTGAGATATCTTTCAGAACTTTTTCCTCTCTTTGTTTCCAGAAAGAGTTTGGACAAAATCCAAACTGATGATGATAGTGGCTTAGTGGTAATTTTTATTAAAATAAATAATATACATGTAAATCATATCTATGATATATAAATAAAATGTGTATAGTATATATATTTTCCCCATAGGAATGTCTTATAGTGGTCTCCTACTGGCTGTATGTATAGCTTGGGGTAAGCCACTCTGCTTTGTGCCTCAGGGGATTCCTCTGTAAAATGGAGCTCATAATATTACCTCATGTGTAGGGTCGTCATGAAGATTGAATCACTAAGTAAAGCATCTAGAACAGTACTTAGAAAATAACACATGTTGTATGGTTGTCAGCTGCCATTGCCAGCAGCAGCAATAGCAGCAGCAGCATTTGTTGTTTCTTTTTGCTGCTTTAATATCTTAACTTCTATAGTGACATCAACTACTGCCATCACATGTTGGTTCATAAATCTGACTAACTAGTCCTAACATATCTTTTTAAATCAAATTTTTATTATTTTCTGCCATCATGTAAAAAATCACTCAAATAGGGAAAAATCACATATGACACTTATGGTCTCCTTAAAAACTCACTCTTTCAATTCATTTCTGCTGTGTATCTTGCTCTTTTCCTTTTCACCCATGCTTAAAACCTCAGTTGTAGCCTAGTTTCCTTCAGAGTGACTCAGTAGCAAAATAAGTTTGGCTGTAACCATAAACCATTTTCCAATCCATTTTTATTTTTCTTCTTTCTGCCAGAATCATTATCATCCTTGACTGCCTTCACTAGCTTCCTAACCCTTTTCACTTGCTCCACAATCGAGCTGTATCTCTGCTGTTAAATTAAACTTGCCAACTGATAAATCTCTTCAAACTATTCATGATTTTCCCTGTTGCTTCAAGCAAAGTAAATCCAAATGCCTTATCTCAGATAGCCAGTGTCCCTCAAGTCTGGCACTTGTATACTTTCTCATTCCTCCTCCCTTCCTATTTCTTAATCTTTTCCTGTATGTATTTGGCTGCAATCTATCTAGTCTACTTGCTACTTTTTCTTACCCACACTCTCACCTAAATCATGAATAAAATGATTTTTTCTCCTTCTAGAATACCTTCTAGGAGAATGGTTAAGACACATGGAAATACAATCTGCCTTTTAGTAGCTGTATGAATTTGGATGTGTTTCTTAATATCTCTGAATCTCAGAAACTTTTGTTAGCCAAGGATAAATTCCCCGTGTCATTAGAGTGCCAGTGCAGTAAACAAGTAATGCTCTTAACCTAAGGCCTCAGACAGAGGTGTTCTTCATCTTAAATCTTGGCCAGCTGGTATTTTTCTTTCTTCATAAAAGCATCCTCAAATCCACCACTCCTTCCGTCCAGACAACTCTATCCCAGGGCTAGAACTAGGTTCCCATCTTCTGATGTTCTCCTGACAGTTTATACCTCATTATGGGGATTTCTTTTGCAGATTGAGACTTTCATTATACTAATTGTATTATTCTATCTGGATCCCAGAAAATAGTTTCTATCTGTGATATTTTGGGGGGTGTGAAGAGGTATTTAAATATTTATGCTAAAGATTTGTAATAAGCAATAAAGGAGAGTGATTAGGAAAAAATCATTTAGTATGTTTTAAATGTGCTCTGCAGAACTCAGGACAAGCCATGTACAGAGCAATGAAGTACACTTAGAATTAAAAAAAATTATTTCACATGAAGTGTGTACTTCGTACTGTGCTTATTCTACATACTTTTACCATGGATAAGGTGATTCTACTGAAACATACTGGTTACTTGCTTCTGAGTTTACTATATTTCTCTTCTGTTTATTTTATCTAGAGGTATGAGCCTTCAGAACAATCATACAAGAAAAAAACACATGAAAATATTACTTTGCATCCTTTACCTCTGTACTCTAAGATAATTTTGTGGTTTGATAAAATGAAGAATTAGAAGCAACAAGGAAAATGGAAAATAAACTCTCACATTTAAGACCAGGTCATGGAGTAGAGCATCCCATTTTAAGTATATAACTTGACTGTGATCTGGAATCATAAAGCCAGAAAGTATCATTGAATTGTTATTGGGTTTGAAGATATTTTAGGATAATATTCTCTGTTATGCAAGAATAACATAATACAATATAGATAATTTTCTCACCTACTTATTTTCTCTTTCCCTGAGTAAAATCCATAATGAAGCCTTTAGCCTACACTCCTCCAATAATCATAAGATTTTTCCCATTAACCTTATTTTCACAAATTTACTTTGTTGACACTATTAACTCAAAAAGCTGTATGGTTTCAGCCAGGGCTGAATGACAACTCGGCTGTTGCAGACAGCGTCCTTTCCCACGCAGCTGTCCAGTTCTTACTGTGCAGATGGTGGATTTCTTTTTCTTTTTACCAGCAATTCCTTTTTTCTTCATACAGGACTGTGATCCTTTGTGATTGTGTATGACTCAGTCAGCAATAGAGACACTCACAGGATTGAGTAGTTTTCAAATGTGCCCAAGTAAGAGGGAACAAGGGATTTAGAACTGAGAAATTGTTTTGAAGACTGTCTGCATACTAAACAGGGACTATGACTTCCTTCCCATGAAAAGTAGATATTCATGGTTTTATAAAAAGCATCTTTGTCCTCTAAAAAGAATTTTGATTCTTGTTCCATTCTGTGTGGTCAGAATAACAGTAGAGCAGTCAAACCCAGAGAAGGTAGAAAGGAAAAGCAGTGCAAAAGAGAAAACCCAGATCATAAAACTAACTTGGAGTCAAGACGGTTCTTTTCTTGTCATGTGTAAAGGCCTAAATAATTACCTCTATTTTAAATTTCTGAAAGTATACATGAATATTTATTCATCATTATTTCTAGCACTCTCCTGTATGATTATAAATATATGAAAATATACAAATACTTTTATCATATGTATTATGATAAAATATCATATAAAATTATTGTGCAAATAATTATATATTTTATCTAAGAAACAGATGTAGTTGAACCCATTGCTTATTGAATATGCTATGCCAATTATTCATACACTGCATAGAGAATATCAGAAGTTAAATATCTGTTTATGTTGGACATATTGAAAACTAGTATAGTTTTCTACAAAATTTGCTTTAAGTTATCTATACAGTAATAGCACATCTATAATTGTTCAAAAATTGGCCAGTTATCATCACTAAAGTTCTTGGCATGTTATTAAGTAGATGAAATGATGCTATCTAGACCGTGATGCTAGTCATAATAAAATTTTATTTTATTCTACCTTTTTTACACATAGACCTGCTTTGATTATTGCATAATTTGTTTATGTAAAAGAATTCCAGGTAAGCTAAGTAGCTTATTATGGAATACTATTTTTGTTTCAAAATGAATTATGAATTTAGACTGGGTAGGAATTTACTAACCATATGTGGTAGATTTTCTAATCCATTAAATTAGAGTTTTTCCAAAATTAAACACAGATGATCATAAGGTGAATGAATCAAAGTCAGAACTGATGGTCTAATCATAATATAGTGCTGATTATATGCTGATCTTTGAAATAATTGAAATATCACATTTCTTAATCTAAGAACCAGATATTTAATTATAACATTTTGAATGTGACCTTATAGGCTGTTTTCAGCAAACATTGCCAATATTCAATTATTTATATTTTTAGGCTTGTTCAGGCTTATTTCTATCTCTTGCATGTATCCTTATTGATGAACAAGTTACCCCATTTTGTCCAGTAGGTACCTCTTCAAGTTGACATCCAAGTCTTTGGGACATAATCCCAATAGTTTTGAAACCTTTGTTGCTTTCCAGAATGAAAGAATATTCTAAACGTGTCTTGTGCATTTATGGCTCCAGACCTGATATCAGCCTTTCTTTAAGAGCATTGATTTGCTTAAATAGGAAATGTTATTTGGAGACTACAATTGGGAGATAAGGATGCTTATTGTATCTTCAATTAATTTCAATTTACAATTCATTTATTTCACTTGAGAAAGAGCATTTTTCGTGTTAGAAATCATTTGAGTTTTTTTTCTCTCTGAGCTTTTTCTTTATTCATTTAAAAAGTTGAATTCTTATTGATTTATTTAAATCAATTACAAAATAAGGCAAAGAGAAAAGCTTTATTTCTTTCTTTGTGGTTTTTTAATGAGTGAAAAAATGTGTATTTTTTTGGATATAGGATTTTTTTCTTCAGATTTTTAAGTTGTTGGATTTATCAATATTTCTTTCATGTCTTCAGGATTTTGTGTCTTATTTCAAAGGAATATTTCACACCCAATGTTCTATACAAATTATGAAAGTATTTTTCTATTTTATAATTCTATTTCTTATGTTTAAATTGTTGATTAACCTGGAATTTGACCACAGGGCTGTACAACATGAGGGAGTAATCAGACTTTATTTTTTTCCAGATGGCAATCCAGTTGTCCAAACACCATTTATTGAATAATCCATCATTTATTTGTAGTGCTTTGAAACATTACCTGTATTATCATGCATTCTTATACTATATTGGCCTCTTATAGAACAAGCTTTTTAAATTATCAATAAAACAACAACAAAAACAATGTTGAGGAGAGAACATCATTATGTACCATTGAGTTTTACAGAAAATGTCTGGTTACAAACCCTTGTATTTGTGATAAATCAATATTTTTTGTATATATGGTTATATTATGTATCAAAATATTCTAATTTTTGAAATTTCTCAATAGACTTTTTCTTGGGTTGCTTTTGCTGATTCTCACAACAGTCAGAGGAGGTAACAGCACAAAAATACCCTTTCTTTTTTTAATAAGAAGGATGAAACAGAGGTTGAAAGATGTTATGGAATGTAAGTAAGATCAAACCAGACATTTCTTATCATTTTGGACATCTTAAGTTAACTTTCTGTAAAAGTATTGATTCTTATTCCTGTTTCCAATATCATTCCTCTTCCTTTTCCTCATTCTCCTTCTCTTCTTAATAGTTTATGAGAAAGTGGAATCACATACCAGTTTTATTTTCTTATCATGGCCAGCCATCATAATTCATTTGTATTGTGTTTATCATGCATATGTACATACCCACCGCCCAACACACACAAGAACTACCATAAAACATAATGGCTAACTTTTGAATAACAAGATGTATCACAGGGAATCAATCTAGAAGTTCCATACTGATAATTTTGTCTTGATGTTTTGACTCCTACATGTAATAATAAATCATACAGTATCAATATATCAGCACATAATTTAACATCATTCTAGTGCATATGAAGAAATTCATCAGCAAAAACCTACTTTTAAAGTTATATCTTATACTTAAAGGTTATGTATTTACTTTATAAAGGACATAAGACAATATATACATATACAAAGGAAGAAGACAGAAATATAATAGACACAAAATGTAATATATACATTTATGGAAGAGGAAGAAAAACATCTACTTAACAATTTTGAATGGTTAACAAACAAGTTAAAAAGTACATGAGTATAGGTCATTTACTAGTATGGCATAATATTGTAGGTAGAATTTAGGTAAGGATTAAAAGCAATATGTATGAACAGATAATTAAGTGGTATATTAACCATGGGTTCTGATATCACAAAAGTCTAATTACATAAATACTATTGCTAACCAACTATGAATGAATATGTTACTTTCATTTAGAGTATCTGATAGCTTATAATGTTTGGCACAATTTATGGCCAGGGATTTCAAAGTTCTTTTAGATGATAAGTACCCAGAGATAAGTTGAGATATTCTTATACAAAATCATCATTACTGTTTTGGCTAAGGGTCACAGAGATGTCCAGTCCCAGAGGCCTGCACTGAAGTTGTCAGGGAGAGCCATGAGAGATCATAGAAGTTTTTCAAGGTCTGACATTTGTTTTGTTAAATGGACACAATATGTGCTAAAAGGCCTTTGTTTTTTTGGGAAAAAAAAATCTTGAAAGAGTGTACTATATTAGGATTATCTTTGTAATAAGTAGATGTGGTCTATTCTTAGTGCATGCAATTCCATCAAAATGTGTAACAAAAATGGTAATTGGCATCAGGAAGAATAAAAGTAATTTTGGTTTATTGTGCAGAGAAAATCAATTTTTATTTTTAATGATAAGAAGTCTGTGATATTATTCAAATTAAACTAGGTACAATGCTATTCAGTTTTGCTGTGTTTATGTTATTAGTAAGTTAAACATTGTTTTCAGATTTCATACCAAATATTAATGCATTTAAACTTTATATTTTAATGTCACATTTGAAAATCATTTACACAGCATAGCTAGAATAGCCCCACAGAACAAAATAACTTGATTCTACATAGTATGCCAATAGTATCTAAATGTTCTTCTTGTAAGAGATATATGTTTTGATCCAAATAATTATTTTCTGGGGAGCTAATTGTAGTTTTTGTTAAGTATTAGCTATGTATCATAACTAGGGAATTGTTGCTTCTGGATTATTTTAAAGATCATTTGAATGAAAGTTTCTCAAATGTATTGTTAGAAATTTAAATTCTCTGTATAGGTACATAAAAAACATATAACACATTTTACAATAAATTTCTTAATAGATAATTATTATAAAGAAAAATAGTAAGTAGAGAAATAGGAAACTCATGGAATATTCAACTAAACTTTAAATTTCATCCAAAATGTGAAGCTAGACTGGGACTATATATACTTTTATATATAAATCATCTATAGGATACTATATTTACTGCAATCATTATAATACTTTATTTTATTAGTGAAACATTTAACCATTTTTTATATCTAGCTTTGCTAAACACTACAGATTTATAAAGTCAAGTATTTGGAGCTATATTCTCAAAATCCTTATTTGTTCTCTGTTGAATACTTTTACATTTTTCATTGTTTCTAGATTTTGAAATTATTGTCTTTGTGTTGTGTTCTCATAATTAACTATTTAACATCCAAAACCTCTAAAAGTCTTGTTTAAACCTTCACCTTAAAAATTTTAAAAGTTTTCAAAATTCTGAACAGTGTTATATGGAAAACAAAAGCACTTATAATTCAAAAAGAATTTAGAGTTTTTTTATAGAATAGATATTTTTATGAGCATTCAGAGTACCAAGGCTTCTCTAATTCTTAATTTAAAAGAGAATTTGTTACCAATTGGGAAGCAATATTAAGGCTTTACTACTTTGGCTTTATTGTAGAAATCTTAGGAGCTTGTCAGAAGTGGAGATGAAAATTTGGGGTCAGTAAATCTGAAATGGGGGCAAGAGTCAATGCTGTAACCAGCTGTGGCCCAGGTGTGGTTCCTGTGGTTGGTTCACTGGCTACATGCGGAGAATATAAACCTAGATGAGACACTAATTCCCTTTGTGATTGTATGAGTTTTAAGCAACATTGCAAAATTCAGATTACTTTTAATTTTCTGGACCTTTATTCTCCAATAATGATAATCATTGGATTTTTTTATTATTGACTTGGAACAAAGCACTTTATACACATATTGCCTCATTCAGTTCTCACAACAAACTCATGAGGTCACTATTGATTAGTGTGGTGCCTTTCCACAGAGGCATGTCATTGTGCAATTAAGAATTTGTACCATGTTGTGCTTAAATATCCACTTTTTTTAAGTTTACAAATTCTTCTTCTTTTTTTATATGTGTTCAATCATAAATAGTATAAATTAGCCACTTTTCTAATGCAGACTTTTTCATAAGTGGTAAAAAGAATTGACATTTAAAATTGTTTAAAAATTCAATACACGTACAATGCAAAAATCCAAGTGATTTGAAAGATAAAAATGAATAGCAAAATTTTTACAAACCACTCTTTTGAATTCTAGCCCCAAACTCTGTCCAAAGATATTTTTGCTATCTTGGGTGACCTTTGAAGAAATAAGATAAAAGACATGCATTCCATTTTATTACTTACCATAACTTATTTAACTGTTCTGATTGTTGGTCATTTTTGTTGGATGTCTTTTTACCTATTATAAACAATGTAACAGCAAAAGGGTTGCACATTTTTCTTGGTGTAGAAAACGTTTTAGGCAGGAGAATTTATTGGTCAAATAGGTTCTCCTTTAAATTGATACCACAAATTAATGTTCAAAATCATTATGGTTTTTTTTTATTGGTTGTTCAAAACATTACAAAGCTCTTGACATATCATATTTCATACATTAGATTCAAGTTGGTTATGAACTCCCAATTTTACCCCAAATACAGATTGCAGAATCACATCGGTTACACATCCACATTTTTACATAATGCCCTATTAGTAACTGTTGTATTCTGCTACCTTTCCTATCCTCTACTATCCCCCCTCCCCTCCCCTCCCATCTTCTCTCTCTACCCCATCTACTGTAATTCATTTCTCTCCTTGTTTATTTTCCCATTCCCCTCACAACCTCTTATATGTAATTTTGTATAACAATGAGGGTCTCCCTCCATTACCATGCAATTTCCCTTTTCTCTCCCTTTCCCTCCCACCTCATGTATCTGTTTAATGTTAATCTTTTCTTCCTGCTTTTCCTCCCTGCTCTGTTCTTAGTTGCTCTCATTATATCAAAGAAGACATTTGGTATTTGTTTTTTAGGGATTGGCTAGCTTCACTAAGCATAATCTGCTCTAGTGCCATCCATTTCCCTGCAAATTCCATGATTTTGTCATTTTTTAGTGCTGCGTAGTACTCCATGGTGTATAAATGCCACATTTTTTTTATCCATTCATCTATGGCTGGGGATGTGGCTCAAGCAGTTGCGCATTCGCCTGGCATGCGTGTGGCCCAGGTTCGATCCTCAGCACCACATACAAACAAAGATGTTGTATCCACCGAAGACTAAAAAATAAATATTAAAAATTCTCTCTCTCTCTCAAAAAAAAAACAAAATCATTATGTTAACTAATGCTCTGAATAAGTGTATATGATTAACTGGCTTCCTGCAACTAAGAATATTTTTATATATGGTTTTCATTTCCATTTTTCTTACCAGATAAACTGTTATACATTCTTTTATTTAGGTGACAATGCTTTTAAGACCTTTTACATTTATTGATTAGTTGCTTTCCATAAGTTGATACCGTTTCACATTTCCTTTAACAATTTATGAAAACTTTTTTTCAACAATCTTTAACTCACAGACATTATTATAAACACATTTCTATTTTTTCTATTTTATTGGTCAATAAGCAATATCTTATTTGGTTTATTATTAATAATTATGTTAATAATAATGACTAGTTCTAAACCATATTACATCTATGACCTTCATGCTCTATGTATCTGTTGCTATGTAACAAATCACTCATATGCAATTGTGTAAAACTGTTCATGAGTTCTGTGGGTCAGGGTTTCAGACAAGATCCATAGGAGTGGCTTATTTCTGATCAGTAATGTCTAGGGTCTCAGCTTGAGTATCCAATTGGTTATAGATTGAACTCACCTGGAGACTTGATTCACATGTCTGGCAAGTGTCTTGTCATGAATCCAGGCTGTATACCTAGGAAGCTCAGAGAACCTGTAAATGGCCTCTCCTGGTGGTTTCAGCTTCTCACCACATATTGGCCAGGTTATAAGAATTCTCCCCAGAAATGCCTCCTACTTGGAGAATGAATAGGCACTCTCCTACACATGAGCACTGATGGAAAATACAATCAGGCACACTGTTTTCCATACATTGTTGACCCTGAACACACTCTCCCACCTTTTCCAGTTACACATTCATTATTGTAAATAACTTCTCAATACCAAATGCCAAAACCATCATTTTTATATTGCCCATCAATACTGCCTGATTTGTTACAGCTTTTCCTGTAACAAAGATGATAACCCTTAGTCATATTACCTATGATTTTTTTCTTTTAATCTTAACCTTTAGAGAATATTTTCAACTCAAATTACGCTACATCCGTTTCTTCCAAAATCCAAATAGTTAACTTTTCCAGAAACTATAATTCCTACATAAGTTCTTTTAATTTGAAGAGAGACGTTCTTTTTTAAGACCTTATTTTACTTCTGACATTGAACTATTTGCCCAATACATACCAATTCTTAAAATATAATGATTAGCTATTGAAATATAATTAATACATTGATTTTAGGTAAAATAAATCATACCCTTCTATATTACCTACAAGTAATAGTCACCTCTTCATTTTGGCTTTTCTATTAGTTAATTTGTCAATTAGAGAGGCTATTTTGCTGAATTTTTATAAGTCTTAAAAGGAATAGTACACATTATGCTTCTTAAATTTAACATTGACTGAATGTTTTGAACAGAAGAGATTTCTTCAAGTTTTGTTATATTGCTCATAAAAATAATCGCAACATAGTGGAACAATGCTATAAGAGATGGGTAGTATAATTTATGGGAGAAGTTTTGATTGAAAAAAATCCTGAAAAATGTCAGGGAAGTCACTTTTAGAGAACATGTTCTTAGGGATAAACAGGAAAAAGGAAAAGTAAATCCTGCCCCAAGTGTAATGCAAGAGCTATGGGTCCTAACATGCAGAGAATTTTTAAAGAAAGTCAGTGAGGTTATGCTGCAGTGTTGATTGGGTGTTAATAGTCACAGGGGATAAAGCCTGAATTCAAACCACTAGGGGCCTGAACTGCCATTCTAGAAGTTGGCCTGCATTTGATAAAAGGAACACCACATACTTTTGAAAAATTGGCAGTATTGTGTTTGAGAACACAATGAGGAAGACAGCAAGGATGATGTTATGTAGATTTTAGGGAAACACACTAAAGTTTGAAAGAGACACTGACATACATGTCCAAATGGCACAGCTATCAGATATAGCCCTGTCCCTTTAAATGATAAGTGGAGTATGTAGATCTGGGCAAAAGAATACTGAAGTTAGCAGACAGTGTCTGAGATTTGCAAAGCCTCACCCTGTCTCTGACTCCTCACCTATAAAAAAAAAAAGTATGTGAATAATGTTATGCACTATCTTTACTTTACACATTTATTTTGAGGATGAAACAAGATAGTGCATGTAGATGTACTTTCTAAATTTTAGGCATTATATAAATGTTTTTTAGAGAAAAATATAAAAAGAAAGCAATTAAAATGTAAAACTATTAAAGTCACAATATTTACATGCAATTTCACTCCCTTTTTTGTATTTTTTTTTTACTGATTATTTATGTATTTTTGGGGAGAGACTTCAAATATTCTTTAGTAAATATTTTTACTGCTTGTCAGAAGAAAATAAAAACAAATAGGGGAGTGACTCACACTCAAAATTCATTTGTGATACACATTATTAATTAGCCAATATGTAAAGGATTAGAGTGCATGGTATGGCTATTTATTCTAGATATTCATGACAGAAAACTGTATCTTTGCTTGCTTTTCATGGTGACAGATATGTGTATAATGAATCTTTTATATTTTGCTACTTTTAATTTAACCACTAGAAATAGCTAATAAAATAGTTATTTGATTTTTTTTCTGAATTATGATATTTTAGTATTCTTCTGACAACTTTCAGAATATCCCAGTTTCACTGAAGAAAATGTAATAGTATTAATTCATGAAGCTAATTTATTAATAGTATAATTTTATTTTATCAGCATCACATTTACCACCTGATGTACAATGACTCTGACCTATTGAAAATAGCTTACAATAGGCTTGCTGGGTTCTAAGAGCCCTCTCAAGGCTGAAAAAGTATAACATTCAAGGAAAGATATTGTCATTTAGACATTAGAAACAGTTTTTCTGTTGCACACGTGTATCCATCCATCTACATTAATAAACTATATGTTCTGCTTATTTTCAAACACAGGAGGACCCATTGAAAAATTTCTCTTTATCACAGTAAAACAAAAAGTGCAGCCCACATGTAAATATTAGCAATGCCTTGTAAATTTAAACCACCCTACTCAGGCAGAAATTCCAGCTGTTAAAACATAGATAATGGAAATCCAATGTAAGTAGTGACCAACATTCTCAATAGGGTTGAACTCCAACATTACACATTGCTTGAACCATAAACACGATTTCTTTGGGGTCATTGACAATGTCATAGTGCCTCAAGTTTTCTGGTTTGTTTGGTGGCTGAATTTCACTTCATGAAAGAAAATTACATTACTCGCCTTTTAGTGTTTTATTGGATTTTATACTGTATTAAATACACATTTAAGACCACAAAGTGAGGAACTTTATTCTTGAATATATAGTTAATTTTGAAGTTGCTTGATCTATGCAAAGCAAAGTAACAAAAAAATTGGAAAATCTTTTCTTTCTTTTATGATATTAGGACTTCCTAGTCTATGGTAATTTTTGCTTTTTTTCTACTTTAAATGAATTTATGCAACTCAGTTACAGAAAGTTGCAAAAGTATTAAATTGATTCTTGTATACTAAGAAGAAAGCTTCTGCTCCAATGAAATTATTAAAAAACAATGTTCAGTAAGTTATTTGATAAAACTGAAGAATATAGTCTTAACATTTCATGAAAAATACCATATTTTCAAGAGAATACCTTTAACTCATAAAAAAACCAGTTATGTGGGAAGCAGAACCTTTCATTAACAAATAATTGTTCACCGTGTTATATACATCTGCATTACCTTCAAATTACATGCTGTCACTAACAAGGTCTTTGAGGACAAAAAAATCTTTACAGTTTTGCAATTTTTTATTTTTTAACAGCCTCTATGAGTCATTAATTATTTTATATTTATCAGAAATATAATATTAATTTGGGAAGAATCCATCATAAATTGTAAAAATATGTTGTCTTCATTCATTAGCTGGGGAATTTAAAAACATATCTATTCTTCCTTTCATTATTTAAGCAATCTAATCAATTTTATGAAAGCCAATTGCTATCAAAATAGAGAAAAAATAGACATAATTTTTCTATATCAATAGCCTCAAGAAAGCATTCACAATAGAGATAATAATTGGTACAGATGGTCTAGTTTCACATCACCATAGCTATCCAGAGCTGTTTTCTGAGTTGTCAAAGATCCATAATAAACAAGGGCCATGTGAAAAAGGAGATAAGAAGACAATCTGTTTCTGGAAAGGTGGCATGTATACAAGCAACCTAACTCTATGCCGGGTATTTTATTTGAAAACTGTCACAAACAATTAGGGAAAGAAGACAGACAAATATAATATAGGGTGGTAATTGATAGGAGAAGAATTCATAGTATGATACACATAGACACTAAAAGGGAAAGTAGTGGAAACTATGATAGACAAAGGGGTTAAATCAGGATTTCTGGCTGTAATAAGGTAGGTTTGAATGTTTTTAGATTACATGGGCATAACTATCCTAAACACATTGATGATCCCTAAAAAGAAAGATTCAGAAACCTGCAGGTACTCTAGTATGACTGGTACAGACTTTAAGAGCAAAATTTTGCAGAAAAACAAATACCCCAGTAAAACATCCCTTATATAAAACCCAGCAACCTTCAGACTCTATTCTGTAGGCTTTGGGAAGCCAGTGAAAGTTCAGGTGGAAAATGATAAAAGAAAATGCACATAGCAGAAAGAACTTGGCGGAAGAGTAGGGAATTGATTGCTGGGGGACTTGGGAGACTGCTCAGGAGACTGGAGTTAAAATAAAGGTGTTGAATGGTCAAAGAATGAAATAAATAAGTGCCAGTGAGTTGAAAACAGTGTCAAATATTGCAGAAAGGATGAGTGAATATAGGAGATAAGTGTATACTTTGGATAATTTTATTAGAACACCAGAGTAATAGCATTTAGAACTTGGTTTTGTTGTTGTTCCCAGCAGCTCAGGTGCTAGCATACAGAAAACATTGATTTCCTATTTATTTATTTAGTTTAGTAAGTAAATAAATGGTAGGGACCTATTTTCTGAATTAAACATAAGGTGTAAGGTTATCTGCTGAGTATGATCAGAGAGGTTTCAGGTTAGGATGCTTTAAGTAAGTAGCTACTCAAAGGAGTTATAAAAAGACATAATTAGGAAAACATAAATTGCCTGGCCATTTTGAGAGTTAGCTAAAATCACTCACTGACTGTTTTAGTCAGCTTTTTCAATGCAGTGACCAAAAGACCTGACAAGAACTATTTTAGAGTAGGAAAAGTTTATTTGTGGTTCATGGTTTCAGAGGTCTCAGTTCATATATGGCCAACTTCACTGTTCTTCGTCCAAGACGAAGTAGAACATCAGGAATGAATGGTGTGGTGGAGGAAAGTGACTAGGGACAAGGCACCAGGAAGCAAAGAGGGCTCCACTCAACAAGGACAAATATAAGCCCCAACGGCATGTAACCAGTGATCTACCGCCTCCAGCTACACCCTACCTCCCTACAGTTATTACTCAGTTAATCCATTCAAGTGGGTTAATGCACAGATTAGACTAAAACTTTCATAACCCAAGTATTTCACCTCTGATTATACCTGTATTATCTCATACATGAGCTTTACCTCATAGTAACACTGATTGTCAGAGATCATCATATATGTGTGTGTATGTGTGTGTGTGCATCCATATATACATATGCATATATGGATATATACATACGTATATTTTTTCATTCATTCAGGTTTTTTTTCTTTTGTATTGAAGTTTGAACCTAGGGGTGCTTTACCATTGAGTTACATCCCTAGTGTCATTTTTATTTATTTTTTATTTCTTTGTGGTGCTGAGGATCAAACTCCAGGACTCAGGCATGCAAGGCAAGTGCTCTACTACTAAGTTACATCCCCAGTCCCTTTTATTTATTTATTTATTTATTTATTTATTTATTTAACTTGAGGCAGAGTCTTGCTAAGTTACTGAGGGTCTCACTAAGTTGCTGAGACTGGCCTTGAACTTGGGATTCTCCTGACTCAGCCTCTTGAGTCTCTGTGATTACAGGCATGCACCACCACACCCTGTTGTGGGCCAGCCATGGGATGTGTGTATGAACTATGAGCACGAGTATGTGAGGGGACTGGACTGAGGTTGCCACTCTGTTTGGGCTCGTAACGTAAGTGTCCTTTTCAGTCACTCTGCCTATGATCCCCACACAGCACATGAGATGGGCGTGGTCTTCCAAGATGTCAGTCAGTCTGCTGAATGCAAGACATCATGAAGCTAGACTCAACGCCCTGAAACCTGACCCCTTGCTTCATTTGGATGGGACTTTCTTGAGTGTCTTCCCCTCATTAAAAAAAGGATTCAGAACATGCTCTTCCCTCTTTTGTCTGCCTCCCTTGTCTCCCATGTGGGAGCTGGAGCAGAGGAGCCATTGCTGAAGAACCCCAAGAAAAAGGTATTTTCTCTGTCTCAGGGTGATTATTTTGTGCAACCCAATTCACCTCCCATGACCCTGACTGATTTAGTTGAATGTCGAGGCAACACCTGGCTCCTTTCCTTTTTAAAGGTATTCTTAAACCTTACATACATAAAAATATAAAAGTGATACATATTTATGGGATATCATGATGTTTTGGTACATCTATATATTATATAATATTCAATTTGTCATGGGATGAACCTTTCTAGCTTTTTTTGAAATATATTATACATTGTTGTTATCTATAGTCACCTTACTAGGCAATAGCACACCAGAATTTACTACTCCTATCTAAGTGTACTTAGTACTCATTGATCAATCGCCTACTCTCCTGAGCCTCTAGAGATTGCTGTTCTTGAATGGATTCCTCTAGCACTAATCATAAAGCTAGGTATAAGAATTAGGTATTTGGACATATAGATGAGAGAATACTAGACAAAAGAGATAAGGGATGGCTGAGGCAAAGAAGGGGAGCAAATGTTTCATTTGTTTATTTTTTTTAAATGAGAGGGCCTTAACTCTGGAGCCTGTATGCGGTCAAAGCATATTTTTGTGTTCTGAATAATCATGTAGAGAAGATGGGAGGGTGAAAGGCTGTGGTAAGTACACAGAACATTCCAGCAGTTGCACTGGATGACAAGGCCCCTGATGTGGTGCTGGCAGTGAGGCTGAATCATAGTGGCCCTGAAGATCATGCCACTGAGGAGACAGGAACCCTAAGGTTAGATCATGGAAAGGGAACATAAACATGGAAATCTTCTGGCATAAACGTGGATTTGGGATATGCAAGAGCTCAGTGCAGTAGCAATTGTGAAGATTATGTTAGTCAGCTTTTTGTCACTGTGTGACCAAAATAACTGACAAGAGCAACTTAGAGGAGGACAAGTGTGTTTTGTGTTCACAGCTTCAGAAGTCTCAGTTCATGGTTGGCTGACTCCATGGCCCTGGACCTGAGATGAGGCAGAACATCATGGCAGAAGGATAGGGCAGAGAAAAGCTGCTTAGTTCATGGCAGCTGAGAAACAGAGAGAATGAGAGAGGAGCCAGGGAAATATATAATTCAGGGGTATACCCCCATGACCTACTTCTTCCAGCCACACCCCGTTTTCCTACAGTTACCACTAAGTAGTCCATTCAAATTATTAATCCATCAAATGGATTAATCCACTGATGAGGTTACAACACCATGATCTAGAATGCCTAAATGCCCCACCTCTGAACCATGCTGTATTGGGGACCATGCTTTGAAAACACAAGCATTTTTGGTGAAATTAAAGGTCCAAACCATAATATTTCACCCCTGGCCCCCAAAAGCTCATGCCCATCTCACAATGCAAAGTTCACTCAGTCCATCTCCAAGAGTCCCCATAGTCTTTTTTAATTTATTTGTTCTAATTGGTTATACGTGATAGCAGAATGCTTTTCGATTCATTGTACACAAATGGAGCACAATTTTTCACTTCTCTGGTTGTACCCATAGTAGGGTTACACCATTCCTACAATCATACATGTACCTAGGGTGATGATGTCTGTTTTATTCCACCCTCTTTCCTATCCCCATGCCCCCTCCCATTACCCCCTCTCCTTCGGCCCATCCAAAGTTCCTCCATAGTCTTAACAATTCTAGCAATGTTCAAAAGTCCAAGTCCAAAGTCTCCTCTGAGACTCAAGGCATACTCTTATTTCTGAGCCTCCTGTGAAAGTCAAAAGCAAGTTGCATCATGTTTGTGCACTGTTTTGGGGAATTATGACAAGATTCTTCAAGATTTCATTCATTATTCTGCTTATGATGGTAGCTATAATTCAATTATGGAAAATATTTTGGAAATATGTTGCAAATTGACTCTGGTCTTAGGGATTTGTTTGTCATGTGATAAGGATAACAGAGGAAATGGTAGGAAAGTTTGAGAGAAGCAATGCAATTGGGCCAAAAATGTGGCTTTGGTATTCCTATTATCTTCAATAGAGAGCCTTTTTATGAACTTGTTCATGTCATGATTTAGTCAATGAAAATGTTATATTTATTATCAACAAAGACTTATGGGTTCAGAATGGGTTTTTTCAATATATTCATAAACACACTTTCTATGTTTCTTCAGCCTTAACCACAGACAGATATTTTCTTACAATGTCATAAAGCATTAATTTAATAAGTGAAAGATAATTTTAATTCCTATTCACTCCTATATTGACTTCTTGTAACTTCTCTAGACTGTCAATTAAATATGCTTTAAGCTTGTGATTGCACATAGTGTGCTTAAATAAAATCTGTTTTGAGGCCACTCCCACATTTGTTATAGGCAACCAGATAGCTGTGATGAAGCTGTTAATTGTATCAACAAATAAGGCTGAGCTCAAAATAACTTTGGAAAAATTGCCTATGATCATAGCTATACTTCAGATCTCATATCATTCAATTGAAAAACCTCAACCCATTACTATCTTTTACTATCAAGTGTTACTTTAGTAAAATATCGTAATATCTTGCTATAAAAACTAGTCAGCATGTGCTGGTAGTAAATATTTTCTCTCATTCTGTAGGCTCTCCATTCACTTTCTTGATTGTTTCTTCAAAGAACTCAAAAAACTTAACAATAACAACAACAAAAACCCCAAGCCCAATCAATAAATAAGCTAGTCACTTAGCAGAAAAAGAAATGTGAATGGTCAAAAAAATATATGGAAAAAAACAAGGTTTAACATCTCTAGCAATTAGAGAAATGCAAATCAAAACTACACTGAGATTCTATATCACTCCAGTCAGAATGGCAATTATCAAAATACAAATAACAATAAATGTTGGTGAGAATGTGGGGAAAAACAGTACAATCATACATGGCTGGTGGGCCTGCAAATTGGTGAAACCACTCTGGAAAGCAGAATGGAGATTCCTTAGAAAACTTGGAATGAACCCACCATTTGAACCAGTTATCCCATCCTTCCATTTATATCCAAAGGACTTAAAATCAGCATACTACTGTGACACAGCCACTTCAATGTCCATAGCAGCTTAATTCACAACAGCAAAGCAATAGAACCAACAGGTGTCCTTCAACAGAATAATGGATAAAGAAAATGTGTGTGTGTGTGTGTGTGTGTGTGTTTATGCAGAAGAATATCACTGAACCATAAAGAATGAAATTATGTATCTCATTTGCTGTTAAATGGATAGAACTGGAGAATATCATGCTAAGTGAAATAAGCCTATCCCCAACCCCCCACCCCCCCAAAAAAAAACAAAGACAGAATGCTCTCTCTGATATGTGGATGCTAACCCACAACAAAGAAAGGGAAGATTAGAAGTTCTTTGGAATAGACAAAAGGCAATGTAGGGAAGGGAGTTGTGATGGGAATAGAAAAGACAGTAGAATGAATCAGACATATCTTTCCTATCCTTATATATGAATACATGACCAATGTAAGTCTACATCATATACAAGCACAATATGAGATCCTAAATGTAACAAGTTATACATTCTATATATGTATAATATGTCAAAATACATTCTACTGTCATATATATCTAGAAAGAACAAAGATAAAAAACTAGTTAACATATTAGTGTTAAAACTGTTTAATTTAGTAACCCCAAAATAAAAAGGCAGAGATATAGTATAGAAATAAAAACATATTTTTAATGTTACTACTTTTAAAGGCCTAACATGATCCAAAAAAGAATATTGACATCACTTATATTACACTCTTGTAGAAAGAAACAACATGTTCTATTATTAAAAAATTGGTATATTATTTTTCCTGTTTTATAGTACTTAAAACACATTTGAGTAGTCTTCAAATTTAAGAAGCATCCCAACTGAAAATTTGACATTGTTTTCCATTTTTGCATTATATAACTCCCTAAAGTATTACTATCATGTATGAATGAAATGAATACACCCTCTAAGCATTTAGAAATTTATTCTATATGAGAAGAATGATCCAGTTTCAGTAACTTTTATTTTTTAAAGTTTATGTCTTAGTTTGTTACAATTATACATAATACTGGGGCTCATTTGGACATATTCATAAATGTGTATAACACAATGTGTTGTATTTCCTCTTCCTTCACCACAGCCCCTGACCACCTTCCTCTGTTCTACTGGTCTTCCTTCTATTTTCTTATTGCTATGTTAATTGGTGCATTATAATTTTACATGTAAGTGGAATTCATTGTAATATATTTATACATGCACATATTTTAGACAATTTCCTTCTGCAGTTCCTCCCCTTTCCCACATCTCCTTATATACTCTCAATTTCCTTCTTCTATTCTACTGTTCTCCCTTCTATTTTTATAGATTTTATAGATTCCCTTTTTATATTTCTTATTTCTCACCGGCTTCCAATATGAAAGAAAACATTTGACCCTTGACTTTCTGGGTCTGGTTTATTTCACCTAGCATGATGTCCTCCAGTTCTATCCATTTACCAGTGAATGACATAAATTCTTTCTTCATGGCTGAGTAGAACTTCATTGTGTATATATATCATATTTTCTTTTTCTATTCATCTCTTGTCAGAGACCTATACTGGTTAAGAACGGTACACATTTAAAGCAAGAATGTTCTAACAGTTCTTTTTTAAAAAAGCATTTGGGGGCTAAAAAATAAGAAGCTCTAGAACACATTATTTTAGTATTAAAATGATAGATATGTCTTTAAGGTATTCAAAAATATGGAGTTTTAATAAGACAGAAAGCAGACAGAATGTTTAACTTGTTTATTATTTTAAAATGAACATTGTTGATCTAAGCTAAGCCATTAATCAAAAAAATGTGCACCAGGCATTTGAAATCTGTGAAGAGGTGGGAGGTGCAGTGAAGTCCATCTGAGTTTTGGCCTGAGGTAGAGATCTTGAAGAGTACATCTGTATTCAGTGTTCAGCGTTTATATATCTTCATTGTCAAATAGTAAGCAATGAAACAATGTACTTGTTTTTGTTTTGTTTTTTTGAAAACTTTTCAATTAGTGCATTTTGAATATGCAGAATAATGTGTTTCACCATGTCTTATTTGGACATCCAAATAACATATCTTGATTATATCCACTCCATAGTTATACATCCCCTCTACCGCACCCCCCATTCTGCTTCCCATGATCCCTTTCCTTTTCTTTAATATTCTACCTCAATTTTAGTGTTTAATCTGTCTGATTATATCCTTAGGTAAAACCAATCTCATCAGTGATTAGAGATTAAAAGTTGAATATCACAGAATTTTTAAGCTATAGAAAATCTTGATTTAAGAAAGCAGCTCAGTTCCTCTCTTCATGAGTTCTCTATGACCCGGCCATTTTATTGTATTTTAACACATATAAAATGTTTATCCTATCTACTCTTTTTTTTTCAAATATTTTATAAATTGGCACTAACTAAACAGTAAAGAAACTCTTGGTCACGTCCTCCTTCATATTGCTACGGATCTTGGATCTTTAAATTTGCATAAGTGTCCTTTAGCTTAAGTGTTAGGTGGGAAACCTGCAATTATCATTTGGACAAACTTTTTTTTGTCTTTGCAGACTGTCATCTGTGGAAAGTGAACACAAACATCTCTCAAATTGTTTACTGCCATTTTTGCTTTCTTCTAGTTTTTGAGAGGCATGAGAGAATTTGTATGGGTCTGCAATATCCATGTGGTTATATATAAAATGTAATTTTTACCAAATAACTTGACATTACTGATCTCCTATTTGTTTTGTAAATATTCAAAGTTCAATGTTTTAGCTGAGCAATTAAATTCTTGTTGAAGCTGTCACATTCACAATGGCTTTCTGGTTTTCTCTTCAGGATCCTCTGTTTCACCTGGAACCACACAGATCTGAACGAGGAAGGGGCAGATGTCCTTTTGATCCCAGCTCTTCCTTTATCTCCACTTTAATTGGTAATTATATTCGTTGTAGACATCAAGTGGTGTACTCAGAATGATTTCAAAACTTATATTTCAACTTCAGTACATTTATTTGGTATTTATTTATATACTTTGCCTTGTCATATCTATTTACTGGTGCTGGAAGCAATGATATTCAATTTCAAGCCATGTTAACTTGAATAATTTGATTCTAAAATAAGTGCAGATGCTATGAAGTGTGTGTTCCATCTTGAAGAAAAAAATTGTCATTGCGTACCTGATATAAGGCATTTGTATGGTATCATTTTACTATTAACAAAATGCAATTATGTGACTATTTTATAAACATTTAGCCAGAGAAACCAAACTGTTCCAATACTCTTGCGACTTTAGGGAATTTTAATATTCTCCTCTTTGGATTCCTTTTTCTGTATCCTTCGAATTCATCTGGAAGTCATCTTGATTAAGAACTACAATGTTATTTATCTAAATTCTTGTTAATTTAGAATATAAATTACAGAGACTGACCAATTCAAACTATCATTAAATATGCATGCTGGGATGATGAAGTAGATGATAATGTGTGTTTTATATTTAAATTTGATTCAATTTAATTAGATGAGGTACCCCAAACTTCTTAAACACAATAAAGCACTGTACTTTTCCTTTCTCTCATATTATTTGAGATTAAAAACAGCACTATTTATGAAATCCTCTAGCACTGTGATAGTAGAGACAGGTGGGAGTTTCCACGTACAAAACTGGAGAAAGCAAATTCTGACACCTGGCATAGGTGCTAATAGAAATGATTCAGTTTTCTCAGTATTGAGAGATTCTGATATAATATAGTACAGATGTGAAAGGTTCTGTTGTTACATTTGCAATATTTACAGGATTTTTTTGTTTTTACTAATACTAGCTCATCTTTGCTGAAAATGAGAAAGTGTAAAATAATATAGAGACTTCAGTTCTAAATAAACTGATAACACTTAAAACTGGTCACTGAAGATTAATTTAAAAAATGCTAAACTTGATTTAGAGTTGATACAGATGCTAATATGCTTTTTTGCATGCTGAACATATTCCAGAGAGTTGATTGTGATGGGCTTTGCATTCCACTCCTTACACCCCTTCATCCCAATCTGGGTACTCAGGTACAAAAAAAAAAAAAAATCAAAGTTTTCAAAACACATTGATTGATTAAAAAACACACACACACACCTCTCATTTTAGCTCTGTTGATGGGAAAAGCTTGACTTAGTCTTCATAATTTGAAAGGATTGTGAGAGAATTTCACATAGTGATTAATTTTTTTTCAGAGACTTGAAGAAAGTGATGCTGTGTTTTTAAAGAATTATTATATCTTAAAATATTTTGAGTTCTCCTATGAAGCAGCTTATGCGTATTCACATGCATGTGAATATGTGTGTGTGTGTGTGTGTGTGTGTGTGTGTGTTTGTGGGGAGAGAGAGAGAGAGAGAGAATAGAGTATGAAGATAAGAGACTTTAACTATGGAAACAGAGTTCTCTAAGTCAGCGTAGGCTTAGTAGGAATCAAAATCTTAAGAATGACACTTTTGCTGAATGCCAGATCCATAAATACTAGAAGTTCCAAAGAAATTGGCAGGATATGAATTAAAATGTATCCATTTGGTAGCCTCATACAATCTTTTTTCTAAAGTTTTTAGTGATTTTTATATCTTCATACACACAAGATTTGGCTGTCTATAAAGTCTTTCCCATCCTTTACCATATTGTTTCTTGCACAGAATCGGCTTTCATGTTCACTGAGGAACCTAAAAAAATACAAAAAATAAATTTGAAATATTTTTTCATAATAATAAAAGGATATTTGAAGTTAAAAATTACACAGCATATACAGCTTCTACAGTGAAATCTTAAGAATATCGAAGAGAAGACCAATCATTTTGAACATTTTATTTAAATGGAGAAAAATAATGACTATAGCCACCTTGCCACTCAACATTTTGTCTCTCTGGAGCTTGTTTATACATGAAGCCAGGAATTTAAAACTGAAATTTTTAAGAGGGAAATATTACTGGAGGGACATTTCCAAGTGAGTTTCATTGAACTTCCAAATCAAATTACACGTTGCTGAAATGTGAAGTGCTTGCCATCTGGGTGGCTGTTTCATTTATTCAGGAGAGAAATCAAATCAAAAGAGCCCTCCAAGCTAAACACGAAAGTTATAGAATAATCCCTCCAAAGAGAAGAAATAAAAATATAATTCTTCACATTTATCCACTCGCTTTCATCCCAAAGTACCTTGGAGAGATCATTCATTCACTGTGGAAATGCAGCAGCCACTGGAATAGAAACCTGATAACCTATGTGAGCCAGAAGCTCTTTAAAAAGAGGGGAAGTAAAAATAATTCACCCAATTGAAAAAGCAGTAGGAATGTGGGCTGGAAAAAAGGAGCTACCTGAGTTGGAATTTGGCAAGCTCACTGTAGCTTACTCTGACAGGGAAAGAATGTATTAATGTGGTATTTTATGACCACACATGTTCTGTGCTGATGGGTTAAAACAAGACTCTAGCAAAATGATGGCCATCTTTAGACCATTGCTTGGTGTTTCTTTGTTAAATGTATAACCCACAATGTTTAATGCCTGTTCTAATGAAGACAAATTTTATGAGAGCACAAAATTAGCAACAATATTTATCAAACTATAGGACCTCAAAGGAAAAAAAAGTTGCTTGTAAAGCAGAGAATAGCTTATATAATTTCTTAACTTTAGATACAGTTTTCATTTCAGTTAATTTAAATTATGTTGACCTAAGATTGTCTGGAGGAAAAGATTACTAAAAAACTGAAAAAATATTGGAGATGATTTGGTGGGTGAGAAACAAGTTAATAAGCATATTTTTATTAAATTTATATTCTAATTTAGAAATGCAATGTTAAGAACATATGATTCTATATGAAAGAACATTTGAGGACAAATCAAGCTCCTTACTGAGCTATGTTCTATATGTTCAGAAACCAATCATTATGAAATCATATATTAATTAAGCTTGCTCTTCAAATGCCACTTTGTAGTAATATAGTTTACCTTGGTGGCATGCATGCAAACTCAACCCCAGGTGCAATATTTCTATGTTTTTAGCCAAATTCTCCCCCACTGTGCTTACTAACTTTATATTTAAAGCAGCTTTAAGAAATTATCTAAGTTATACAAAGTATTAAAGCCTAGTTTTAACAATGTTTATTGGAGGAATGAACTTTTCACTAAAATAAACTGCTACATTATTCATCTATGAACCTAAAATCATCCAAAGGTATCTATTTATTTTGATATGCAAAATGATAAGTAAATTATTAGTAGTAAAATAATAAGTAAGTTATTTCCTGGATTTGGGCCACATTAAAATTCCAGAAATATTTTCTTTATGTCATATAACATTTTGGTCAGTCAGCAAATATTTTAGCAAATATTGATGCAATATTACAATATTCTCATTAAGTTGATAATACTTTCAATAACTCTAGGTTCCCTTATTAAACTTTCTCCTCTCAATCCTATCACCATTTTTAAAAAATTTTCATTTTATCTGTCAGTTGTATTACCAGTTCCAGTTTAAATTTAATTCCTTCATTTAATTCCAGTTATTAGGACCCAAGTTATGATAAGATGTATGGTGCTAATATTTAAACGAAAACCACCATGATTTTTCATGTAAGTTTTAATGATTTGCTTTGAAAATGTTAACTGTTAGTGGGACACTTTTAAGGATTCTTTTTAATTTAAACAGTTTCTGAATTTTATTTCAACAAATAACATAAAGATACTTTAGAGTCTGTTTTTCCCCCCTACATATCTTTTTTCTTATGATACTTTTTCAGCAAATAAAACTACAAACTTTACAACCACTGAAAATTTCTTTTTGAACGTTTTTTTGAATAATAACACCACTGTGAATATACATCTCATTACTGATTCTATGAATTAAAGATTTATATTGATCGAATAAGTTAGAATACATAGAGGGCAAAATGTGATTACTACCTCCTTTTTATAACATTAAAATATTTTAAAATAATCATTTTCTTTTAATTAACTACATTTACATTCAGGACAGAGTTATTAATGAATAGTTCTTGAACAAAGTGGGACTTAATAAATATTAGGAAATTAAGTAAAAAAATTCATGAGGAGAAAATACAAATCTTTATAATTATAGCTTGTACAAACAATAAATGAGTGTCCTGGTTTGTTTTTTAAATTCACCTCAACCATACAGAAACTTAGACTGCAAGTTATTTCCTTATCATGTTAGAATATCTGAGATTTTTTTTTTTTTTTTTATCCAAGGCTGCTATTCTCTTACCTTTGGCAAAATGCCCACTATCCACATGTTTACTGTAGCTTCTGGCCATGACTGCTGCTCTCTGAGGAACTATTTGAATACTTTGCTTATGGTTTCTTCAAAAATGGAAAATAAAAAAGCAAATAAAAAAAGAATGGGGTCGGGGGGAAGCCCTACTCTTCATGTCTCCATTGATCTCCCTTAAGGATCTGGTTTGACCATGATAGTCTCAATGTCACTGGTTTGCCACCAAGAAAACTCAGTGCAGACATCAGTACTAGCAAATGCAAATAAACACATTCAAAACACATTTTTTTTCCTTTATATCTCAGAATCACCTTTTTAACACTGACAGGTAATGCTTGTCATCTGCTACAACAAAAACAAAGACACAAAAATTCCAACAACTAAATACCTAAAGAGATCACATGTTCTTCTTGGTTTCTTTTCAGTATCTCAAGCAGACAGTCTGAACTAGGATATTGTAGTATGAGGATCAGTCTCCTCTATATTTACGTCTTAAGTGCATTTTATTTTTCTTTGCAGTTAGCATGTCATAGTCCTTTCTGCAAAATATTTCATGTAGAATAAAACAATTTTCTACAAAGTTACACAGTTCAGTTTTAAAATTAGTCAGCTAAATCAGTCTTTAGCCATGTGCAAATGTGTTTCACATAATTTTGAATTGTAGAATGTGCATTTACAACATAAGCAGAATTGCTTGAGTGAAATGAGATAAGAAGGTGGTAAACAGCTACTGTGAACATTTCTTACTACACATTTAAATCCTGCTGCATCCCAACATGGTGAATAAAAACTCAGATAATATATGGTGCATGAGTGGAACTCTCTAAGTTTCATGAAATATTAAAACAGTATAATATGTTTAAATAAAACTTCAGTTAAAGTTCATATTGTAAATAGGAGTCATGTGGAAAATGATCTGCTTTATCCTTTACCTTAGAATGATTTACAATGTCTAGTTTCTTATGAAAGCAATTTAGTGGATGCAATCTTTTAATCACAACATAATGTCCATTGAGACTGAAACTGTTGGGAACCAATGATAGAACACGACATTCTCTGGGTTTATGATGTAAAATATTAAATGATACAAGCCTTTAGGAATGAAAATTCAAAAACTCAGTAATTCTTTCTTTTGATGTTTCTGAAGTTCCTGAAGCCATTTTGAAAAATCATAATCTTATACTGATTGTTGGTTTATTACATTTTATAACATTTTAACAGCTTAAAGGAATTTTATATATTTGATTATTAATTTATTGAGCCATTCTTTTATTCAGTGAATGTTCATTGAATATCTTTTATATTCTAGATATTAGTGAAGCATGATGTTGAGCATATGAGGATTCAATTGAAATACAGTACTATGACCAGTATACTAAGAATAGGCATGGGGGCTAAGGTAGAACAAGGAACTCATAAACCAACAGAAATTTGGTCAAGGAAGCCTTTGTGGAGTCAGTGACCAACAGGCCATTTAAATGGGAATAAGGTGAGAAGGGAAGTGTAGAATTCTAGGCAAAAACAAAACAAAACAAAAAGATAGGGTATATGTTGCTTGCTTGACACATTTAAGAAAATGCCTGTAGGTTCTCCAGTTTTATAGATAAAGAGTATCTTGAGATACTTAATGGTTTTAGCATGGTCAAATGGCAGATTTCAAGCTGGAGACTTAGTTTGCTAGATTTCCAGTGGAAATTTCTCTCCACTATTCTTTTATCAGTGTATACACATGATTATTGAGCATGAAAATAAGTTAAATACCCTGTAAATATATGTGCTGTTTTTAAAAATAATAATCATTATTGGCCACCTAAAATTAACCTGAAAGTATTACTGTCAGAAGCCAATTTGAATGCTCTAAGAATTAAACAATATATGGCATAAAAATCAATGTCTTTTTTTCAATTCACAATATCAATATAGATCAGAAAACAAGTTGGCTAAGATAATACATTTATTATATATCTTATTTCCATAGTCATTATTAACTAAATCCACAGGTAGGTGTGCTTTAGATCTTGAAATCCTAAAGCATATGAAACGTTTTGCATTTTTAATTCTTGGAAAATATTACTTATCTATCTAGATGTTTTGTTTTTGCATTTTTTAGAATACCAAATTTTCCCTATTGACACCAAATAGTCATAATTTTAAGGTAAAGTTTTTAATTACAGACTCTGTATTTGTTGTAAATTTTATTAGTTATATAATAATATTGAATATTTGTACTCATTTAATTACTGTTAGTCATTATTTGTACCTAAAGCTCAATACTAATTTATTATTTTTGCTAACGTGTATTTTTTTCTAGTTTTCTTAGGAGAGTATTTTGCCAAACATAGTCATTATCTATTGTAATGTGAATCTATTTTTTTCTTCACATTGATAATAAGATGCGAAAGGTGAATCTTTCCCTTCTGAGGAAAAGCTAACCTTTCCAACAGAAACACATTTGGTTCAGTTTATATATAGTTTTTAGCACCTGTCTAGTTGCTTTGAAGCTTTTAAGTCATACAGTTCATATTGTGTTATTTAAATTGTTCACAAACGATTTCTTTTATCTGAGTACAAAAAGGGAAATTGGGCAAAAATGGAAACCTATCATCTTTTGTGCAGATGAACTTCCTGGACATGGTGTTATTTTGGTGTCATAGGGTTGCCATCTAGTGGCTCCAATGGGTACTTGTTTGTTAATTTTACAATATTGATTAAAACAATCAGAACTTTAGAACAAAGTTCTAAATTGGGACGAATAAATCAGTAAAATTGATGTGTAGTAATATAAAGATTATAGTCCAATAGGAATTATTTTAAGAAATTATATTATACAAATATTAAAAACTTAAGAAATAGGAAACTCTTGTGATTTTTAAGGACTCTGCTCTTAATACAAATTGTGGATTAAAGGTTCAGCCTGCCCACACTAGAAAAATAAATAATGTTTAAAATAAATTTATATTATGTCCTTTGTATTTTATATGGGATGTTATAACTCAGCTATAATAAATAAAAATACTCTGGCATTTTAATAGTGAGTTAAGTCTCTTAAGCAACTTGTTTTGTTTATAAAAAAAAGTTGATTTTCAAGTTCTATTAATTCATTTTAATTCTCTCTCTTATCCATGCTCAAGCAGTACAGACTGAATCATAGTTCATGATTCATGTTCCTAATCACTGAATGAATTTTGTTTTAAAATACTCTTTCTGCATTTATAGCTTTATGATTTCTGGTAGCCTTAATTGTCTTTGATAGAAATTATGTACTATTCTGTTGCCAAGAACATGATATACTGAAATAAGTGTTCTGATATAAATTTTCTCTAACAAATTATATTTTATGTCCAAATTTTTCAGTTTTTGTAATTTTTATTATCATACATTTCACTAGCATGTGTTGCATATAAGGGATGAATTCAACAAATGGATCTTTCTTTTTCAATTTGTTTTCTTGAAAATTTTCAAATAAGAAGAAAAGTTGAGGAGTCAAATAAACACTTGCTGACATTTACCTTGCTGATGTTCTGCCACATTTGCTTTTCCCTCTTTAGCTGATACAGAATTACAGTTTAGAAGTGGATTCTCTTGTGTGAAACCTAGATTTTATTTATGGATTACTATATAGTTTTTATACATCCATAGTGGAATTCACTTCCTTTGTTCATAGGTTCACTTTTGTTTACCTTATGTAGTTTGTGAACATCCAAACTGAATTTCATAAACAGAAAAATGACTTATTTAGAACTGCTCATCTTTTCTAAGTGAAAAAAATAGCTGATTATAGTAATACCTCATAGCTTTTTAAAAATTTAATAGTTAACTCAAGTTGAAAATAAATTTCCTTACAATTGGCCTCATATATAACACAGTTGGTTACTTTCCCAAACTTTAAGTATACATGTTTTAGTCAGATTTTTTGCTGCTACAACCAAAAGACCTGACAGGAACAAATAGAAAAGTTTATTTTGGGGCTCAGGGTTTCTGAGGTCTATTATTTTCTGAGTAAATAACAGAAATTTACTGTTATTCATTTAATAAAATCAGATGGCTGATTTCATTGCTGCAGGACCAAGGTAAGGCAGAACATCATGGTGGAAAAGTGTGGAGGGGGAAAGCAGCTGAAGACATAGAACCAGGAATCAGAGAAACAGATAATAAATCTCTTCGCCATGATAAAATACAAAACCCAAAGGCACACCACCTGTGATCCACCTTCTCCAGCTATAAGCCATACCCCACCTACCTACAGTTACTACCCAATTAATCCCTATCAATGAATTAATCTGCTGATTAGCTTAAGCTTCTCATAAGCCAATCATTTCACCTCTAAACTTTCTTGCCTTATCTCACACATGAACTTTTGGGCAATACCTTGTGTCTAAACCATAAAAATACAAATATATTGAATATATTGAATTTTTAAAAAATCTTAAGGGCTTTACTTTAGGGGATAGAATCTTCATAAAATTTAAGACAAATTTTTTAAAAATTCAATAAATAAATTTTATAAGTAAGAAACTCAAGTTCTCTAAAATTTGGTTTATTGATTTGGTCAAAATTCCATGCCTATAATGTTAATAATCTTAATTCTAAAATTGATTACATAGTTTGATATATTAAATTGGAAGTACAATTGATTTGAATTCTTTTAAACTTCAAACACCTTAAATAGCATGTGTATGCGTATGTACCATTCCACATTTTCAGAATTCATAAAAGCATCCATATTGGATTACATAGTCATATTGTATTTGTTTTTAATTCTTACCAGAGTTCTATGATGCTCATTAAGAAAATAATATTACCACCCTAAATTAAGGTTGTTGTTTCCAATCATATAATGTTATCATTTGCTTACTGGCCAGAGCTTTTTGCCTAGGACAGGACACCTTAACTGGGTATACCAGGACAGTTTTCCTGGTACCACTTCTGGGCACACTGATTATCTTTTGAAGCCATGCAGAAGAAAAGGGATTCCAAATTCCTATACTTGAGAGGTGGTTATCTTTTGGGGATTTAGGTTACATTCTTATTTATTTGTTTAAAATGTTTTTCTGTTCTCTTAATCCAATTTTAATCCCTATATTTCTGCTTCAAAAGACATTTCTGGAGCTCCTGAATACATCTGTGTAATTCCTCAACTTTATTTTAAAGCTATGACTTAGGCCATATGTTGCAGCTAACATCTTACAGTCATTCTCTTATTGGCTTGATTAAATCCTGAGATTTTTCTTATATCCTTCCTATCTGACTCAAACATATACTTATGAATTAAATAGTTATTGGATTAGATACAGCTTTGACAGATTTTATAGTTACCACAATAAAATTATGATAATTATAGCCCTTCCTTCCTTCCTTCCTTCCTTCCTTCCTTCCTTCCTTCCTTCCTTTCTTTCTTTCTTTCTTTCTTTCTTTCTTTCTTTCTTTCTTTTTTGTACTAGGGATTGAAATCACATGCTTAAAAGCACCACTGGGCCACATCTTCAGCCTTTAAAATTTTTTTTCTCACTGATTTGCTTAGGGCCTTGTTAAATTGCTGAGGCTGGCTTTAAACATCCTCCTGACTCAGCCTCCCAAGCTACTAGGATTACACATGTGAGCTACCACATCTGGCTAGCAATTTCCTGATAAAAGAAGAATTTGACTAAACTAACATATAATACTTGAAAAAATAATAATAACAATGACCTGATATATGAAGGTTAAAATACATTTAGTAAAAGAAGATAAAACCATATTACTTACCAAAATTTGCCATATTCTTTACCAAGTATTTTCCAGTAACTGTCCCAAGGTTTAGCTCTTAACAATTCTGTCGAGTACGGCTCATTTTCTTATTCACAGAAGAAGAAAACTAGGCACAGAGAGTTTAAGCAACCTGTTCTAGTTCACACAGGTAGTAAGTGGCAGAGTCAGGATTCAAACCCTGGCAGTTTGAGTATACCTTCCATGTCCTAAACAACAATAGCATTAATATCATAAGGTTGAATATGTTTTGGGAACCAGATGTGTTTAATGTTAATTGTGGTTGATACTTTGTCTTCAGATAGAGAGACAAATAAATACTTACTTATTTGTAATTGACATGTCCACATAGGTAGTGAACTATTTGCTGGACTCTACAGTGACTATTGGGGCAGAGATGCTGCCATCTTCCGGAGCATGGGGCGACTTGCCCATATTCGCACTGAGCATGACGATGAGCGTCTATTGAAAGGTAGGATTGAGACAGAATACAGAGGAAATTAGAATTGAATACAAGCCTAGATTTCATGGATAATTTTGCCACTTTGATAATTACAATATAAATATAGCTTAGAGTTTTTACAGATTTGAGAATGTTTTTGTTGGCAAAATCCTTGAGGTAAAATCTATATGGTATGTGTTCATCATTTCATATGGATTGGTTTAATTATAAAATCAATTTACCTTCCTAGCAATGCTTAGAAATCAAAATTTAAATGAATAAAACAAAGCGAATATATGAAAAGTGAAAAATTCATCATACAATAGGGTTTTTCTGTTCTTATCAATTGGTATAATTTCTAATGACTTGATTGCTTTGTTTTTCTTGTCTTAATAGGATCACATGGCACCTTAGATATAAAACTTTAGAAAGGTCACTACCCATTTACTGATAGAATTCTTTGTAAGGAATATTATTTATAATTTTTTTTATGCTGGTATGTCCAGGAGCTCATTTTATGGTGAACATTTTCATTTTCAGCATTTTTGTGAAGCTTAAAAATACATGGTAACTCTAAGTAGCATATTATCATCATTATCAATTTAAAAATGTTTGTTGACTTGCAAATAAAATAGAGATAGCTATCCCTTTTAAAAATTGTTTGGTTAAAATTTTCAAGGAATATGTATTTTTTAATAAAATGATGAGAGTTAAAGTTAAGCTTTCAGTTGACATGTAATTTATTAGGATAACCTCATTTTGTTATTATATCTCTTTCATTTTTCTTTCACATTTTACTCCTATAGAACCAAAATTTGTAGGTGCATATATGATTCCTGACAATGAAGACCGAGATGACGACAAAGTATATTTCTTTTTTACTGAGAAGGCCCTGGAGGAAGAAAGCAATGCCCACGCGATATACACCAGAGTGGGGCGACTTTGCGTGGTGAGGATGGTGTTTCTAACTCATTAAAATTGCTTATCTCACAATCTATGGCCATGCATTTGTTACAAATTTTATAGTAAGTTTCTGCTTTAAATATTTAGTATTCTATAGGCATCCAAAATTGGCATTTAATAAAACAAGATTTATAATTCATGTTTTAGTCAGAGTTTTCACTGCTTTGACTATTCCTTGGGGCTTGAGGTGAGGCAGAAATACATGGCCGAAGAGTATGGCAGAGGAAGTGGCTCACATTATGTTCAGAAAGCAGAGAAAGAAACCTACTTGCCAGACACCAAATATATACCTTAAAGGCACACCCCCAAGGACCCACCTCCTCCACCTACACCCTTCCATTGCCAATTAATCCCATCAGGGGACTCATTCACTGATTGGACTAAGGCTCTTGTAACCCAATCATTTCTCCTCTAAACCTTGCATTGTCTCATACATGAACTTTGGGAGAGACCTCACATCCAACCATAACACTTCACATCTATAAAAACTTCATATCTAGTGCAGGTTATATCTGCATTTTTTAATCTGCATTTTGTATGATTTTTCTCATTTTCAAAGCTATTACTATAAACAGTCTATAGTTAGTTTTAGAGTTACAGTTAAGTTATAGTTATAATAAGTAGTCTATAGTTAGTCTGTATTTCTTCCTAAAAAGAAGTTTGAGGGTTTTTTTTTAATGAAATACATTAATAAACCAAATTAAATAAACCAAAATCTTTTTGTTTCTTTAGTCCACAATCTAAATAATATACACAACTGTGTTTGAATAATTCAAGTTGGTTGACTTTATAGAAAAAAAAATCTGTAGTTTGAGTATTCAGTCAGGTTTGGAATAGTCAAACAAATTGAAGTAGCAACATGTACTTAGAGACTGCTAATAATATTACAAATGTAAAGTAAATCTGTCAGTTAAGAATCAATTTAAGTGTAGATTTAAGAGGGCTTGGGATGTGGCTCAGTGGTAGAGTGCTTGCCTGCCATTTGTGAGGACCTGGGTTCAATCCTTAGCACTACAAAAGAGGACAACGAAAAAATTTAAAGAACTTGTATGCATACATACATATGTAAGTTATGTGTACATTCTCTCTCTGTGTGTGTATAGATTATTTATCAACAAAATAAAGGTTACAGTGTCATAAAGCCCACTCCTTCATTTAGAAGAGACTACTATGTTAACATTGTTTAATACCTAGAAAGCAGACCGAATACTTCAGAGTGATAATACACTGACAAGTCAGAATGTGAAAAACAAAACAAAACAAAAACTATAGGAATATATGTTAGTATTCATTTGAGGCTTATGCTAAATTTTCTTAAATAGGAAAAAAAAAAGCTATAACTCTTGACATCTGCACATTGACTAATACTAAATCTGTTGTTGGTAAAAGCTCTTTATGTGCCCATTTACTTGTTTTCTTTTTCACAGAATGATGTGGGAGGGCAGAGAATACTAGTGAATAAATGGAGCACGTTCCTCAAAGCAAGACTGGTTTGTTCAGTACCCGGAATGAATGGAATTGATACATATTTTGATGAATTAGGTAAGTATTATTTTGAGAATTAAATTTTACTCTTTGATGTGTAGCTCTCATTATGTCTGGTACATGTGGAAAACTTGTTTCCTGCAAAATTTGACTAGAGCACCAACCTAGAGCATGTTTCTATTCTTTTCATTTTAACCAGGTGCCTGGTGATAGCAGAGGAGTTGCAGGAAAAAAAGGAGATCCATCTCATTAGTTTAGAGTCAGTGCCTCTGGTTCCGTCTGTGTGGGTTAGCTAAAAACCCAGAACACTGAAAGGATTCACCCTATTATGTTTTGGTCACAGTTGTCTGGGTGTATTTGGAAATTTATGTCTTTAAATCTATAATAAGTTCTAAACTATTTCATGTGAATATGTTTTCTCTGCATGTAAAGAGGGCTAAAAACTCCAATTGATAGATGGGTCTTTAATTTTTCAGAGGATGTTTTTTTGCTGCCTACCAGAGATCATAAGAACCCAGTGATATTTGGACTGTTTAACACTACCAGGTGAGAGATTTATACAGTCAATATAAAAATGTAAGCAAGAATTGTCTCTCTAGACTCTCCTTTCATGGTTTATATAACTTGGAAATACTATTGACCCAGTCATCATTCTTGTTTTCTGTACTTTATAAATCACCAACTTCTCCGTGTTCACCCACGATTGCAGCTCATTTTCAAAGCCACAATCTCAGTCCAGATTCTTGTTTTTGTATGCGGTGTCCTAGCATCCTCATGTGCTTAATATCCTGACCTCTTCCCTCTCTAATCTACAAAAAAAAGGACAACTTTTTTCTCATGTAATTTGTCAGATATTGATTTAATGTTTCAGAGACCAGGATAATTCTTTTGTCTTATCAAATTGAACCTTCTAAGCCAGAGTTTTATTGTTCTTTAATAACGGTTACCCACCCATCTTTGAAAGATTCCCCACCCCTGCCGTGAGCCCTCCACTGACAAGATAATATGTTGACAGATTCTAGCGCTTATATTGCCAAATACCATCACAGTATTTTTATTTGTTCACTTCTTTTGCTTGAAATGACTTTGTCTTCCAACATTGGTTTGTGTCAGTTCTCAACACATATCAATTGTCATGTCCAGGAAATAGCCCTTGGTTCCTTAGTCACTAAGCAATCTTCCTGCCCATTTGTTCTGGCCATCTTCCTCCAATGTATATTCACAGTCAACACCTTTATGATCTGCTCTCCTTCTTTCAAATATGCTATTCAATTTAGTGCTGATAATCTGTTATTTTTCCTTTACATTCTTATAAGAATATAAAGGAAAAATAACAGATTATCAGTGAAATAATAGTTCATTCATGGATGAAAAAGTATGACTAAAATATGTTTTGGTTGAAAGTTTATGTACACAATTTCCTCAGTATCTTTCCAAATAAGGCAGAGAATGGATAAAATGATTTGAGTGAGAAATAAAGAATATATCTCACTCTCTCAGCAGAGATGCAATGATCTTACTCAGTTTCTCATTTGCATTGTATTGGCCATAAACTGTCCATGACCCTGTATACTGTACTTTACTTAGAGACTTTCCACACAGCCTTTTTGAGTTTTTCAGCAGGTGATTTCAAATGCTCACTTTGAAAAAAATATAAGCTCCTTGAACAAGTATGGTGCTGTTGTAAAGAGACCTTTTTCTGCAACAGGGTAACATGGAAATAACATTCTATCAATTATTTCTTGAGCAAAGAAATATTTAATAAAGATTGGCAGCTATCACAGTTCATTGAAAGTCCCTTAATTTTCTTTTACTTCATTTTCTTCCATATGCCAGTAAATAATTTATATGTTTCTTGAACACTCAATGGCTTTATACAATGAACTCAAGTTATGAAATAATGCATAGGCTTTTTAATGGATTAGTATGATCAATTTATAAGCCACTTTCCTAAAGGATAGCATATTGGATTTTTCTGAAAAAAGAAAGACAAGCTTTTCTTCTGTAATTTCCATTTTGACTGTTCAATTCATATACAAATCTGAGAAAAAAAGCTCCCAGCTGTTACCTGACATAGAATGGTTGATATTCATGGAATAGTGATCAAAGGCTTATTGTCACTTTAGTTGAAAGACTATGTCTAGTTTTCATCAGTATCCCAGGCATTTGCAATTGTTTCAAGGTGTGTTATAAAATGTTGATTTGATATCTTTAGACAATAACATTACTGCTGTTCTACAGGTGTAGGAAATCCTATATTTATACAGAATTTTTCATTTTAGAAAACACTTTCACAACATCATTTATTTCCATTCTCATACTACAGAGGTTCAGAAGATGTTAGAATTCATTCAGATCATGACAGATTAAGTAATACAGCCAGTTGTTTTTTTTAAAAATAAATCTTTTAGAAATATCCTTTTGCAGAATCTGATTCCAAATACCCACAATAAAATTTGCTGTGGTTAGTCAACTGCTTTTTTTATCCTCTGAAAATAGAAATTTTTATCAAGAAAATCATTTTAATTGCTGCTACTTCTGGAGGTGCGGGAGCTGAGCTTTATAGAATTTAAGTAAATTTTCTCAAGTTTAATTTATTCGGGCCAGTCATCTTCCCACAATAGCACAGTTTTCAGTGAACTGGAGGAAAGAATTCAATAAGTGTGCTAATGTTTATGAGACCTCTGGATAAAAGAATGGAACAGAGTCTTAAGTTTTCAGGAGACATTAAGTTTCTCTTCATATCACATACACTGAGAAATCTAATAAAATTTGGATAAAACTTTTTAAAAAATATTTTTTAGTTGTAGATGTATACAATATATTTGTTATCTAAATAATTTATTATTATCTAATTAGAATCTAAATAATTTATTCATTTATTTATTTTTATGTGGTACTGAGGATTGAACCCAGGGCCTCACATGTGTGAGTCAAGTGCTCTACCCCTGAGCTACAACCCAGCCCTTGGACAGAACTTTTAGCAATATTAATAGTATGGTGATTAAAAGAACTGTCTGCTTTGAAGATAAAACAATGTAAAAAGAGATAATAACTTAAAATGGGTAATTAAATATGAGGATGAATCTTTTTAACTGTAGGTCAGATCTTCCTTAACAAAAATGAAAAAACACAATATACAATTTAACAATAATAAATTGAAGTTACACATTTTCTTTAATGGTCTTCTAAAAGGGTAATTTTAAGCTATCATAAATAGTAAATTAAAGAAATGTTACATTTTGAAATTTCAATATTTAAAATATTGCAGTAGTTAATATTTTCAGAATAATCTATGTTTAAAGGAATTGCAAGATTTTTACCCAAAAGATCTTTTTAATCTATGTATGTTGGAATATTTGACCAGGTGAACTGTTGGTTCCCAAAGAGTAATTACTTTTTAAATTTTTTTTTATTTTTCAGTAATATATTTAGAGGGCATGCTATTTGTGTCTATCACATGTCTAGCATCCGGGCAGCTTTTAATGGACCATATGCACATAAAGAAGGACCTGAATACCAATGGTCACTCTATGAAGGAAAAGTTCCTTACCCAAGGCCTGGTTCTGTAAGTTCAGCTATTTTGATCAGTTTTTCACATGCTTTGCCAGAGTTTACAATTAAACAATTAAGGAATTGTATATTTAAAGTATACTTGGAGGATAAAGAAACAGCTGTTTCATATTCTTATATGCTTGTTATTTGATGAAAAGAACATAATGGATACATTGTAGCAGTATGATAGAGTCTATATAATTATTGATATTTTGGCTAAATAGTTCCACCTAAAGTTTTACTTTTAAGGGTACTGGTGAATACAGAAACATCTAATAAAATGAGAATCATATATTTTCCTCCCAGCCTGTTGAGGAGAATTAGTATCACATGTAATTTCTAATCAAGAAAATGTTGCCCAGGTTTTATATTCTTTTTTTTCTTTCTTTTTTTTTATTTATTTCTTACATACATGACAGTAGTGGAGTGCATTACATTCATAATTATCCATTCACAGCATAATTTTTTGTAACTCAGTATGTAGAGTATGTTCACACCAAATTATGCCATTGTACATGAGCTCTCCCAGGTTTTATATTCTTTCTTTAAATATTTTTTTTCATTGCCAATGGACCTTTATATTATTTATTTATATGTGGTGCTGAGAATCAAACCCAGTACCTTGCACATGCTAGGCCTCCAGTTCTAATATGGGTTAACCTCTAAGTTCTCTAGGCCAAAATTTCTTGTTACTTGTTATTTAGCAGATCAAAAAGAAGTTCTTTTTCTCCACCCTCTTAGGATATTTAACACCTTGCTTCATACCTTTATTGCCTATTTGAAAAAAATAAGTGCCAATACAAAGTATAGGTAGAGTATGGGACATTGTCCCACTTGCCTCTGAATCATGGATAATAAGATTCCCCTCATTAGCCATTCAGACTTTTGTGCTTTTAATTGCATACATGTCTAAAATTTGGATGATGATAATAATGGTGATGGTTTCACATCATGGATCCTATATGCAACTATGTTGGAAAAATGTTATATCACTCTAGGTGCTGTGTGAGGCATGGGGAACAAACATTTAACTTGTCATGCAAGTCAACATCTAGACTTTCATGAGCAGCTGGTGAAATCTCATCACCACCCTGATTCCATAATCACTTGCAAGCCAAATAGAAACCATTTTTGCAGAGTCAATCCCAAAGTGGATACAAACTTTTCCTCCATTAACAAGTGTAAGTCTTTCCCATTATAATCACTCTCTTTCACTGGCTTAAAATTATTACTTCCAGTAAAACATAAAGTATATTTTATTTCACTCCATTGATTGAAAAGTACAATTTACATGAAGAAAACCCAGTTCTGTGGCTTTGCTGGAAAGACTTCTTTAAACCACTTGGCCTTATAGAGATTGTAGGAAGTGACTAAACTGCTTCCAAGATAATCCAAAATGTTTCTAATTATGTATCATCAAAGTGCAAGCAAGTGAAAATTTTGTGCCAAATTAAGAAATATGGCCTGATTTTTTAAAAACAAACCATTATAAATGCACTCTTTGTAGAATCTGATTACTAAAGTAATGTTTTTATACTCTAAAGTGGAAAATTTTTATCAAGATAATCATTGAATTTGCTGCTGGTTTTGGAAAAATAAATGCATGAAATGAGGGATTCCTTATTAACAAGCATGAATCAACAGAGTTGAAGGTATCCCAAGAAGTAACTTAAAGTGCTGGTGAGCAATTTTAGATTCAGTGATTTAAGAATTGAGACATGTTATAACAAATGTTTGCAGTTTTTTGCTTATTGTGTCTAATCCATACAAGAATAATGAAAATTCATAGACATTATAGTAGCACAACATGGAGAGGGGTTCTTTTCAATGAAATTTGAATAGGTTTCTATGTTACAGCATTAAAATCCTGTAGTCTCTTAGTCAATCAGAACCTTCACCAGTCATACTTATCATAGTCTCAATAATTGAAAAGATATTTTGTGCAGTTGTGATTCTTAGTTTGAGAGAAGATTTAGCACCACAAAGAGACTTTGTTTTTCTGAGAGATTCTTTACCTTCAAATTTGAATTCACAATGTTAAAAGTTAAATCAGGATAATTAATTTTAGCATTTATACTGTTACAGAATTTTGCCAGCCCCAAACTGTCCTGGTATTAAATGGATTTTACTTTTCCAAGATTTTGCTACTTTCTTTATATTTTTAGGGCTGCATGTTTAAAATAATTTGGCATTCCATTGCAATTTTTAATTGAGTCTATTTCTGTAATGAAGAATATATGGCTACTAAGTACTTTTAAATGCACAGTTGATTAATTGAACAGATCCCACTTTTTAAATTCTTCTTATAAAGGATCATAAATTTACTGTTTAGATTTAAGGCAGAAATAATTGTCTAATCTGCTTGCATTTCAGTGTGCCAGCAAAGTGAATGGAGGGAGGTATGGGACCACCAAAGATTACCCTGATGATGCCATTCGATTTGCGAGAAGCCATCCACTAATGTACCAGTCTATAAAACCTGCTCATAAGAAACCAATATTGGTAAAAACAGATGGAAAATATAATCTGAAACAAATAGCTGTGGACAGAGTGGAAGCTGAGGATGGCCAATATGATGTCTTATTTATTGGTACAGGTAAAGAGACAAGAGAAAATATCAAGGCATTTCACTTGGCCCTTAAGATAATAACTTTAATATTAGTGTTTAAGAAAGCACCTATGGACAAGTGTCCAGATGATCCCATTAGCCCATCTGCACACCACTCATCTGAAGTAAGAACACTTGTGAGAGTCTCCATCATGTGACTGCAACAGCAAGATTTATGCCTGTCGTCGAACCATGAGTGATACTTTCATTGTCCAAACTATCATGATTTAGGTAACAAATTGTGTGGTCATCACTCTTGTTCCAGATCTGAGGAATGGTGACATAATCAAAGAGAGAATTTAGGGCTGTTATAACACACAATTCCTGACACAATTTCAATACTTAATACATTCACATACGTGAAATAATTGAAGAAGTGAATAATTGATCTTCATAAACAAGTTGATTCCAATGGATCTTATATAATGGAAAAAGGATACCGTGGGAAGCATGGTTCTCCTGTGAGCCCCAAAGCCCCTTTCTTGCCTTTAGCTGCTCAGTTTACTGAACTTACTGAGCTTATGATTCTACAAACAATTTATGACAATAACATCACACAAGTCTGTAATCACAAAAATGCTTATCAACCTCCATCAGAAAAATACTTTTGTACTCAGGAGGTCAAATGTTACCTGTGATGCAGATAAACAATTACCCCAAAGCTATAATATACTGGGTTAAGAAGATGAAGTATAATGAATATGCTAAAAATGAAAATTGCAAATAAATTCAAAATTTCAATTAATGCCATACATTTGCTTTAATTTGCGGACGAGAACCTAGATTTCACATTCAGAGTAATGGAACAAATACTGAGAAATACTTTAAAGAGCTATAGCAATTTTAAAACTTGTTAAAACCATCATTTCTTTCTTTCTTCTTATGCAGCATAATGATTGCTATAGCAGTTGCTCTTTAGAGGAGTAAGCCTTCTACACTATGTAACATCCATCACAGATTTATAACTCTGAAGAGATATTGGAATATGCTCAGTACAGTAATCAGGATGTATTACTAATATGCATGCTTGGAAAATAATAAAAGATTTAAGCAAGGAAATATAAATCTTATTTCCATAAATTGATCTCTGGTACAAGCTATAATTTATCTACTCATTTTAAGAAGTTAATATTAATATTATGCTTTTCTTGTGTTCAAGATTATCAATGTATCATACTTCTTCAGGAAACCTAAAATTATTTGGCAATGAGTCTACTCATAATGACTTACAACAGAGATTTAAAAAAAAAAAGAAAAGAAAAGGTGGAGGTTCCATAAACAAGATGTGTATTTGATAAAAATTAAGCAAACATATTATTTTAAAATGCTCTGGAGATCATAAAATAAAGTAACAGTCCAAGACATATTTTCTTGCAGATTGACCAAAGATATTTTGAGAGAATTACAGAAGTATCAGATATATATTTGTGCTATCAAACATACCATGTTTAACTCAAAAATAGCATCATACTAAAACACAAGTTTTCAGAAGAAAATAACATGGTTGATGAATATGTGATGAATAGACTGGAAAATATCACAACTTGTATTTATTTCTCCCAATACTTATCAGATGTAGGCTTTAATGCAACACATGTATAGTCATCACAAAATCAATAGTTGCAAATTAATAATCTGACTTACATCTTTTCTTTTTGCCTGATATAGTAATTGAGAACAATTTAATATGTGCTTACTTTTCAAGATAATATTTTTTTAGTTAGTTGAAAATCAGGTAATTTCCATTGTTTAATTACCATTCGGTTTTATTAATCCAGTTACAAGATTTGATAATTTTTCAACAAATAGCTCAAATATGATAAAAACCCTTCAATCAACATTTCCAAAGTTTTTTCCTCCTGAATTGTTACTTCTAACACCATATGAAATTATTTGTGCAGCTAAATTAGTTGTATTTTAAAGTTTTCATTGGAAGAAACAAGATTAGAATATCATGAATAATAAAAATAAAATGGAATTTTGAAATATAAATATAGAATTATAAAGTGTTATAAAATTGTGAAAGCTAAATGGTTGGTATGGGAGGACTCATAATACTTTCTAAAATAGTGTAAACGTAATTTTTTTTTTTAAATTTAAAAGTGTATTTAGAGCTGGGGGTATAGCTGAGTGGTAGAGCACTTGCCTAGCATGCAAATAGCCATGGGTTTCATTCTCAGCCCCACAAAAGCAAACAAATAAAAAGTGTATATGTTATTTCTGTATCATGTTGCTTAGAATGTTCCCTAAATTTAAAACAATAGTTTCTTAACATGAAAGTAGCCAAGGTAAAATATTTTCTTGCATCACACATTGTAGAACAAGCTAGAATAATATGGCATATTCTATATTTATTAATTCCAAAAGACATTTTGGTTTCTGAACTTATAATTGAATTTTTTGGATTAAACCACTTGAATGAGTGTGTGTGTGTGTGTGTGTGTTTTCAAAATAATATTTTTATTCTTTTTGGTTAGTGGAAATTTTGGATTAATAGTTTTATATATATATATATATATATATATATATATATATACATACACATATACATATAGACAGATATGTAAACACATGCATATATATATATATGTGTGTATATATATATGTGTATATATATATATATATATATATGCAGAGAGAGAGAGTTTGTTTTAATTCTTTTGGCCAGGCGTATAAAATTATTAATTTTACTAATTTACCATATGGGCATATAGGTAGTCAAATGGTTTTTAACTTGCAGCGATTAAATGTTTAATGCATCTATGATTTCACATCTTATTTGAATTTATAGTTTCATGTGGTTTTAACTGTATGAAAATCAATTGTGGCATACCTTCTAGTTTATCTGTTTTCTTTTCTTTTTTCTTTTTTTGCTTTCTTACAGATACTGGAATTGTCCTGAAAATCATCACAATTTACAACCAAGAAACAGAATCCATGGAAGAAGTAATTCTAGAAGAACTTCAGATATTCAAGGTATTTTTAATAAATAATATACCCAAGATTATGTACTGCAGAAAATTACAATTTAGAATTAAGTTGAAAAGATGTTATGTCCATTTTTTCCCTAATAAGTGTTCTGTGAATTCATAACATTGAGGAATGATTTGAATTTCTAATGCCTCTGGTATTTCATTGTCATAGACATTTCAAAAGAAGAGACCTGTCCTCATGTAGCATAAAAATAATTTTAATATAAAAACTGCTACTATAAAAAAGTAACATACTACATAGGAATTTCAGAGTGACAGTTGCAAAGTCTCATCTTGTACAAATGAACTATCAATAGTTACAAAAAGTAATATGTTTTCATATTGTGGACATTGTGGCTCGACAAGCACACTGCTCTTAATTATAGTGTATTAACTACACATATAATTTACTAAAAATATAAAATAATAATCTGAAGATTATATAGGACTAAAAAATTATATATATGTGTGTGTGTGTGTGTGTGTGTGTGTGGATATAATATATATTATATAAATACACTTTGAAAGGTCTCATTTTTCTCAGCAGTTATGGTCTTTAAGATCACCATTGCTTCTGAGGGAAATACAGAGTTAGGTTCCTGCAAATTTCTGATTATAATATTTTCAAGTGATCAATAGATAAACTTGTTTTATGTGTGTTCCTGTTAAAACACATCTTTCCGTTTATATACTTAGTTGATTAATTAATAACTGAGTTTAAAGTCAACAGCACTATAATTCACTGAATGAAGGTTATCATATGAAAACATTTTCTATGTTAAGATGCAATGTAGCCTTTTTGAGTTTAGAAACTATAAAAGGCACTTCAGCTCTAGGCTTGGAGGTCATTTTATATAGCAAAGTACTAACAAAAAACAGCATGTAAAGAAATGTCACTAAATAGTGTGAAGGACACTTGTTTACATCCTGGGTGCTGAAACTTGATTTCAGCTGATAAGTGCACCATCTGCAAAATGTGCATCTGCATGTCCTCAAATGAGAGCCACAGCAAGTTGTTGATATTGGGATTACAATTAATTTAATAGTAAGTGGATTTGCACACAGAGAATATACAAATGATAAGACTCATCCATATATGTAGATGATAGATATATGTGAAAACACTTTATTAATAGCAGTACATTTTACCTTGGCTGTCTGGAGACCAGATTTCCCCAGTGCCCCACACTAAGTTAATCAGAGGAACTTTGCTTTTGTTTATTTTGTATTTTAAGCCTCTGTGTAGGACTGATTTCATGATAGGTCTATAGCTCTCATATGAAGAGCATGCACTGCCATGTCTTTTCATATAAACTCTACATCATTTTCTGAATGAATAAATGAATGATACACTCATGTATAAAGCGTTTTGTGGCTTAAAATATTTTTTTAAATCCACTGATATAAAGTATCAAATATTTGAAAAAATAATTCTGAAAAGGGTAACTATCCTGAGTTAATTCTGTCTGCCTATTATTTCTCCACTTAGAGAACTGATTGAAATTTGTCATGTTCCTTAAAGATGCTCTGAATCAAGATAGCTAATACCACATGCTGACTCTTAAAGCTATGCTACATGTCATCCCTCCTTTGGTGCAATTCTAAGAAAATGAGGTTATTCATCTTGTTCTAAGAATCCAGGATTCATACTGATTCACCATGATCACTCCAACAGAAAGTGTTTTGTTTAGGCTTGGGTTAAAATAATTAAAGATCGTATGGTTTACTAGTAATAACAAGTACTCTAGAATATAACTATTTTACTTTTAATGGTTCAAGAACACTCTGACTTCGTTATTTTAATTAAGGATACTAGAATTAGAAAGCACGAATAGTATTCAACTGCACATGCAAAAAGTACATTCCAGAGACAGTGAACTGATTAGATTATTCACTGTTTTTTTTTCTCATCTGTATATCTATTCCTATCCATGAAAAAATTAAAAACTTGTATTTTAGTTTAGTTGAATTTACATCTAATATAAAATGAAAGCTGTAGTTTGCGAGGAATAGAACCACTCATATGCCTTATTTGATTTCAGGTGATTTACAACCATGTTAAGGTAGATATTCTGTGATTTCCTTTCTTAAAAAAGATTTTTTTTTCAGGATCCAGTTCCAATTATTTCTATGGAGATTTCTTCCAAGAGAGTAAGTTGTATATGTGCATATGTGTGTGTGTATGAGTTCTGTAAATTAGTTGAGGCCAAAGGATGTAAGAACATTAGTACTTTTCATGTATATGAATGAGCTGCAGTTTTCTCCCTTAATTATTTTCTTTTGTTGTGGTAAGAACACGTAACATGAGATTGATTCTCTTAGTGACTCTTAAAAATACACTATTGTTGACCATAAGCTCAGTGATATACAACAAATCTCTTGAGCTTACACATCTTGCTTGACTGAAACTTCATGCTCATTTATGATAAAACATTATTCCCTTGTTATTTTTCACTATTTTTATGCAGAAATAATGGTAATAATAACACACAACTATGTAGTGAAATTCTTCTTTCCTTCTCTTCATTGGAATCAATTTTTGATGTGAACTTCTTTAGAAACTGTTGTTGCATATATTGCCTCAAATTTATTTATCAATAATTCTTCATGTTTAGCAAATAGTAGTCCTTTTCTTTTAGTGTATTTTACAACCATTTTTATCATTACAACACACACATGCACACACACACACACAGACAAATCACTCTTCTAAATGTTTATGTCAATATTTGAAAGACTATTTATACAATCTCTTATTGGATGCTCTTATAGATCTTTAAAAGGAGACCTAGAGTGTTAGATAATGCAAGAGTCTTTCTGCTTAGATAACCAATAAAAGAACAGACAGTTTTTTGAGTTCTTGTCAAGCTGAGTCTAGCAATTTTATTACTCCTGCATTTAATTCTGTAAAAGTATTTCAAATTATGGAAAAATGAAAGTGGTGATTTTCCATTATCTATCCTGAGCAATTGCTGGGCTTTTACTGAAGTGTCTGTGTTTAAATTTGGAAATTTGGTTATAATAGTTCAGTTTAAGTGTTGTTCATTTCCGCTAGTGGTTTCTCTCTGCTTTCCATAGCAACAGCTGTATATTGGATCTTCTTCTGCTGTGGCTCAAGTCAGGTTCCATCATTGTGACATGTACGGAAGTGCTTGTGCTGACTGCTGTCTAGCTCGAGACCCTTACTGTGCCTGGGATGGCATATCCTGTTCCCGGTATTACCCAACAGGCACACATGCAAAAAGGTGAGACATGTTTCTCAATGGAGTGATTCTTTTGTTCAGAAAAATGCTAAAGCTTATTCGGTCTTTTTTGTACCCATTCCATGAAATAACCATGATATTTTATTTAAATAAATCATAGATATATTTTGATCATAATATAATACTTGAAATTTTCCTGAAAATTACTTTCATGTATTATTGTGTATATGTATTGGAGCTGAATAGGCTTTTGGACTTTTATTTTTCCACCTGGGTTTGAATCAACTCTTCCCTTTTCTAAAATTTTTTCTGGAAGACATGAAAGAAGTTTAGACAAATGTAAAATGTGGAAATGGCAGGCCAGCACTCTTGAAGGATTCAAAGACTTAAAAAGAAAATAAATAAATAAGTTCTGAAATACATCCTGCAAGTCTTCTCTACCAGCTGGTCTTCATTTATTTCATTTTGAAAGTGAATATTTTAACTCCTAGGCAAATGCATGACCTGTATAATTAATGAAATGTGTGATTTAATTCAACACAAATGAAAGGTACTTAAAGACCTCCAAACTCCAAGGTTTGCAATTCATGAGGTCATTGGCATTTATTAGGGAAGGTAAATCCAGGATTCTTTTAACAGGAGAACTCTAGGTTCAGAAAGTACTTTGATAATAAAGTGTTTTTTTTTTCACTCAAGCCATATGAAATAGTGTTCACTTTTGGAAAATAAAGAAAAATATTTTTATTTCTTATAGAATAAACAATGTTTTTTTTTTCTCACGACAAAGTGACCAAACACAAAGTAAAACAAAACATAGGACTATATAATATTTCCCCACTGAAAAGTAGTTTGTATTAATTTCATTTGTTCTTACTACTTAACTTTGGATTACTTTTTTAAAAAAAAAACTTTTTCAGATTTAATTTAACCCAGTTTAGTGTAATTATTTCTTATAGGTTTACACATATAGTACAATCTCATTTAAAAACTCCATTAACTAAAAAATTTGTTAATTTGACCTGAGCCAAATTAATAGTCCAATAAGTATTAAAATACATGATAAGCCAATAGTGAAATGAGGAATGAGGTTTTCAAAGGACATTTATGAACTAAATAATTTGCCAATAATATTAAAAACTTGAGCAAATTAAATCCCACTGACTCAGGAGACTGAGATAGGAGGATCACAAGTTTAAGGCCAGCCTTAGCAATTTAGCAAGTCCGTGTCTCAAAATTTAAAATAATTGAAAAAGAAAGAAAGAAAAAACTGGGGATATGGCTCAGTGGTAAAACACCACTGGGTTTAATACCTGGTACAAAAAAAAAAAAAGATTAAGCAAATTAATTGATTTTATAAAATGCATGTTGATATTTGAAAACAATTCTTGAAGAAATATACCCATATGAAAATGTTTTTTATTGATTTATTATGGTACCATGTACAAGGGCTACGAAGAAACATTCACTGGCCCTTATCTACTATAAATCAGAATCTAAGTTCGAGGTTTGAACTGAAAATAACCATGTAGTAGCTCACAACTGAACATGTCAGCTTCCAGACCTAGTGCAGCAATAAAATATTTTATTCAGTTCTCAAAATAACCCAGTCTTTAAGGTCAGGCTTGGAGGTAGAGATATAAGGAACAATTGTCTGTGCCTTTGCATAGATGCTCAGGGAAAGCCATGCAATTCCAGGATTCAGGAATGAAAAAGTAGGACTCCAGGGTGAAAAAGTAATTTGTAAAAAGTATTTAATACTAGTGAATATTTTTATCTTTATTTAAATTTATTTTAACTGATACATAAAAACATAAGTTGTACATATTTATGGGTTATCAAATGATGTTTGAACACATATATATTATATATGATTAAATCAGAGAGAACACATCTATTGCCTCAGTTGCCATTCTTCATGGTGGAAAGATTAAAAATTGTTTTCTTTTTTTCAAAACACATGGTCCATTATTGTTCCTGCAGTCCCCCTAGGAAAAGCAATTTTACCAAGTTACTAGAACTAATTACTTTATTGTTTAGCAACAATAAAAAATGTTTATAAGCCTTGCACCAAATGCTTTTAATAACAAGGTTTTGTATGAGTGATGGTGAATTTTAACTGAGCTGTTTAAATAGATGAATAATTTTTGGTATAAGGTGCATCTTAAGATTGTACAGCCACAAGGATGGTAATATTTTAAAAAGGATAAAGGAACTTGGAAAAAGTGAAAGGAATAGGCAAATAGTAGAAAAGTAATGGATTGAAGTCAGCAGCCATGCTCATAAATGAGTTAGTTCAGTTCAGACACGTAATGGAGATCTTTCAGTGGTTAGGGTTCTTTTGAACCATCACCCACCCCTGAAGGAGAATTTTTTTTTGATAAATTCCAGCACATGATGGGAAAATAGTTTGCTTTTATAGCAGATCATTTTTGCTTCAGACCTGAATAGAGCCGAAATTGAAAACCAGTCATTAAAATAAATACTTTTTTGCTCACAAAGTGAAAATGAGTCAACAGGGGAAAAACATTAATTCACAATCCAAACCACTTGTTTAAAATGGTCTTCCAAAATCCACCATAATTTATAAAGCTCTGTCTCTTTACCGCCTTTGCTTTTACATCTTGTCTGTTTCCAGTGTTCTCTTTAAAAGTTTTTGTAAGGCTAGAGATATAAGAAAAATATGCAACATTGGGAATGAAAAGCAACTTTGCTCATTCTTGAACTCCTGATACAAATACATGCATTTTTTAAAATGTTGAAATAAAGAACAATTATATTGGGATTATATAAAATGAAATTAAACCTTGTTGGAGGATATGTCTTTTCTTAAAAAACATAAATGTTTGCTATGATTTTAAACAATTATTGCATACTTAATACTCAAATTGCTTGAGAATTATGATTTCTGGTCTCTTTATTCTCAATCACTAGAATAATAATATTGATTTAACACCATCTATAAAAAATGAAAACTATTTCCCATTTCATTTTTTTACCCTGCTCTATTATTTATTATTGTTCAGTGAGATTTAGATTCCAAATATTGAAGTAATACTCAATGAATAAGGAATTAGCAACAGTAGTTTAATTTTCATCTAGATCTGCTGTCAGTTGTGTAATAACTGTACTAGTAGAAATAATAGCATAAAACTTTCTACTTCAGTTTTTTTTTTCAAAGTTATTTTGTTCAATCTAGCTCAATAGAATGTTCAACATGGCACTTTTTGGTCTTTGTAAAATTTCAGGCCTTTAGGTAAGGTTTTCTAATCACCAGTCTCTTTATTTAAAACAAAACAACATATGCTCTTGTTGTAGTTCCTAATCCTGAAATTTGATTGGAAATGTTTATCCACCCTAGCTTTTGATATGTGTTAAGCTGTTAAAAAGATCAGAACCCTTATGTGAGAAAGCACTTCATCTCTTGAAATAGCATCCATTATAATTAATTCACCAACCAAAACACCTATTTGAGCAGTGTTACAAAATACACTGTAATCTATAAACCTATGACTTTTTCTCTCCCTTGCTCTTATAATGTTCCAGAGCAAAATAAAATTGAGATGGTAATGGATTTTAGGTGTCCTTTAGCTAACTCCATTTTAAAAGCCAGAACACAAAGGGTGGGGAAAGGGAAGAGACACCTACAGGTGGTACATGTGTTGGTGGGGGCACTGGGATGTGACTCTGGTTCACTCTCCTGCATCTTATCACTGCATGTTGTTGAGACATCTCATTGTGACTTTGCAAGCTTTACCATTACCCTCTGGGAAAGCTCCTGCTTTGCCTTCTGTTTTTTTTTTTTTTCCTCAATCCTGAAAAAGCTCCATGATGTGAAGCAAGTGGTATTTTCCACGTTTACTTAATACTTCTATTTTAATCTCTAATTTGAATTTTTCAAATATACCATGGCACTTGATTTCAGAATTACACTACTCACAATGATAATTTCCATGGTTTAATGACTTAGAAAGATGCTTAAAAATTTAAACCTTATATAAAGCCTGGAAATATTTTCCATGAATTTAGAATGTTGTGCTCATTTTAGTTATATAACAATATAACGAATACAATAAATGAACAATTTATACAATAAGAAAATATATTAGAAGTGATCCTAGTTCTAATAGGTATATTGAAGGAAAAAAACCCTAATTGTTTTTAATCATGCTAGATGCACGGTATACAGTTAGACATGTATAACACACAAGCCTATTGAATAGAGTCATGTACTTTCTATTGTATATGAATAGATGAGTAAATTAAGTATATTATCAATTTATCTCATTTTCCTAGAAACTATTTGTGCCAATTTATCATTATGGCACTAAAGAATAAAATACTTCAATTCAAATGTCAATTTTCACATAAACTTTATTAAATGTAAGAGTTTTATGATAGTTTTTACTCAAATATTCTAACTCAAATCCTATTGACCTATCTACACATATCCCTTGCCACTCAAGACACCCCTTTCAACAAAAGGCTTCTTGTTGAATTAAAATTTTAACAAAATTTAAAGAGAAATTTGTTAAATTATCATTTAGGGAACCAGAATTCAAGCTATGTAAACATTTAAAAAATAGTATTAGATGAGTGTCAACTATTGAAAAATATTTAGTGGAGAAATTAGAAAGATGAAACTTGGATGTTATGCTTGTTTCATATGACTGATCAGGTTTTCAATAGCAGAGTACTCCTTGAATCTTTAATGTGGCTGAGTATATTTTAAAATCTGGAAAATTGAAACCTGAACATCGTCTAAAATACATTTTCTTTCTTTCAGACGGTTCCGCAGACAAGATGTGCGGCATGGAAATGCAGCTCAGCAATGCTTTGGACAGCAGTTTGTTGGTAATCCATAAAAAAATCAATTGTTATGAGTAACTTGGAGTGTTTATTGATGATAACTGCACATTTCTTAAAATGAGTCTCTTTCTTTGTGATTTGTATGTACTAGAAAAATGTTGTTGAAAGCTTTTGTTTTCGTCCATGAAGTTATGATTTTGTGGGCTTGATATGATTTTTTTCATAATTAGAAAATAAATTTCATCTGAATGAATACTTGATAGTAGACCTCAAAGCCGGGGTAATCCTAGAACAAGAATGTAGTCTAATTTATGTGGCTGCTGGCACAATGATTTGCAGAATTCATCTCTTCATTTCATAACTTATTTTATCAAATGTGATACAACTTGAATCAATTTACCTACGAAGATTTGGAACAAAGAGAAAAACTTTTCCTGGAGTAGAATAATCCTAGAACTGGTATTGGTGGTCCATGAAGTATGGAGGTCTAGTGGGTTAAGGATGAGAGGAAATTTCAGCTTGCAAGGAAGTTTAACAAGACAGAAAAAACACTCTCCTGCTCTTCATATCATGACGGATGATGAAAAGGCTGCATTTCCTATTGCTGGATTCACCAGGAAGTAGCAAGAGGAAAAGGCACTGTGATTGGGAGCTCAGCAGTGGCTCCATCCACACTCAGAGATGCAGTCCAGCACAACCTAGAACCAGGTTGACTTAAGAGTCACTGCAGCTTTCTTAAGACAGGGAGCACAGAAGGGAATTAGAATAATGGACATGCTTCTAAAGGAACCATGCCATGCGGTGGTCCCTAAATAAGGAGTCATCTGGGAGCTATGTCCAAGTGTGCTTTTTTCCATCAATGATTTCTTGGCCATGACACATCATAGGCTCAGTTCCTGGAATACAGGTTTGAGGATACAGTGTTGGCAGCATAAAGAAGAGGAGACCTCTCTGCAAGGACATAAAATGATAACCTCCCCTTGGATCCTGCTTCAAATAGTGGGACTCACAGAGATGAGACCTTCTAGCTGGATTTTTATGATAGTCTCTTTATGATTTTATAAATAAAGAAAAAGATCCATGTGTGTGTGTGGCGGGGGGGGAGACTCAAGTCCTAGGAACACTAGCAAGAGAAGAAGACATGGAAAATTTAAGGATCAGTTTTGAAGGTGAGAGGATTCAGGTATAGGGGAAAATGCTGGAATCTAGCTATTGAATTGAATTCATCTTGGTTAAAATAAACAAACAAAAAAATTTATTTCCTTTTATTCTCCACTGCAAGTAAGTACACTTTCCTGCATGCAGGTTTGAATTCAAATCTTGAGAGAACTGTTCTGGTCCAAGACATAGAATATAATCAAGAAGCTCTGGTTTGTAAAGGCTTTAGTTCAGTTCTGTACCTTTTCTTACAAAGACGCCCAACACCTGGGTGCGAGCCCTTGTCAGGATATCCCTTACGCTTGTGATTATGTAGTGCCAGATCACTCAAGATTTCTGAATTCTGCTTTTGTTTGTAGCCATGAATTTGGTTTTATGCCTTGCTAGAACATATGGTGTTCACATTCTTTTCCCTGCCATATCAATGAATGCTGCTGTTGATTTCCTATGAGTTTAACATTGATGGACCTTTTTATCGTCTTTATTCTCCCATCATTTTGAAACCAAATCCCAGTTGCCTCCTTTTGCTTGCTTGCCTTTTTAATGCCTAGATTTTGGCATGCCACTGTCTAAAAAAATTTATTTCTCTACATAAATCCAGTAGGTAATTAGTTACTCATGTTGTTTCAAGGATTTGATTAAATAATATTTTTTTAAAAAATTATTTACCAGTAACATCAAGTCTTAAGTTTGGTATTAACATTCCTGTTGTAGGAGACGCTTTGGATAAAACTGAAGAGCGACTGGCTTATGGCATAGAGAACAACAGTACTTTGCTGGAGTGTACCCCACGATCTTTACAAGCAAAAGTCATCTGGTTTGTACAGAAAGGACGTGAAACAAGAAAAGAGGAGGTAATTCATAGCTACACTTGGTGTCAAAATATGATTAAAATGTTTAAAACAATAACAGCATCAACATTAAACAGGTTGAATAATAAAGCTGTAAATCATATGTATGAGACATTAATAGAAGCGTTCTTGTCTACTAGCAAGAAAGGCAAAGCATCAGCTCTTTCATCAATTTAAGTAGTTTTTAGTAATGGAGGAAGTTTTCCAACATAATCTATATGATGGGAAAAGAAAGACTCAGGCGCTTTAGAGATGGAGGAACAGGAGGCATTAAGGCAGATGTATGGATCAATGTGCTGGCAGTTACTGGATAAAATAATGTGTGGAAGGAGCTGGCTATGTGGAAGGAGAGACCCAGGGCGCAAGGCAGTCAGGGAAGGTGATTTGGGCTATAAACTCAGTTTTTTCTGTTTTTTTTTTTTTGGTGGGGGTGGAGTACTAGGGATTCAAGTCAGGGGCACCTGACCACTGAGCCACATCCCCAGCCCTATTTTGTATTTTATTTAGAGACAGGGCCTCACTGAGTTGCTCAGTGCTTTGTTATTGCTGAGGCTGGCTTTGAACTCACAATCTTCCTGTCTCAACTCCCAGAGCTGCTGGGATTACAGGTGTGTACCTCTGCACCTAGCTGAGCTCAGTTTTCAAAAAAGTAGAATTACAAAATAGCAAGTAGAAGAACATTTATCTATATGAGGGAAATATATCGTGATGAATATTGGAGAAAAGGCTCCTTCTAAAGAGAAAGTTTGCAAGCTGAATAAGGGAAAGGGCTTCTAGAGACATGTCATAGGACCCAGGGAAGATCAAAAAGTGTGCATCTGATAGACAGTGAAGCAGTGGAAATCTCTACTTCATTTTAGCATGGATGATTAAACACTTATCATTAGAAGCCAAAATTACTAATTTCAAAAAAAATCACTTTTTATAACCTTTGGCTCAACTAAAAATACAAAATGATTTTGGTCTACACTCATAGTAGTACATTTTTGGAGATGACTAAATTTGTAAATCCTACATCCCTGGGATAATCATTAGAGAGAAAGATAGCTCGACATAACAAAGCCTATTGGAGACATTATAGAAATTCAACCAGGAAAGAAAAATTCTCCTACATTTTCATGACATCATAAAAATAAATATATATCCAAAATGTTATACCATATTGTGCTAAATTAAATTGTTCATTTAGTGTTAAAGTATTTTCCATTTCACAAATCTGAGGTGAAATGGTTTTTAAAATTCCAGTATAACTCACTTGGCAGGAGAGGATCTGGGAATATTCCATAGTTTCTCCTGTTGAATGGATTCAGAAGACAGAGAAGTAATTCTTTCATCAGTGGGTTACTTCATTCAGTATGTTCTGTTTCTAATTTTGGGCTCACCATAATCTGCCTCATTTGGAAATCTTTACCAAATCATTTTGACATGCTGCATCCATCAATGTTGAATTATCAGCTTCTTTTTCATATTGTTGATATAATCTGTTCTCCTTTTCCATAATTCCTAGTCACTGTTTAAACTGAATTCAAGTTTCCCTGACTGATAAATATATACAGGTATTTGAAATTTCATATCAACTCTCTGCATAAAAGTTATATAATTATTACATAATTCAGGGTTTCTATAGACATAGTAATATATGTATTGAATTATTCACAAACTAAAACAATACAAATCACAAATCCCTGACTTCATCAAAGGCTGAATATGTCATATCTTCAAAGCAGAATGATTTTTCAAGGGATTCCTGAGTTTTATTTAAAAACCATTTTGCATTTATTTTCATTTCGATGCCTCGTTTACTATGAGACATATATAAGGTAGTCACATTTTAAAATCTAGATCTTTATAAAGGCTAAGCTCACCTAGCCCAATTCTTACATCCTATGGGAAGTTTGTTCGAGAGTACCCCTGAAAATGTTCATCAAGGCAGAAAAGAATGATGCTACAAACCATAAATCATTAATTGTCAGACCATAGAGTATATGCATCTTCCCCTTTTTGGGTTAGAATGTTTGATTGTAGGGTTCCTGCCCGTTTCAAGCTTCTACTCTGTGCCTATTGGACTTGGCCCTCTGAAATTATCCAGAAACAACATATTCTTGTGGACAAAATTTTTGCTTAATCTCTGGAAACTCTATATAACCAAATTGTTGGAAAGCATCTAAAAACTTAGTTATCTAGTTTATAAACTCTAAAATGAAGCAATTCTCTCAAATATGCACTTATAGCTTCCTGCTTCTCTATTTAGATTGTTCAAAATATTGAACACAATCTCTATGTATTTATTATTTGCATAAATACTTTTGAAAGTCTGATTTTGTATGTATTTTGATTTTTTACATACTATGTATAGCTATATTTCTATGTATCTTCCCTTGACTGGATGACCTGGTTAATTATGATGTTATAGTTGCTATGAATATATTAAATAAATATAAATATATTAGGGGCTATAAATATCCTGAGGGAAAAGATACTTAATAGTTTTAATAGAAGAGGCTATTCTTTAATATGTCCCTGTTGCAACAGAAACTGTGGTAGGTGCCTTGCCCTGTCCCTCTCTGTCACAACTGAATAGTAGATATAATTATCCCCATCTTACCCATGCAGAACTAAAATTCAATATCATAACTTATACACAAAGTCAGTAATACCCCTGAGGTTTGAACTCAAATACTCCTGACTCCAAGGCTATGCTAATTTACATTCATTCATTTTCTAAGTATCAAGAACTGTGCCATGTGCTTTTTACAGAATATACCATTTCATTCTAATTATTTTTGGTTTACAACTGAGATGCACAATGTTTAATAATTTTTCTGGTTACTCACAGCTTGTAAAAAACAAATTCAGATCCAGGCCTCTATGTTTATTCTATTAAACCACAAAACCTTCCAAGATCAGCTTTCCAAATGCAGTTTCAGATGCTTTGGGGCAGGGAACAAATGGAAAACTGTTCATAATAAAGGTCTGGAATCTGACTTTGAAAAATGCTTCTGGTACCAGCTTGGTCATCATATCTGTGTTTCTTCACTGGAGTTTAGTGAAACCTGCTGCTGTGACATTGGTGACAAGGGCACTATTCCTCATGTCTAAATGTCTGAGAACCTGTGCATAATTGAGCAGCTCCCACTTTAAGCTATGATACCTTGAAAGAGTGTTATATGTCAGTGGATCTCTATTCTTAAAGTGTCTTTCAAGCTTCTACTCTGTGCCTATTGGTAGAAGGAGGCATCTGTGTCACAATAAATGTGCTGTATTATTTGAGCTTGTGTAGATATAAAACTCAGAGTATTTTAGCTTACTTTCTTGGATTTTTAACTACAATAACGTTTAGTTCATCAATAAAAATGTATTAATCAAATGCTTTTCTATCCTGCTTTCATAGAAGTTATATTCTGGAGGGCAATACTACTATTAAAAATAACAATATTTCATGTACCAGGTAGTGGTAAAGGGAAAAATATAAGAGAGATTACTTGCAGAGAGACATCACAATTTTAAAGAGCTAGTTATAGAAGATCTCACTAAGAAGGTCACCAAGAAAGCGAAAGTTGAGAAGAAAGAATAGGCCACATGACAAGATGGGACAAATTTCTGGACATTGGAAGCAGTAGATGCCAAAAGCTTCTGAGGTAGGAGTGCGCTGGTACAGTTATAGAACAACAGTGGAGGGATGGAGTAACTGAAGGAGAGTGAGCAATAGGGAGGTGAATAGACCCTGAGTCACAGAGGTGATATAGAGCTCACGCAGGTCTTGTAGGCCACTGTAAGGGGATGTTGGTACTTCTTCTAAATTAAATAGAAAGCCGTTAGGTAGATTTGAGCATAGCTGTGGCATGATTTGGCTTTACAAAGATCACTTTGAACTCTGGCATGGTGTCACTTGCCTATATCCCCAGGAACTCAGAAAGCTGAGAAGGATAATTACAAATTTGGGGGGCCAGCCTCGGCAGCTTTGCAAGACCAGATTCAACAACTTAGTGAGACCCTGTCTCAAAATAAAAAAGGAAAATAATTGGGTATGTAGTTCAGTGGGAGAGCACCTATAGGTTCAATCCTCAGTACCAAAAAGAAAATCGGTTTGATTATTTTTTTATTTTTTTTGCTTTAAGTACGTTCTATGTGAGAGTAGTGATGAAGGTAGAAGCAAGCAGTCATTGAAGGACATAATATTAAAATATGAAACTACATGTTCAAAGACACAACATTGGCTCTTATGTGTCACAGACCTTCAATACTCAGTGATGTACAAATGATTACCTCTCACATTAAGTAGTTGAATGCTTTGTCATATGTGCTTTCCAATGTTACTGAGGATTGTGAAGGCATATCACATCTCAGATGGAATACTTTTTCAACCTTTTGCTCTCTTCCTTCTCTTTAGATGTCTGTAATTGGTGTCTTGAACTCAAAAATATTCACTCAAAACTAACTTTAGTAGATGATAGATGATTAATAATTTATAATGTAGCTCTTGTGAATCCCCAAGACAGAAATGTGAACAAGTAATTACATTGTGTTCATTACAATTCTGTTGATTCCAAAGGAAAAGAAAACCATCTTAACCAGTAAGTGTGTTTGAAGGTGACATTTACACCAAGTCTTAAATGATAAGCAAAAGGTACTTAGCAGAGTAAACGGTACATATCCTGGAGATGATAAGCCAATGTTCATCCCTTAGATGAACCTTTAAAGTACTCTAGAAACTGGCCTATAGATTTGGGAGACAAGCAAGATGTCAAGAAGGCCATTTGTGAAGATATATCACAGAAAGATGTTTGGTAACATGAACTAAAGAGTGATACTAGCTGTGTGTGGTGGCACAAGCCTGTAATCACAGTGATTTGGGAGGCTGAGGTAGGGGGATTACAAATTTGAGGCCAGCTTTAATAGTTTAAAAAAAATCCTACCTCAAAAAATAATTATAAAAGGGTTGGGATGTAACTCAGTATTAAAGCACTGAGTTCATTTTCCTGTACCAAAAAAAGAAGAAGAGGAGGCAGAAGAGGAAAGATAACGTGATGGAAGGGAAAAGACAGATTTGAATTTTTATGAGACAACATTGAATGAACTTGATATTTGAAGTAAAGGAGAAGCAATAAAAAATTAATCCCATGTTCCTTGTTTGGGTGGATGTGTGCCTGATGGTACGGTAACATGATTCAAATAATCTGGGGTTAGACAGCAGGTTTTAGAGAAAGATTATGAATTCATTTTTGACCCCATTGAATTGGAAACTCCTGTACAGCATTCACATAGAGCTCCCTGTTGATATATTCATTATTAGTAGAAAGATTTGAGATGACAAGAGATATTTGATAGATATCAGCAAAGCAGTACTAATTATGTTTAAGAAGATACTAAAAGAAAGAACAATGTAGCAAAAATCATTATGTTACTGTTTGCCATTCACTATCCTAAGAATTATATGTATATTAATATTTTTAATTCTGGAAGTAGTCCTATAATAATGTAGATACCTTCATTGTCCCCTTTATAGATAAAGAAACTGAAGCATAAAGAAATTGAGTTATTTGCATAAAATCACATGGATCATGAAGTGAGCCTGAAGTTGAACTCAGACAGACTGGTTTCAGTTTGGGGTCCATAGCCACATACACTGATGCCTCCTTTGGCATAGCATAACCTTGCAGAACAGGTAATTAAGAACCAAACTGAATTAATGCTGTAAGCAAGGGATATCCCTGTGTTGAAGGAAAAGTTAGATGACATACTCTAAAAGATGATGTAAAAATAGAAAACAAGTAATAATTATAGTTACATAGCAAGTACATTCATTTAGAACTTGCTATGTAGTCTATGGTATTATAAGTACTTCATGATTAGTAGCTTTTTAAAAAATTATAACATTTCTCTAAGAAAGTTAGTATTATAAAGTACATTAGTAAGATGAAGTTAAATAACTGGCAGTATCTTTACTGTAGTATAGCTTAAGTATTTAGAAACAATGAAGGCAGGAGATTATGAGATAATTGAATCTAGGGACAAGGAATTAGATAGGATAAAGTAATAAAAAAATTGAAAAAAAAATGCAGAAAATAAACCCCTAGTCTCTAGTGAGAATAGTTCAATGGAATGGTTAGGCTAAAAGCTATGTAGCAATAATGGGGCTGTGCTGAATGAGACCAGCTGGTGTTGTGTACTGTACCAAAAGGTTAGGACGAGAAGGAGAGGTCAGCAAAGGAAGATGAGAGTAATAAGATAGTTTATTCAGTTACTTTTAGGAAAAGAGTGACTTGATTTTGTTGAAGCAAATTAGCCCTAGAGAAGAAAATGTTCAGCTAATTGATGAAGCAAGATAAAAAAAATATGTGAGAGAGAATACAATCACAGCCCAAAGTTCTAAAAGCAGCCAAGACCCCTCATTCTCTGAATTTGAAGAAAAGAAAATAGTTTATTAAAGTGAATAAGGTAATTTCATCCTTAAAACTAAGTTTAGCTGTTCCAAAGGTCTTCTAAAGCATTAATTCAATTTGGTGGCCACATATATTTTTACAAATTTTTTTTTGAAATACCAACCCCAAATCTTCTTTACATGAAGAGTACATAAGTTACTATTTTTGCGTGTTCACAGAAGAAAAACTAAATTAGAAGTACAACTAAATCAGCACTATATCATACTTTATTAACTCTTAATTCCTACAACTCTATAAGCTTAAATTTATAAGCCTACAAAACAAATGCAAAAATTTAGCCCAAGCATCCTTAATAAAAGAAATCCATTCTTGTTAAGTCATTCAGTTGAATAATTGAAACAATTCTCTTTCTTTAAAATGCTAAAATTCTCTTTCTTTAAAATACTACATTTTCAAACTGACTCAATGAGGGGAAATTTAAGGTCCCTGTTTTTCTGATATATACATATTTATTAATTTATTGTGTACAATTTTTAATTATAAGGAAAAACCTGCTTTCTTCAAGCTATTCAGGAGAACAGTAAATATTTTCTCACTTTATTATGATACACAGTTTGAATGTTCTCAGTTTGCAATATGTTATTTTTAACCTGTAAGTTTTCTGTGACTCTGACAATAGATTAAAGGGTTCAAATCTAGCCCTCTACCTCTTTTGTAAATGAAATTTATTTTGAAAACTGCCATGCCCATTTACTTACCAAGTATCTATTGCTATTTTCCTGTTATAAAGTCAAATAGTTACAATAGAGATTCTCTGACTGGCAAACCCCTAAGTGTTTACTATGTAGCTTTTTATAGGAAAAGTTTTTGGCCCCTAATTTAAAGGCTCAATGAAAATTTGTGTACCTTGTAGCCTTATTAAATAAGTACTACTGTGAAGTGAATAATTAGTATTATTGAAAACTACCTCCATTTTTGGAGAAAAAAAAATCTATTAATAAACAATTAAGTGCTAAAATAAATTTTTTTTGCGGAGAGCTAATATTTCCTTGCAGTGAATTTTCAAATAAATCAGACAATGTGAATTTCGTGAAGTACATTCTTCTGAACTTTTGCATTTAACCTTTTAGTGACAAAACTACAATATAGCCTAATGACACTGTAACAAGTTTGAGTTCAAGGAGTGAGTTGAACAAACTTACATGAATCTCCTCTAGGGAAATATGGGGGAAACCAAATATTTGTGATATTTTTATGCCTATGCCAGGGTGGAGTAAGATAACTAAGCAAGCTGCTGGTCCATAAGTCCAGCGTCCTGATTTATCATATTGATCCTTTGGTAAGCATGGAGGACTTGTTTTCTCCTTGATACTACTTGTATTTTCTTCATGAATTTTTTATTTAAGGGAGAACATGAGTTTGTGTGTCTCAAGTATATCACTTTAAAATAACCTTTTGAATGCATGATGTAGACTTCAAAGAATATACAAGTGTGTGTGTTTATTATGGAAAATCCAAGATACAGTGTAAATTGACATCAAAACTCCAAACTTTCAATAACAATTTACTAAATTCATTTTTTTAACTCTATGCCAAATGTTGTCACTTCTCACCTCTGCTTACAGACGACCCACTAAATTCATCAAAGTCAATTAAATACTTTTGAGAAATCTAATAGGCCTAGTTAAATTATCAATCAACAACTCCTTCCACTTAGAATTCATTGTTTCTGGGCTCAGTCTGTACAGACTAAATTAAAACCTGGTGGGTTTTTTGTTGTTGTTGTTTGTTTGTTTGTTTTTTTATAGTTCAATACAGTTCTCTAAAAAAAACAAAACAAAACTAATGCAGTACACAAGTTACACCTTTTAATATTAAAGTTATGTCATCCAAGCTGGGAAAGTTATGAAGCAAAATCTCATTCATATTCTTCCATCTTGTTTGCTAGATGACTTCTGTCGTCTTTGTCTTCACCTAGTCTACCCTTGACCGGGAATGTGAGTGACCAGTAACAGCTATAAATTGACATTTTTGTCTGTATACACATGCATTGAAAGCATGGGGGCTTGTTCCATGTGAATATTACTTTCTTGTTTTTCCTGTTTTCATAACAGAAAGTGCATGAACTCTTGCCTCATTTGAAACATCTGTTTAGTAGTTTTGATGTTTCTGCTTTCAGTCTATTAAGAAATGCCCATCTTTTCTAAACTTGCAACTCTTTACAGAAAATAAATATTCCAAATTTACATGTTTTAGCCTTGACAAAAATATTTTTATAGTATCATACATACCACATATTCTTTTCCATTCTGGATTGATTAGTATGTTAGCCCATTCATTTCATTTTTTCCCTTTGTGGTGGCAAAGACATAGCTTCTGTAGTATAATGGAAAATGGTTGCTCTGAGAAGTGGATATAGAATTTTAATTGTTAATTTTCCAAGAGAACAGGGAGTATTTTAAAAATGAAATGTATCTTCCGGGAGTTATGGATACAGAAACAGAGTTACAGTTCTCTCACTGAGAATGCTCTGACTTTGAGCATTTGATTTAATGAGGTAACATAGCAGTTCAGCAAGTGCAATATACAGAGATACTGTAAACAACCAAAAGTACTGATTCTGTCCACTTGTTAATTCTTCTTGTTGCTGGGTAAATTTTGGCTTGTGTGGTCTAGAAAATGAAAAAAAATGTGTGCAGCTACTCTAGCATATAACTGTATATCTGGACCTGATTGTTTGAAACACATAGAGTAGCTTATAGGCCACTGCACTTAGGTATCTGGTCCCCGTCCTACCCTGAGATATTGCCTTAAGGAAATGTACTTATTGTGCTGTTCCCATTGGTCACCTCTCTCTCATTTTATGTGAACACACAGATTTTTCTGAGGTCTCAGTACCAAAAAATAATAGACTGGTCATAGGAGTAATTTAAAAAGTATATTTTAGAGACATTTCGAATCTTAGACTTATCATACTTTCCTAATTTCTTTAGTCATTAGGAAATTTCATGTTGAATTTATAGTAGTACAGCACTTCCATCTTCTGTCATCTTAATTTCCCTTTATTCTGTTATTCTTTCTATGGAAATTATAAATAAAATTTTTCTTTTAAACCTGTTTATTTTGATCAGTATTTCTAAAATCCTTAATCCTATGATGGTACCATATTAGAGCTTGAACAGATCTAAGAAAAATTTCTTACCAAACCAGGTTAATCTTTAAAACAAAAAAAAAACCTAGAGATTTTTTGAATTTTTATTTCTATCTTTGGTTCTTTTTTTTTTAAATCTCAGATGTGTGATTTAGTTAATCATACTGCTTAGTGTTCTCAACATTCTCCTCCTTTCTTACTTGTCTCTATTTTTCCTGAGCCCTTTCTCTATTTGCCTACCTGCTTCCTGATGTGAAGTCCAATTCTATTTGCATAATGAACAGGTATACAACATGTGAGTATGCATGAACTGTAAAACTAAATCTATTATTTTATGTATCCTATTCTATTTCTTTCTTTTAAAACTCAACACTATGGTTTACATTTCATAACTGTTACTGTTGTTGGTCTTTGTTTCCTTACTTCTAACTGCTAGTTAATATCCCATAGCAAACACACACACATTGTTCTTAATTGATTTATTCCCCTAAGAGGGAGCACCCAGTGTCACTTACTTCTACTATCACAAGATTAGTCATCATTTATACAAATAACCTCCATAGATCTTACTGTACTTTTCTGCATGGTTTTCTGTCAACATCCTTCATTTCTTTAAGTATTGTCAAGTAGCTTTCAGAGTTTCTTCACCATCTGCATTTCCAAAGTTGTTGCTGTGGGCTCTTATTTCCCCAAATCTTTGCCAATATTGAGAACTAAGTAAACAATTGGGTTTCTCTTCTCTGAATTGCCTACTTACTTTTCTCATTTATTTCTATGTATGTTGACCTCAGGTTCTTTACATTTTATAGACATTAATTCAATTTTAATATAAAGGTCCTATATCTCCTCTTTGATATGCTTTTTAATGTTTTTATTAGTGCATTATAGTTATACAAAATAGTTGGGTTCATTTTGACATAATCACACATGGATGCTATTTAACGTTTTTTGAATACAAAGTTTTTGTCACATTATGGTTTTGAGTTATTATTCATGATGACTTTTCAGCATCTTCTTGAATCAAAAATAAGTTTCCAGTTCTACATTTTTATTTTCTATGTAGTATGATAGATTTCCCCAAATAAATTAGTAAACAGTTCACCCTGAATCTACTAGGTAAACCATCTCGAACATACATCAAATTCATAGTATAAAATGCTTTCAGTAAAATAAAATATTGTTTTCATGCCATCATATTAAATACATTTTTTGCAAGTCAACCATTGTATATATTAAAGAGAGGTCAGATAAGCAAACAAGAAATAAACTTATAAATTGCTGGATTTTATTTCTTGACCAAACTGATTTCATTACTTAAAAAAAAAAAAAGTCTGAATTAGACCAGTTCCTGGCCTGTGTCTGTCCCTTTCCTATGGAAAGTATAGAACCATATGGTGGATCCACATGAAAATCACTGCTTCATCCTGACCAGCTACCAGATGTGCAGAATTCTTTGTTCAATTACTTTTTTTTTATTTGACATTAAAGAACATACTGAATCAATCTTTATAGTTAAGAATATTAAAACCACTTTCAGTAAGAAATTCTGTATTTATATAGATTGCCTATAAGAATATTTGATAGAAATGATATATTATGTACCATCCTCTTGACCAAGGAAATCTGGTCTGCAGACATAGAAGAAGCAAGCTGTATGAAAACAATCCTGTAATCAAGAGTTGATGTTGAAGGTACCCAAGTTAACTTAAAGTGGAGAGATCAAATCGTGGGAGGACTTCAAATGCAAATTTCTAAGTTATTTTTTATTTTCAGCTATTTAACTTTCAAGGTGATTTAACCTATACAATATATGGTCCTCCAGACTGAAAGTTAAAATAGGTCTTATTTCTCACTTTATAACATGAATGCACTCTGGCCAGGAAAGGAGACTGAAATTCTGAAAAATACACCATTTCTAATGTGAAAATAATTAATGTAGGACGATTCCCATGGTTGTCATGTTCCCAAGTCTTTGAATGTGGGCCAGTCTAGACTTTACATGCATATAATGCAGTGTTTTTTAAGCTTGAGTTTCTGATTATGAAAGACATTTTTTATACCAGACTTCAAAAAAAAAAAAAAAAAAAAAAAAACACATCCTTAGTTCCAGTGGTCAAAGATTTATGTTTAACTTCTAGTGTAGTTTTTTTTTTTTTCCTATAAACTGCTTGATGTATGCTAGTAACTGGACTATATGACTTTCATGTTCCTCATATATCATTCACTCTTACTCCAGGAGATACAGTGGAGAGGCAACTAAAGATCTTATTCACTGAGCTTGTTTGCAGATTTTTTTTTTAAGGTAACAGCAAGCTTCCATACTTTACTACAGATGTGTGAAACAGCCCTTTTTCTTTAGTTACTGACTGCTCCTGAAATCTTGCTTTCTCCCTCTTCAAATTATTATTAGATATACCCAAAAGATGTGAATGACTTTCAGATATGCTCTTAGTATTGCCCTGTGTGCTTATGGACTGTGAGCAATTAATTTTTTCTCACATGTCTGAGCACTTTACTCATTATGGAATAACTCAAAGGATTAAGAAGATAAGACTTTGTCCTAAAAAATTTCTAATATGGTTAAAGAGATGAAAGTTTCATCAGAAAAACAATTTAGGGACTATGAGTAACAGTTTGTATACTATAAATGTGAGTGGAATTGATTTTTTAAAAAGTGAAATATCTTTTTGAGCTCTAAGGAAAGTAGTTATAAAGAAAGTAAAAGTTTAACTAAGACTAGAAGGAGAATTTTTAAAAGATAGAGAGTAGAGAAGTGTTCACTACGGAAAGGAAAGAAAGAATAAGATCTAGAAGAGGGAAGTAGGGAGCTGTTACCAGGGGTGATTGCACAAGATATTATGAAAGGAAAGATTTTATTCTAGTAATGCGCTGGCTGCCCTGTCAATCATCCTTAAAAGTAGAATGTCTTCTGGGGTTGTTACCATTAAATATTCACAAGAATTAAACAATATATACGCTCTTATGTTTGTAGCTTTTATTCAAATGTAGAATAAAAATAAATTTAAAAAATAAACCAAACTATACATCATTAAAATGCTTACTTAATATGATTTTTCATTATATTAAATTATTATCTCCATGAACATAATTTGGACAGAGACTATCATGTGTGAGTATGTGTGTGTAAAACTTCATGGCTGTAGCACTGTAGTACTGATGGCTCAGTACTCAACACTTTATTAAGGTGACTTCATAACTTTATGTATGTTAGAACACAGAAGTTGTGTTTTATTTCCATTTGGCTGGAATGTATCATTAACATATTAAATCTGTCTTTGTTCTTCTTAGTATCTGGTTAACATGAAGGCTTTGAAAATGATACAAAATTGATAATAAATACATCATCTATTGATTTCAAATATACTTTATTAATTTATATTGATTATTGTGATAATAAACGTTCTTACAGGAAACTTACTGGTCTCCAGAAAAGTGCCCATCCCACTAACTCTGGTTTGAGAAGCACTACATAAAGGTGGTTTGGGGTCTAGATTTAGAAAGGCAAGGTCTGGTTAACTGAATAATTCTCATCTACTTGGACAAGCAATAGAGATTGAGTAAGTTCAGGAGCAAAGGAAGAAAAGTGAGTTCTCAAGTTGAGCCTCATTTATTGAAAGAAAGAGAAAGATGCCATAAAATTAACTGAAGTACTATTGTTAAATATCTGCATGCAATGTTGCATGCTCAGGTGTGTAAATGTTAACAGGAGAAATGATGGTGGTAAAGGAGAGAGGACACTTTTACAGGGGTATGAGAGAGTCTGGTTGACAAAATGAGACAGGGTTCATTCATTCAGGATGAGAAGAAACCAGTCTTAGGAAAATCCCTCAAGGCAGAGGCAAGAGCAGAGATCTGAAACAGAGGCAAGCTGAGCACTACAGTAGGAGCAGGGAGGAGGAATATTTGGAGGAATCTGCTATAAGGCAAGGTCCAAGAAGTGGTCATGAGAGTCTAATACTTTGGCAAAACTAATGAAGAAGGGGCTGGGGATGTGGCTCAAGCGGTAGCGCGCTCCCCTGGCATGCGTGCGGCCCAGGTTCGATCCTCAGCTCCACATACAAACAAAGATGTTGTGTTCCCCAAAAACTAAAAAATAAGTATTAAAAAATTCTCTCTCTCTCTAAAAAAAACACATACACACACACACACACACACATACTAATGAAGAAGAAAGGGTGTTTTCCAGGGTCACCAGTGAAGAAATGTTGATAAGAACTGTTATGAGTTGGATTTGAGGACACAGGGAGAGAGAACTACAAATGATCAGAAGTTGGGGATAGGGGTCCTATTGTCAGAACTTCTGGGAATTAGAAAGTAGAGGGGGGCAGACTAAATGGGAAAACACCCAGTTATAGGTAGTAAAGGATCATGTAAGTCTTGTTTGTTTTTTTTTTTTTTCAATTAATAGAAAACAAAAAACAAGAGCTGATCTATATGTAAGATTCACCATCTTAGGGAAGATGGTGAAAGCAATGAAATAGAGGTATTATCTAAAGGAAGGAAATAAAACTTGAGATCAGTGAAGACTGGAGAATTGTACCATCAAGGAATGGGAAATCTTCAGCACAAACCAAGAAGGAATACAATAGAGAGCCTGAACAGTGTAATAGCACATCTAACACAGGCACAAAAAAGGCATCCAAGTAGTCACGTCCTTCCATATCAAATGCAGTCACAAATTTGAAAACTGTGCTTTAGAGTGAGCACGATCAGTGTCAGGTTGTGGTCACTGGTTGCAACAGAACCTGTGGTGAATTTATAGAGATGGTCCATAGTGGAAGAGAGCTGCACAAAGGCCTGGTCTGGAGCTGTGATGACAATGAGCATTGTGACAAGGTTCACATAAGAGTTTGTTGACCTAAGCAGGTGCTGAGAGTAATATCAGCCAACCTGTTCAGTAGGACAGACTGAAAATGGTTTTGTTTGGGTTAGCCTGTTCCTCCTTGGAGAAGTTCTTGAGTTAATGGCTCTAGCAGTACAATTTATTACCATACTATGAAAGCTATTTTACACAATTATAAATGAGCACTTTTCACATCTGGGTAATCACACTGCAACCTTCAGCTATGCAGGTCTGATCAAGGCTGGCAGTTCTGCCAGGATCTACCACTAGATCAAAACAGCATTAGTGGTCTTTCCTGCCAAGTGATTGTAGTTGTTGCCTCTACAACTCCTTTTATATTGACAAAGGTGAATACTGCTTTTATTTTTGTATTCTTAAAGAGGAAGACTGCCAAATATACTGTGAATTTTCCATCATTATATAAGATTGAGGCAACAAAGCACATTTAAGTTTTGCTTTAGCTAGAAAAAAATGTATATAGAAAAGGTAGAGGTGACCATGGATAATAGTGCACAAATCATCCTCACATGTGTTAGTTTACTTAACCTTCACAGAATCTTTCAACTTATTAGAATAGCTTAGAAGAAAATATACATAAATACCTTGGATCAAAAAGTTAATAAGTGGTGGTACCAATATTTGAATCTAGCTCTGCCTCATATAAAATTATATATTCAGTAGTACAATTATTGGTGACAAAATATGAGCTGTTCCTTGAAGGTCTTATTGTTCTGTTCTTATTCTGAATTATAATTATTTTTTATAGAAATGACATTCATAATTTATTATATCAAAAACATAAAAAAGAAATATTTGAGCCCTAAATGTGTTTTAAAACAATGTTTATTAAACTGTAGGGTCCTTTACAGTAGAATCTGGATTTCATTTGTTTGTTCTTTAATCCATGTTAATGGGCATCCTTGTAGAAATTTGGATACAGACTATCATATGTGAGTATGTGTGTGTAAAACTTCATGGCTTCAGCACTGTAGTATTGAATTCATTGATGGGGCTGTCCTTCCTTCCTTCCTCCCTCCCTCCCTCCCTCCCTTCCTTCCTCCTTCTTTCCTTCCTTCTTCTCTAAGGATACTCAATGAAAGAAGCCCAAGACTTTAAACAGAGATCCTTTGGAACCATTCATTATTATTATGGTCTGGATGGCATAAAAATCCCTGTTATTTGCTTTGTCCATCCAAGTGTTATTTGCAGTATTTGTTAAAAAATAGATCTTAAAAAACAAATGTGAGGTGTCTGTATTTCACTCTTATTACAGTGCTATACTGAAATGGATTGCTTTTCTAACAATTGAATTAATTAGGAAGAAAGCTCTCTCACTTTGCTCTTTAATCTCTTTAATCTGTTGATATGAGATGACCTCAAGATCACTGATATAAAGTGGCGTCCAATGCAGTAAGTTCAGGATACACCCTCCCACACCCCCACGTGATTTAATTATTAGAGTGTGTGTGTACACACACACGTGCACACAGACACACATATATGAAATTTAAATATATATATATATATATATATATATATATATATATATATTTGGCTTTTTAAATTTCATGGTATGGTAATGAAAAGGAAAAGCTCCAGATAGGTAGTGGAAAGGGTGATAGGTTGATGTTCTTCCTACAGCAAAATACTCAAGTGCCATTTACATTCTTGTTCTTGCAGGTGAAGACAGATGACAGAGTGGTTAAGATGGAGATGGGTTTACTCTTCCTCAGGGTACGCAAATCAGATGCCGGGATCTATTTTTGCCAGACAGTAGAGCACAGTTTTGTTCATACCGTCCGTAAAATCACCCTGGAGGTGGTGGAAGAGGAGAGAGTGGAGGAAATGTTTAATAAAGACTATGAGGAGGATGGGCCTCACCGGATGCCCTGTCCTGCCCAAAGCAGTATCCCACAGGGAACGAAACCATGGTACAAGGAATTCTTGCAGCTGATTGGTTACAGCAACTTCCAGAGAGTGGAAGAATACTGTGAAAAGGTCTGGTGTACTGATAAGAAGAGGAAAAAACATAAAATGTCACCCTCCAAATGGAAGTATGCCAACCCACCGGAAAAGAAGCTTCGTTCCAAATCCGAGCACTATCGCCTGCCCAGGCACACGCTGGACTCCTGATGGGGTGGGACCACCTGCTGGTTTTTGAAGAATTTATATTTGGAACATGAGAGAGAGAGAGAGAGAGAGAGAGAGAGAGAGAGAGAGAGAGAGAGAGAGAGAGCGCATTCACCTTCTTTCCATTACTTAAGTTTTCTGTAGTACAGAAATGACTATAAAGGTGTTGTGATAAATTATTCTACATACTCATTTGACTGGATAAACCTCTTATAAATGTAACTAATTTTTAAAAGAAGTGCATTGCTTAATGGCTTCGTATTATATTTATCAGAAAATGATCACAACTGTAGTTTTGAGCTTGAGCCACTTGTCCATGGAAGTTATGATTTTATTTTACCCTTGGAAGACTTAAAATTATTAGAATTTTGAAGAAAATCTAGAGAATTTCATAAGCATGGGAAATATAAAAATAAACGTTTTAATCTTTCAAAATGTTTCCTTTCTACAATAATGTAGAAGATCCAGCTATCATATATTTTAACACTCTCGTGTGAATTTCTGTAGTTCTTAAGAATTATTGTATTAATGTCGTCTAAGCCATAAGTTTTATGTAGCAGGTGTGTTGTCATTGCTGTAAATCATGAAAGAAAAATGTCACTTTGAGGCTGTGTCCTTCATAAAAAAATTTACAAAATCATATTTAAAATATTTCTGTGTTATAAAGAAAATCAACCCTTTAAATTTTACTCCAATGTGAAAAGAAGGAAGGTAAGACTACTTCTCAGAAAGGTAACAAAGACCAAAGGGATTAGAAAAAATAAAAGATTTTTGCTGCCCTCTTGTGGTATATTCTCGTAACACTTCTTTTTCTCCTGTCAGTCTAGGAAAGAGACATGAAAGCAGATTATAATGACTAACTGAAATAAAACAATGTTAATATTTATGTCATGCTTGAGGATAGAGGTAATATAAGAAATTTAAATGTAGCATTACTAAAGTTATTTTTAAACTTAAACTTTGAAGCTTTCAAAAGAATCTTCCCTGATCTAAAAGATATTCTGGAAATATGATGTTTTATTTGTGGAAAAAAAAATTTAAAGCATTTTGCTCTTAGATATCAAAACTTTCTATTTTATAAAAAACAAGAAAATTATTTCATGAATTCCTTCATCTACTGAGATCTTCAGAGCATTTTTACCTTTGTCTTATAAATATTGCCAAAGTTTTGCATTTAGGAGAATATTTATTTCTTAAAGTCTTTCCTTTTCTCACTTTAAATATCTAGCAGTTTCTTCTTAAAAAATAGGAATTTTATGAAATGTTTTATTTAAATAAAAAGAGGAAGTGGATTACACATAAAAACAATCATGAACATTTTTTTAAAAAATAAATAATACTTATTTTAATTTTCAAAGTTATAAACTATATAATTAAGAAGTTAGTATTGATTACTTGTAATGTCTTATGGTTTTATTCTAAAATTAATTGATAGATACATATTTCAAGTAAATTTTAAAAGTTCATTCAGATAAGCCTCCAAGTTCCAAAAGAACTAAATGCAAATATATGGAAAACTGATATCTGAAAAATCCACTTGCTATTTACCTACAAATCCACTGGAGGACATTGCTACTCATCAACCATAATTGAAAACATCTTATATGGAAAGCTGCTATTGAAAAACAGTATTTCAATAAAACCTTACCCAATTTGGAGAAACAGAACCATAAACACAGATCACATGTTTCTTGGCAAAGTTTGTGTCTGAAATACTCATAGTGAGCAGAAAAGCAAGAATAGTATTTTCATTAGAGCAGTTTATTGAAAAACTTTTCCCATTAACACATGAGATGGAAAAGCAGGATTTTGTCCTATTTCTGATTTTTTTCTTTAAAAAAGAAGTAAGGTGGACATGACATTAGTAGTTATTTTAATCTTAATACACACACACAATCAAGTCATGGTGATAATGATGATGTCACCTGTAAATTAAATATTTGGCAACTGAAATAATAAAGCTGATAAAATGATTTTTGTATAACATGAGGTTTTGTGGGGTTTTTGTTTTGTTTTGTTTTATACCAAGGATTGAACCCTGGAATTCTTTACCTCTGAGCTATATCCCCACCCCTTTTTTACTTGTCTTTTAAAATTTCGAGACATGATCTCACTAAGTTGCTAACATTAAATGCACAGGCAAGATGTTTGCTAAAATGAGATGTCTCTTAACCAGAAAATAAACATTTTATGTGAAATGTTTAAGTGATTCTGGGAAAATAAATCCAACCCAAAGATAGCTTGTGAAAATATTAACTTGAAATAAATCTGATAAGACAATTTTGAGGGTTCAGGTCTAAATTTAGGTAGGGCATTAAATTATATATGTATATATACATACATATATAAAAATTTATATAAAATTATATGTATATATATTACATAGGTATTTATATATATATATATATTTTTTTTTTTTCATGCATCACATATCTTGCCACATACCCACTGATGGCAGTAGCTTGAGAACTGGGAAAGAAGAAGTGACTGAGCAAGCAGTTTCCAAGATTACATCCCATGTCCCACAGCATTAATTTCCTTAATGTCTCTCCCCCTCTGTCCCCTGACACCTACACATATATACTCAAACCTCACATACTTTAAGAAAAATATGAAATACAAACCAACAATCTATGTTGCTCTGTCTTTCTTGAGAATCTGAAACCTACTACAAAATGTGTTTATAGTCTTTGTTCTGTTTGGGATTAGAGTTAAAATTCAGATTCTCCTTTGAGAAATGCTCAGACTTGGAAAATTATAAATAAACAAGTCAGTGGTTCCTCTTCCTGGAATTCAGGAAGGGTACCTACTTAGGCAACTGCAAAACTTGGAGGAGCTAAGGATTCACTTTCACCCACTGGGACACAACCTTGGTGAAGAAAACTCCTCATCTCTAGGGACACATAGCTGATAATGACTCAACAGCCATCCATCCTTGTTCCAAAGGGCACCTCCATGTAGTCGATTTCCTGCTTCTTCACACTCTTTCTATTCCAGGAGAGGATATGCAAAGAAAAGGAGCCTGCACATTCTCCTTCTCCACACAATGTCAAGGTGTCTCCTCTCTCTGCACAATGTCACCCACTGAGCGAGGGATCAGATTTTTCAGGATTACAATTTAAAGGGATTTAACGTCATTACTTAGGAGATCTCTTCCATGTCTAACATTCTATATTGCCATATTTTCTTTTGTATTAACTACTGGATATTTCAGTGTAAACCTATCAATTTGGAGAAGCAGGTATTGAAAATAGAAATAAACACTAAAAAAAATATAGAAAAAGGGAAACAGACAGTTTTTGGCTGTTTAGTAAGAAACAATTCCAAATATGTGTGTATAAGCACATAGACACACACACACTAGAGAATTTTTTTTTCCTTTCCAAAATTTGTTAACTGATTAGGATGTTCTTGCTGACTGTTTAATATTTGCTATCAGGTGTAGAGTTTTGTGTGTCTTAATAGTGAGTATAAATATTTGTAAAATTTGTACAGTACAATAAATCATTTTGAGCATTAGTGTTAGGCATGAAACAAACACAGCAGCCATTGTCCTTAAAAATGGATTGTGTTGTGACATCTTTAGCCTGTAAAATATATTAAGAAAAGTACTTAATATTGTATTTGGGATATCAGGAAAAAGTGCCACACTTAGGTTGATAATATGGAGTACTTATATTGTTTTACCTGTAACAAAAAATATCACAATGAGTTAGATTTTAAAAGAAGTACTTATTTTGCAACATTCTAATTAAATATAAATAATAGATATCCCATGAACAGGCGTTTGGTTGTAACAGTGTTATTTAAACTGGTATGTTTGTTTTATTTTATTTCATTAAAAGTATAGCTTTATATATTGGCTTTCATTATAAATTGAACATGTTCTGTTTGTGTTTAAGTGGCTTAGTTGTAAGCTGGAACACTGTATTGGGATATTTTTGTCTCTACGGTATCTTTTTGTTTTCTTGGCAGGGTCCATAACAGCATGTACCATATTATTTCTTTTCACTGATTATAAACCATGAGACTTTCAATCACCTGGTGGAAGCTTGCAGAAACCATTGGCAACGTGTCTCTTTGAGTATAACATGGATCTGCCACTCTACAGAATTTGTACCATTACATCCAATTTCTATTTGGTTCAACTTAGATGAAAAAGAAATAAATATGTACCAAACATTTGAATGCTGTTTGAAGAGTATTTCATGTTTCTGCCAAATGAACTCATTTCATATGTTGAGTCTAAATGTAAACACACAATTCCTGAAAAACAATTTTTTAAAGAATTTAGAAAAGAAGTCAATTTTCTTTCCTAAGGGGAAAAAAAAGTTCATTAATCTCATTACTTTACAGCAGTTGGACTTATTTATATGACACACCATGTTTCCAGGTCCAACAGCCAGAAATTATTTTCAAAACTTCATCAAAGCTTCCAACCTTCAAGAGATCCGGAAAATGAATTCTTAAAAAATGCCAACTATTAGAATATTGATGAGTTTTTGGAAGCTTCAAGTTCTGTTTCAATGTTTCTGAATTGTTCTTCTCTGATATTTTCCTAATACCATGGGGGGACTATTTAAATGAGGTTTAGTATTAAATGAAACGCTCTTTGAGAGTTTTGTTTTTGAAACAAATTTAATTGTTAAGTAGTTACAATATTTTGAAAGAAGAATTTGATAGTATCTGAACCCCTTGGATGTGTTCATATTTCAAACTTCCATTCGCTTATCCTTACAGCCCTACTCAATTAGTATAGTATTTGATGAACTCATTGCAAGACCTCTTTAGATGCATTGTTTTCCCCCGATCATCCAAAGGGAACAAAAGCGTGTAACCTCCTCTTTCTGCTTCTTGCTGCGCTGGTGATCACACGCAGGGCTCCCTCCCCTTCTCCCTGCACCTGTTGGGCATGCGCTCTTACAGGCCCAGCCCTTAAGGGAGGCAGAGTGAGACAGCAGCTAGGAGAAAGCCAGCCGGGATCCCTCTCACCAGATCTGTTCCTCGCCAGAGTACTTTTACAAGCACTAAGGAAATCAGGTGAGAGACTACACTGCCTGCATTTGGAATAATAAAACGAAAAGTCACAAGAAGAAGACAGGAAAGGGGGTCGCCCCTCCTACAAGGCAGCGGCCCAGGGTCAAAGAGCTGCCTCGCACTTGGTGTGGTGAGAATTCCATCCAGTCTTAGACCCTTAACCCGGTACCAGACACGCCCAGGCCCCCATGGTGAACCTGGTGCTAGGAAGAGACACAGGACCCCAACTACCAGATAGGTACTGAGCCCCTGGAACTGGTGATGGCAGGGGCGAACAGCCTCCCCCATTCCTCCTCTAACTTTTCTGAGCCGAGTGGGAGCAGGGCCTGAAAGCCACCCCAACCCCCAAAGACAGGCCCGAGTTCATACATTGCTGCTTGAGGTTAGAGTAGTGCTAGATCCTTGGCGACCTAGGCTGACACTGGGTTGCACCTTGTTTCACAGCTGTAAGGACTTAAGTCTGATGAATGTCCTGAGCCTGAGATCACACCATAACTGGCTATGAAGCAGGCCCAACCTTTAGTCTCTCCTACTGGTGTGTAGGTCTTTGCATCCCCAACATGCAGCAGACACCTGAGCACTGGTGGGAAAGACCAGAGTTTTGGCTATATCAGTTCCAGGCTGGGAAAGGGCTCAGGACACCCCCACCCTCCTTCAAAGACTTTCAGCCCCTGCAGCTTTGAGATTCAGGTATAACCCAGCTTTAGTGCCAGCCTAGGAAGCCAAGGGACTGTTTCTACCACACATCTACAGACCTCCCCAGGACAGCTTTTGCAAGTCCACTGATAATGGATGGGACTCTAGAACTGAAAACCAGTGGAAGAGACTTAAGATTGGGCCTGCTTCATAGCCAGTTATGGTGTGACCTCAGTACATTCATTAGACTATTCAAGTCCTTACATCTGTGAGCCTAGGTGTAACTCAGTGTCAGCCTAGGTCCCCAAGGATCTGCTTTCACGAGCACTGCCCCAACCTCAAGCAGCAAGCATGGTGCAAGATCCCATTTGCTGGAGGTGGGACAGGGTTGTAAGCATAAAAAATTGTCCTGGAACTTAGGGTTAGGCTCATGGGACCTAACACAGAGCCAACTCTAACAGCCCCAATCCACTGGCCTGCCTGTGAACAGACCATCTGGTATAGTTCCAGTGCCAGAAAAGACATGTGGCTTTAGTCTATTGATCTTCTAGTTAGCATCACCTATGGTTGGTTGTAGCAGTGAAGGACCACACGTCCACTTCAGCAATAGGTAGTTCATTGTAGTTTGGACCTTGGGCTTGGCAGGAGGTGACATTAGAGTATAACACAGCTTGGCAGCATTGGTGGTCAGAGGTGTGAGATAAAAGTCTAGGGGTGGTTCATCCACAGTGACTCTGCTGAGAGTTGGGCAGAATCCTACAATATGTGACCATAGGTCAGTAACTGTGTGAGGTATCTGGACCTACTCTGACCCTAGGGGAAGACTGTGGAAAGAGATCACTCTTTCTAGGTACTCTCCTATTTCTTTATGAATGATAAGTCAACAGCCTATTTTGGACAAACCTGGGCTTGTATTTTTTCCTAGTACTAAAACAGTGTAACGCGAATAATAGCAGACTTCTGGCAAATCTGGACCTAATGTGATTGAATGCTGAAAGAGTGGAAGTGACTATAGATTCAGAGAAAACAGTCTGCTTAGAATGTCTAGAAAGAGAGGCACAAACAAAGCCAGATGAGGAAGGTTGGAATAAATATTCAGATTTTCAATGCAAATGATATTGTGCATAAAGAAGCATCAGGAGGTTTTAGAAAAACCATGACTCACCTGACACTCAAAATAAGGTGCCAGAAAATGATCAGGTAGTGATCAATATAGAAGAACTCAGAATTTAAAACAATGGTTTTAAAGAAATTGAGTGAGCCTGAAGAGAACACAGAAAAAACATTTCAATACTATAAAAAAAGAAACTTAACAAGTAAATGAAAGCAATTTAAACACTCACTCAAAAAGTTCTTAAGCTAAAAAACACTCCAAAAAATTAAAAACAGTAGAAGTCATCAACTGGACAGATCAAACAAGAAAGGATTGGTGAGCTTCACCATACACACTTGGAGAAGAAAAAAGAATGAAGAAAGCCAATGGGAGAACTGGGACAGCATTAACAGAGCAAATATCCAGGTTATTAGGAACTGAGAAGAATTAGGTCAAAGGTGAGAAATCTCATTCAAAGAAATAATAACAGAAAACATCTAAAACCTAGAGAAGGATACAAATATCCAGAGACAGGAAGGTCAGAGGCAACCAGTACAATGTAAATCAGGGTGGAATGTGGTGGACATCATTATACAAAGTACATGTATGAAGACTTGAATTGGGTGTCAACATACTTTATATATAAACAGAGATATGAAAAATTGTGGTATATAATGTGTATTAAGAATTGTAATGCAAAAAACATAACAAAGTACATGTATAAAGGCATAAATCGGCGTGGATATACTTTATATACAGAGATATGAAAAATTGTGCCTTATATGTGTCGTAGAATTGTAATGCTTTCCACTGCTATCGTTTATTTAAAAAATAAAAAACCTGGAAAAAATAATAAGTCAACCTTATTATTTAGTTTAATAAGGAGTCAAATCTACCCAACACATTTTATAATCAAGCTCTCAAAGTGAATGATAAAGAAAAGATTCTGAAGGCTGAAAGAGAAAAGAAACATATTGTGGGGAATCAGTTCACTGACAGCAGAATTCTTTTCAGAAACCTTACAGAACAGGAGAAAGTGGCATGAGACTTTTACAACACTGAAGGGGAAAAAAAATAAAACAAACAAAAACCTGTCAACGAATAATAAAGTACTTAACAAAGTTATCCTTTAGAAATAAGGAAGAGATAAAAGATTTTCCCATACAAGTAGAAGCTGAAAGAATATCTCTGCACCAGACTTGTTCTACCAGAAATGCTAAAGGAAGTTCTCTAAACTGAAAGAAAGAGACATTAATAAGTAGGAAGAAAGCCAAGAACATGCCCATTTTTACCTCTTTTTACTCAAACTAGTGCTGAAAGTCCTAGCCAGAGCAGTGAGGCAAGATAAAGGAACATCCAAATTGGCAAACAAAAAGTTAAATTTTCACTACTTGCTGATGGCATCATTTTATATATCATAAACCCTACAAATTCCACAAAAAATATGTTAGAGCTAATTCATGAATTCTGCAAAATTTCAGGATACAAAATCAAATTACAAAAAACAATTGTATTGCTATAGGCCAATAGCCAGTTATCTAAAATAGAAATCAAGAAAGCAATCCCTTTTACCACAACTACAAAATATAATAAAATATCTATGAATAAAATTAACCAAAGAGATAAAAATATCTCTACACTTAAAATTATAAAGTGATGAAAGAGGTAGAAGAGAACACAAAGAAGTCAAAAGACATCCATACTTCTGGATTGGAAGAAACACTATTATTAAAATATCCATACTACACAAAGCAATTTACAGATCCAGTGCAATCTTTATCAAATTACCAATAGGATCCTATAGAAGTAGAAAAATAACAATTCTGAAATTTATATGGAACCACAAAACACCCCAGGTATGCAAACCAACTCAAGCAAAAAGAACAAAGCAGGAGGCATTATACTACCTGACTTCAAACACGCTACACAAAGCTGTAATACAAAATAGTGTATTATTGGTGTAAAGACAGACACACAAAGCAATGGAACAGAACAGAGAACCTTGAAGTAAGACCATGCATCTACAGCCAACTGATTTTCAACACAAGTGTTAAGAGCATCCTTCGGAGAAAGGTCAGTCTTTTCAGTAAATGGTATTGGGAAATTGGATATGCACATGCAGAAGAAAGAAGCTAGACCTTAGACACCCCACCCTCCATTACAAACATCAACTCAAAATGAATTAAAGACTTAATTGTAAGCCCTATGAAACTACTAGAAAAAAATAGCAGAAATGCTTAAGAACATTGGAATAGACAAGATTCTTTTGGACAAGAGCACAAAAACAGAATCAAGGGGGATGGTGTTAAACCAAAAAGCTTCAGCACAACAAAGGGAATAATCAATACAGTGCAGAAATAGCCTACAGACTGGGAGAAAATATTTGTAATGTGTATATTTGACAAAAAAGGTTGATATCCAAAATATATAAGGAGCTTCAGAAGTTCAATAGCCAAAGAAAAGAAAAAGAAATCATCAAATAGATAAACTGAATAAGAAAACAGGCAATAGATCTAAATACACATTCCTTAAAAGAATAATGTCTATTATCAAAAGACTATAAAGATAACAAGTGCTTGCAAGGATGCAAATTAAAGGGAACACTTACACATTGTACCAGGAATGCAGATTACTACAGTCATCATGGAAAATGGTATGGAGGTTTCTCAAAAAATTTTTAAAAATCTACCATATGATCCAGCAATCCACTTCTGGGTATATATCCAAAGGAAATGAAATCAGTATGTCGAAGAGACATCTGCACTCCCATGTTCATTGCAGCAGTATTCTTAACAGCCATCAAATGAAAATAACCTAAGTATCCATCAGCTGATGAATGCATAAAGAAAACGTGGTACATAAACTTAATGCAATGCTATTTCACTACAAAAAGAATGACATCCTGTCATTTGTATCAGCATGGATAGAACTGGAAGTTATTTTGTTAATTGAAATAAGCCTTGCTTATAAAGACAAAATAGTGCATGTTCTTACTCATATGGAATCTAAAAATTCAATCTTGTAGACTATTAGAACAGAATGGTGGTATCAGAAACCAGGGAGAGTTCAAGGGGCATGGGGGAAAATTGATTGATAGGTCTTAAGTTATAGTTAGGTAGGAAGAAGAAGTTCTGGTGTTCTATTGCACAGTAGGTGACTATAGGTAACAATAATATATTGATCTTTTTAAAACTCTAGAAGAGATTATTTTAAAACTTCTCTAGAAAAAATGATTTTAAAACTTTTCACCATAAATCATAAATATTTTTTCTCTGACATTTTTCTCCACTGTGGTGTCAGTTGGAGTCAGTTGTTGAAGCATTATGGGCTGTTTTGTTTGGTTTGTTTCCTTGCTTTTTCATATGCTTACCCATTTATTGAGATAGTTTTCACTTCTTCTTTTAATTGAGGAACTGTTTTGTGAGCTTCTTATTATATTAAGATCCTTGGGTTGGCACACATAACTCAAAGTAGATCAAGGACCTAGGCATTATATCAAAGACCATGTGCCTACCAGAAGAAAAAGTAGACCCAACTCTCCATCATGTTTTTTAGGAACCAAATTCTTCTTTACTTCTTGTCCTAAAGCACAAGAAGTAGAATCAGAAATCGATAAATGTGATGGAATCAAATTAAAAATCTTCTTCACAGCCAAGGAAACAAGAACATAAAGAAAAAGCCTACAGAATGGAAGAAAATCTTTATCACCTGCACCTCAGATAGAGTATTAATCTCCAGGATATATAAAGAACTCAAAAAACTTAACACACACACACACACACACACACACAAATAACCCAATCAATAAGTGGGGTCTAGGGAGCAGAACAGATACTTCACAGAAAAAGAAATATAGTCAACCAACAAATAAATGAAAAAATATTCAGCATCTGTAGCAATTAGAGAAATGCAAATTAAAACTACACTGAGATTTCATCTCACTCCAGTCATAAGGACAATTATCAAGAATACAAGTAACAATAAATGTTGACAAGGATGTGGGGGAAAAGGTATACTCATATATTGATGGTGGGAGTACAAATTGGTGCAGCCAATCTGGAAAGCAGTATGGAGATTACTTAGAAAACTCGGAATGGAACCACCATTTGATCCAGCTATCCCACTCCTTGGTTTATATCCAAAGGACTTAAAAACAGCATACTACATGGACATCGCCATATCAATGTTTATAGCAGCACAATTCACAATAGCTAAATGGTAGAACCAAACCAGATGCCCTTCAGTAGATGAATGGATAGGGACACTTTGATTTATATACACAACGGAACATTACTCGGCATTAAAAGAGAATAAAATCATCGAATTTGCAGGTAAATGAATGGCTTCGGAGAATATAATGCTAAGGGAAGTAAGCCAATCCCTCAAAACCAAAGGCTGAATGTTTTCTTTGATATGAGGATGCTGACTCATAATTGCAATTGGGGGTGGGGAGCATCTGAGGAATGGAGGAACTTTAGATAGGGAAAAGTGGAAGGAGGGGAAGGGAGGGGGTAAGGGGGTAGGGATGATGGTGGAATGAGTTAGACATCATTAGCCTAAGTAAATATATGAAGACAAGAATGGTGTGAAAATATTTTGTATGCAACCAGTGACTTGAAATATTGTGCTCTATATGTATAATATGAAATGAATTGTATTCTGCCATCATGTATAACAAATTAGAATAAATAAATAATTTTATAAAGAAAAAAGAATACAAGTAACAATAAATGTTGGCAAGGATGTGGGAGAAAAGGTACACTCATACATTACGTGTTGGACTGCAAATTGGTATAATCACTCTGGAAAGCAGTATGGAGATTCCTCAGAACACTTGGAATGGAACCACCATTTGATTCAGCTATCCCACTCCTCGGTCTATACCCAAAGGACTTAAAATCAGCATGCTATAGTGACATATCCACATCAATGTTTATAGCAGCTCAATTCATAATAGTTAAGTTCTGGAACTAATCTAGGTGCTCTTCAACAGATGAATGGATAAAGAAAATGTGGTCTCTATACACATTGGAATATTACTCAGCCATAGAGAAGAATGGAAGTATGGCATTTGCTGGTAAATGGATGGATCTGGAGACTATCATACTAAATGAAATAAGCCAATCTCCCCCCCGCCCCCCAAAAAAACCCAAAAAACAAAATGCCAAATGTTCTCTCTGATATGTGGATGTGAACATACTATAGGGGGTAGGGAAATAGAAGTTTATGGGACTGGACAAGAGGAATGAAAGGAAAGGATGGGGGGATTGGAAATGAAAGACAATGGAATAAATCAGACATAACTTCCCTAATAAATGGGATGGTGTCAAACTAAAAAGCTTCCTCACAGCAAAGGAAACAAGAACATATTCATTTATGAATACACAACCAGCATAACTTCACATTATGTTCAACTACAAAAAGGGAAGTTATACTCCATGTATGTATAATATGTCAAAATACACTACACTGTCAGATATATCTAAAAAGAACAAATTTTTAAAAGTCACAGAAAAAAATCCCCAGGTTGTACAAATATCCAGATATTGATATTTTAAGTTAATGAGTGACCTCTGCTGATTCCAATATCAGCACCACTTTAAGAGATGCTATTGAGCCCTATTTACTGTAATCACTTCAGAACTAAGTGATTCTGAACTGTTCAATCTTCTGAGAAACAAAACTTGATGTTCTTGTTCTCCACAGTTCCTCAAATTCAGGTATAAATTTGTAATAAAGTTTTGTAATTGGTCAAAAATTAGTTTTAAATTTAGTGAAATTATTGTAACCTTAAATGAGGGCTAAAAGCAGGGTAGAACGAAGATTGGGCAAAAAGTAGAAGGAAAAAGAGACACAAAAAGTAAGAAAGAGAGAGGGAAAATATATAAAAAGAATAGTTTACACCAAGTAGAAAGGAGAAAATGGGTGGTGGTTGTTTGAGGTAATAGCAGGTAATGCAAGAGGATGGTTAGGGGGTAAGAGGAACAAATATAAACTAGAACTAGGAAAACAAAGATAGGAAGATTGATTCCAATCAATGCTTTAAACCATTAGATGGAAGATTGATTCCAATCAATGCTTTAAACCATACATTCTAATGGGTTGAGGTACAGTGTTGGTTATTGGTATAACAACTATCATTCAGATTAAATAGTTATTTTTGTGATCAAAGTTCATGTTAGAGTTACTTATAGTAAACCACGTCAAGGTGAAAAAAATTCTTGTTGAATCTTGGTTTGGATTTCATTGGGGTTTGGACATTTAGTAGACGTCCATCATTCTTTGGCTGTGGATCTCTCCCAAGTTGCAGGGGCCCAGGAGCCAATTCCCTATTTGCCATGGACCTCCCACCAGCCAGTTCTGGTTTGTCACCTCAGGGGTCTGCTGCTGACGAGGTTGCAGTGTTGTGCCTTGGTTGTTTCTATTGTGTGCAGGAGTTTAGGATGCAGGTTCTGGAGTGTCTGTGGTTGCTGTGGGTCACCATGTACCTGCTCCTCTCTATAGGATACCCTTTGTGGTGGTGAAGATTCTGTAAGTGCAGGAATTGTGGTTGTGGATTTTCTGTGGCTGTTCTGTGGTACAGAAGTATTCCTGCAGTGCTGCTCACTGGAATACCGTAGTGAAGAGATTCAGGTAGTTCACCTGGGTTCTAGTTTCACTGCCCCAGGTTATGAATAGAGGGCATTGATTCCCTTTGTTGAATACTTCTGATGTGAGGTCCTGGCAGTCTTCAAACAGTGACCTTTAACTTGCCAGTTGTGATCATAGGTCAGGCTGGGAACCAGTTAAGGCTGGGAACAGCTTCTTCCTGTTGACTTGGCTCTGGTAATTTTTAGCTTTACTTGATCTCCCTCTGACTATGTTTGCAGGTGCCTTCTGCTTAAGTTTTCTTGGGTATTCAGGGAAATTATTATAGCAGCATTCTGCTCATGCATGGTACCATCTGGGAACTGGATTGCTATGTCTGGATATTCAGGCAGCTTCTCTCTGGTATAGCCCCATGATCCCAGGGACAGTCCCTAGGCTTCCCATGGTGCCTACATGTTTAAGGAGATAGATATGTGTAACTTGATTTAACCTTACACAGCATATATATGTACTAAACATTACATGATACCCTATTAATGTTTACATTGTTATATTTTATTCTGTAAATGAAAAAATAAAATAAAAATGAGAACAATGATATGTGAGGCACTGGACCAGGTACTGCAAAGAATAGAAATATTAATAATCTCATTAGAATTGCAGATAAATACAAATTGAATTATATATATTCCAAGAATATATTTGCATCATTATTGGAAAAATTCCAAATTGTCATTTTAATTTATTCAACATGAAATACAACAAAAACAGTGTTTACAAAATATATTTCAAGTATTGGTAATTCTGTCAAGAGTATTTCTAATAATGAATCTTGAGATTCCTGATCAGGAAGCATTGAAAAGCTATGGTTTGATTCAAAGAAGCTGCAATGATATAGCAATGATGAATTGTGTGTGTGTGTGTGTGTGTGTGTGTGTGTGTGTGTGAGAGAGAGAGAGAGAGAGAGAGAGAGAGAGAAAGAGAGAGAAAAGCAAAAAGGACAACAAAGAAGATTATCATTTCGGCCCCCTCCCCCCGCGCCGGCAAGGTAGATGGAACTGTGACCACCCACAGAACAGGCCCAGCGGGCTACGGAGGAGCAGAGCCGCCCCCCACCCCCCATGCCTGCCAGGTAGGCGGAACTGTGACCACCAACGTAAAAGGCCCAGTGGCCCGCGGAGGGGCAGAGCTCCCAACCACACCGGCAAGGTAGGCGGGCCTGCGACCCACAGGCAGAACAGGCCCAGCGGCCTACTGAGGAGCAGAGCCGCCCCCCACGCCCCGCACCTGCCAGGTAGGCAGAAGTGTGACCACTGACAGAAAAGGCCCAGTGGCCCGCGGAGGGGCAGACCTGCCAACCACTCCAGCAAGGTAGGCGGGCCTGCGACCCACCAGCAGAACAGGAGCAGCGGCCTGCTGAGAGGAAGAGCCGCCCCCTCCCCCCGCGCCGGCAAGGTAGACGGAACTGTGACCACCCACAGAACAGGCCCAGCGGCCTGCTGAGGGGCAGAGCCGCCCCCCACCCCCCACCCCTGCCAGGTAGGCGGAACTGTGACCACCGACAGAAAAGGCCAAGTGGCCCGCGGAGGGGCAGACCTGCCAACCACTCCTGCAAGGTAGGCGGGCCTGCGACCCACTGGCAGAACAGGAGCAGCGGCCTGCTGAGAGGCAGAGCCGCCCTCCCCCCCCCCGCGCCGGCAAGGTAGACGGAACTGTGACCACCAACAGAACAGGCCAGACCTGCAACCGACAAACAGAACAGGCCCAGTGGCCTGCAGAAGGGTAGAACCGCCCCCCCCCGCGCCTGCAAGGTAGGCAGACCTGCGACCCACCGGCAGAACAGCCCCAGAGGCCTGCAGAGGGGCAGTGCCGCTGCCTGCGCCTGCAAAGTAGGCAGAACTGCGACCACCGACAGAACAAGCCTAGCGGCCCGCAGAGGGACAGAGTCGCCGCCCGCGCCTGCAAGGTAGGCGGACCTGCTACCGACCGGCAGAGCAGGCCCAGCGGCCTGCCGGCATGGTAGGCACATTGCCCAATTGGAGGAGGGGCAGAGCCGCTGCCCGCACCTGCGAGGGAGACTTTGCAACTATACAAGACCAATATAAATATATAGGGGGAAACTAATGTTAAACTCAATGTTAGAAGAGGTAATAGCTGCAGCAGATGGAATGTCAGATAAAGAATTCAGGATATACATGCTTCAGATGATCTGGAGTCTCAAGGAAGACATCAGACAGCAAAATCAGAAAATGAAAGATCACTTCAACAATGAATTACATAAACAAATCCAAGAAGCAAAAGATCAACTATACAGGGAGATAGAGGTTATAAAAAACAAACAAACAGAAATCCTAGAAATGCAGGAAGCAATAAACCAACTTAGAAACTCAATTGAGAATACTACCAGCAGAGTAGAACACTTAGAAGATAGAACATCAGACAATGAAGATAAAGTATTTCAACTGGAAAAGAACATAGACACCTCATCAAGACTGTTAAGAAACCATGAGCAGAATGTCCAAGAAATATGGGATAACATCAAGAGACCAAATTTAAGAGTCATTGGGATACAGGAAGGGACAGAGTTTCAAACCAAAGGAATGAGCAATCTATTCAATGAAATAATATGAGAAAACTTCCCAGACTTGAAGAATGAGACAGAATCCCAAATCCTAGAAGCCTACAGGACGCCGAATGTGCAAAATCATAAGAGACCCACACCTAGACACATTATAATGAAGATGCCCAACATACAGAATAAGGAGAGAATTTTAAAAGCTACAAGAGAAAGGAAGCAGATCACATTTAGGGGTAAGCCAATCAGGATAACAGCTGATCTTTCAACACAGACTCTGAAAGCTAGAAGATCCTGGAATAACATATTTCAAACACTGAAAGAAAATGGGTTCCAACCAAGAATTGTGTATCCAGCGAAATTAAGCTTCAGGATGGAAGATGAAATTAAAACCTTCCATGATAAACAAAAGTTAAAAGAATTTGCAGCTAGAAAACCATCTCTTCAAAACATCCTCGGAAAAACATTACAGGAGGAGGAAATGGAAAATAACAATGAAAACCAACAGTGGGAGGTAGGACAGTAAAGGGGGGAAAATAATCAAAGAGGAAAACAAACCATGTTTAGTAACAGAAATAAACAAATATGGCTGGAAGAACAACCCATATCTCAATAATAACCCTAAATGTTAATGGCTTCAACTCACCAATTAAGAGACACAGGCTAGTAGAATGGATCACAAAACAAGACCCAACAATATGCTGCCTACAGGAGACGCATTTGATAGGAAAAGACATACATAGGCTGAAGGTGAAAGGTTGGGTAAAATCATATCACTCATATGGACTTCGGAAATAAGCAGGTGTGTCCATACTCATATCAAATAAAATAGATTTCAAGCCCAAGTTAATCGAAAGGGATAAAGAGGGACATTACATACTGCTCAAGGAAACCATACACCAACAAGACATAACAATCATAAATATATATGCCCCTAACAATGGTGCAGCTATGTTCATCAAACAAACTCTTCTCAAGTTCAAGAGTCTAATAAACCACCATACAATAATCATGGGAGACTTCAACACACCTCTGTCAACAATGGACAGATCTTCCAAACAAAAGTTGAATAAGGAAACTATAGAACTCAATAACACAATTAATAACCTAGACTTAATTGACATATATAGAATATACCACCCAACATCAAGCAGTTACACTTTTTTCTCAGCAGCACATGGATCCTTCTCAAAAATAGATCACATATTATGTCACAGGGCAACTCTTAGACAATATAAAGGAGTAGAGATAATACCATGCATCTTATCTGATCATAATGGAATGAAACTGAAAATCAACGATAAAAGAAGGAAGGAAAAAGCATACATCACTTGGAGAATGAACAATAGGTTACTGAATGATCAATGGGTTATAGAAGACATCAAGGAGGAAATTAAAAAATTCTTAGAGATAAATGAAAACACAGACACAACATATCGGAATCTATGGGACACATTGAAAGCAGTTCTAAGAGGAAAATTCATTGCGTGGAGTTCATTCCTTAAAAAAAGAAAAAACCAACAAATAAATGATCTCATACTTCATCTCAAAATCCTAGAAAAAGAAGAGCAAAACAACAGCAAAAGAAGTAGAAGGCAAGAAATAATGAAAATCAGAGCTGAAATTAATGAAATCGAAACAAAAGAAACAATTGAAAAAATTGACAAAACTAAAAGTTGGTTCTTTGAAAAAATAAACAAAATCGACAGACCCTTAGCCATGCTAGCAAAGAGAAGAAGAGAGAGAACTCAAATTACTAGCATACGGGATGAAAAAGCAATATCACAACAGACACTTCAGAAATACAGAAGATAATCAAAAATTATTTTGAATCCTTATACTCCAATACATTAGAAGATAGTGAAGGCATAGATGAATTTCTTAAGTCATATGATCTGCCCAGATTGAGTCAGGAGGATATAGACAACCTAAACAGACCAATATCAATTGAGGAAATAGAAGAAACCATCAAAAGACTACCAACTAAGAAAAGCCCAGGACCGGATGGGTATACAGCAGAGTTTTACAAAACCTTTAAAGAGGAACTAATACCAATACTTTTCAAGCTACTTCAGGAAATAGAAAAAGAGGGAGAACTTCCAAATTCATTCTACGAGGCCAACATCACCCTGATACCTAAACCAGACAAAGACACTTCAAAGAAAGAAAACTACAGACCAATATCTCTAATGAACCTAGATGCAAAAATCCTCAATAAAATTCTGGCGAATCGGATACAAAAACATATCAAAAAAATTGTGCACCATGATCAAGTAGGATTCATCCCTGGGATGCAAGGCTGGTTCAATATACGGAAATCAATAAATGTCATTCACCACATCAATAGACTTAAAAATAAGAACCATATGATCATCTCGATAGATGCAGAAAAAGCATTCGACAAAGTACAGCATCCCTTTATGTTCAAAACTCTAGAAAAACTAGGGATAACAGGAACATACCTCAATATTGTAAAAGCAATCTATGCTAAGCCTCAGGCTAGCATCATTCTGAATGGAGAAAAATTGAAGGCATTCCCTCTAAAATCTGGAACAAGACAGGGATGCCCTCTCTCACCACTTCTGTTCAACATAGTTCTCGAAACACTGGCCAGAGCAATTAGACAGATGAAAGAAATTAAAGGCATAAAAATAGGAAAAGAAGAACTTAAATTATCACTATTTGCTGATGACATGATTCTATACCTAGCAGACCCAAAAGGGTCTACAAAGAAACTATTAGAGCTAATAAATTAATTCAGCAAAGTGGCAGGATATAAAATCAACATGCATAGATCAAAGGCATTCCTGTATATCAGCGACAAATCCTCTGAAATGGAAATGAGGACAACCATTCCATTCACAATATCTTCAAAAAAATAAAATACTTGGGAATCAACCTAACAAAAGAGGTGAAAGACTTATACAATGAAAACTACAGAACCCTAAAGAGAGAAATAGAAGAAGATCTTAGAAGATGGAAAAATATACCCTGTTCATGGATAGGCAGAACTAACATCATCAAAATGGCAATATTACCAAAAGTTCTCTATAGGTTTAATGCAATGCCAATCAAAATCCCAAAGGCATTTCTTGTAGAAATAGAGAAAGCAATCATGAAATTTATATGGAAAAATAAAAGACCCAGAATAGCAAAAACAATGCTAAGCAGGAAGTGTGAATCAGGCAGTATAGCGATACCAGACTTCAAACTATACTACAGAGCAATAGTAACAAAAACAGCATGGTACTGGTACCAAAACAGGCGGGTGGACCAATGGTACAGAATAGAGGACACAGAAACCAATCCACAAAACTACAACTATCTTATATTTGATAAAGGGGCTAAAAGCATGCAATGGAGGAAGGATAGCATCTTCAACAAATGGTGCTGGGAAAACTGGAAATCCATATGCAACAAAATGAAACTGAATCCCTTTCTCTCGCCATGCACAAAAGTTAATTCAAAATGGATCAAGGAGCTTGATATCAAATCAGAGACACGCCGTCTGATAGAAGAAAAAGTTGGCTACGATCTACATACTGTGGGGTTGGGCTCCAAATTCCTCAATAGGACACCCATAGCACAAAAGTTAATAACTAGAATCAACAAATGGGACTTACTCAAACTAAAAAGTTTTTTCTCAGCAAAAGAAACAATAAGAGAGGTAAATAGAGCGCGTACATCCTGGGAACAAATCTTTACTCCTCACACTTCAGATAGAGCCCTAATATCCAGAGTATACAAAGAACTCCAAAAATTAGACAATAAGAGAACAAACAACCCAATCAACAAATGGGCCAAGGACCTGAACAGACACTTCTCAGAGGAGGACATACAATCAATCAACAAGTACATGAAAAAATGCTCACCATCTCTAGCAGTCAGAGAAATGCAAATCAAAACCACCCTAAGATACCATCTCACTCCAGTTAGATTGGCAGCCATTATGAAGTCAAACAACAACAAGTGCTGGCGAGGATGTGGGGAAAAGGGTACACTTTTACATTGCTGGTGGGACTGCAAATTGGTGCAGCCAATTTGGAAAGCAGTATGGAGATTTCTTGGAAAGCTGGGAATGGAGCCACCATTTGACCCAGCTATTCCCCTTCTCGGTCTATTCCCTAAAGACCTAAAAAGAGCATGCTACAGGGACACTGCTACATCGATGTTCATTGCAGCACAATTCACAATAGCAAGACTGTGGAACCAACCTAGATGCCCTTCAATAGACGAATGGATAAAAAAAATGTGGCATTTATACACAATGGAGTATTACTCTGCATTAAAAAATGACAAAATCATAGAATTTGCAGGGAAATGGATGGCATTAGAGCAGATTATGCTAAGTGAAGCTAGCCAATCCCTAAAAAACAAATGCCAAATGTCTTCTTTGATATAAGGAGAGTAACTAAGAACAGAGTAGGGTCGAAGAGCATGAGAAGAAGATTAACATTAAACAGGGATGAGAGGTGGGAGGGAAATGGAGAGAGAGGGGAAATTGCATGGAAATGGAAGGAGACCCTCAGGGTTATACAAAAGTACATACAAGAGGAAGTGAGGGGAAAGGGAAAAATAATACAAGGGGAACAAATTAATGACAGTAGAGTGGGCAGAGATAGAAGAGGGGAGGGGAGGGGGGGATAGTAGAGGATAGGAAAGGCAGCAGAACACAACAGACACTAGTATGGCAATATGTAAATCAATGGATGTGTAACTGATGTGATTCTGCAATCTGTATATGGGGTAAAAATGGGAGCTCATAACCCACTTGAATCAAAGGGTGAAATATGATATATCAAGAACTATGTAATGTTTTGAATAACCAACAATAAAAAATTTAAAAAAATTTAAAAAATTAAAAAAAAATAAGATTATCATTTCAATGTAACAGAAATGCAAAGCAGTGATTGGACTATATGTCATGTGTCTATCAGAAAATAGTGTTAACAGAAACCCCAGATTCTGCACAATGGAAAAAAAAATTTGACACTTGCCAAGAGGGCACTAGAGGAAGTCTCAGCTTGGGCAAGCTTCAGAAACATGAAATATTGTACTTACTGTGGGTTGAGACTTTGCGAAACAGAAGCTGCATATAAAGCCCTATAAGGCTAGAGCACAGACTCATTCCAATTCTTGTAACTAACCTAGTCCTTTATTCCTCCTTATTTCTATCCATGACCCACTATAGGTAGAATGTGTTAGTCCCATATCATCTTGGTGTTGGAGCCTAGAATAGCCACAGACCGTTTTCTGATTTAATGGTAATGGGTGTGGGTGAGGATGTAGAAGCAAAGCTTCCATCTGGAAAAATTTTTCTGTTTCTAAGAACTCATATGTAGATGAAGCCCACCCTGACAATATAGGATAATCTCACTATTTTAAAATCATTAATGTTAATTATATTTGCCAAGTCGCTTTTACTATGTGACATAACACATTTACAAATTTTAAAAATTAAAGTGTGGATCGAGTTGGGGCTATTCTTCCTAACCTTGTATAATCCATACCCAAGCCAGATGCTATATTGAATTATGATAACCTATCACCTCCCCAAATTCATGTTGAAAGTCTGTCCTTTGGTATTTAAAGGTGGAAAATTTGGAGGATTATTAGCATTAGTGAGGGCATGGTGGTAGGCCCTTACAATGGAATCACGTTATAAGGAAAGATACTTTCCTTTGCCATGTGAGGTCAAAATAGGAAAGCAGGAAGGAAATTGTTCTCAAGCCTAGAAAAGGGCTCTCCCCAAGAATCATCTTGCATTTTGATTTTGGATTTCTCAGCTACCATTATGTGAGAAATAAAGGTCTGTTATAGCCTCCCAGTCTATGGTAGTTTTTTATAACAGCCTCACCATACTGACACATAAGGGAAATACAGAGGAAGATAGAGTTATTAAGAATAAAAAAGAACTCTCAAAATGAATCTAAAAACAACTACTACAAAACATCTAAAATATTTAATGTTAACTAAATAGTGATATCTGGGAAAAGTGTTGAAATGTAGTCTGGAAATTACCATAATTGTTGGCTTGTAGCAACAATCTCAGAAATGGGAAAACAAAATTATAAACTATAAATATAAATATAAATAAATATAAAATGTAACCTATTTTGAAAAAATGGTTGAAGAGTTTTTTTTTTTTTATTTTAATTATGTTTTTAAAAGAATCTTAGAGCAACACAGGTTGTTGTATTAATCGTATAGTTTATAAAAGTTTAGAGTTCAGAAACGTGTCCGGTAAAGTTTTTGCTTAGGATTTTTCAGACCCAAATCAGTGTGTAAACTGGTTAAACACTGAGGAAGAATCCAATTTATCATTTTATTCATGATACTGGAAGAGTTCTGTTCCTTGTGTTTCTGGGACTGAAATCGCCTTCCCCCTTTCATCTTCAATGTGAGCATTGGAGAACTGAATCATTCCAATGTTTAGAATATTTCTGAATTCTTCTTATGTATTTGTTTGCCTCCATCTGCAGAAATTTTTCTATTTCAAATGGCTCATGTGTTTAGCTTAAGCCCAATCAGATAATCTGGGGTTAATCTCACCTTTTTAAGTTTGTAATGTTAATTATATTTATGAAGTCCCGTCTGCCAGGTGACATAACACATTTACAAGTTTTAGAGTGTTCACACTTGAGGTTTATTCTTCCTAATATCCCATGATACGTCCCTTGTTCCCCAAATATTCATGTCCTCCCCAAATGCAAACTGCATTTACCAATCTCAAGTTCACCAAAAGTCTCATCCTATTGCAGAATCAGCTCAAAAGTCCTAAATGCAGGTCAAAAGTCCGAAATCTTCTGATCTGCATCTTCTAAATAAGGTGCACATGAAATCCTGAATACGATTTCTTGAATATACCCTTGATGCCCAATTACTAACCATCTATTGACCTATCAGATATAGGAACAATTTATTTATTCCAATGTTATGATGGGATAAGCATAGGGTAATATTTATAGATATTCTAGTTAAAACATGGAGAAAATGATAGGTAAAAATAGAGGTGCCAAATCACAGCACTTTCAAACTCCTGTGGGGCAACCTCCATTATGTTTCAGGGTCTAGGAAGATTATGTGGGATCTGCTTTGTCTAGTGGGTTTGCAAATATCTCATCACCGTTGTAATTGCTTTTACTCCAGGCTTCTACTTTTTCTCTCCTGAATTTTTATGACAGCCCTCTCAGTGGTCTTCATGTCTTCTTCTCATCTATTCATCATCCAGCAATCAAAGTCACTTTTTTAAAGCACAAATTGGATCCTTCTTGCCCCACTGCAAAACTACTCAATTGCTTCCATATAAAGCCCAAACCCCTAAACTTTGGGTCCACTCCTGACATGGCCATATTTATTCCCTTCCATCATCTTTACCTTATTCATTTCTGATTTTCCTTGTCTGCCTATCTGATCTGAGGCCTTAGTCCTGCTGGAATTTCCTTGGTGGCTTTCAATACCTTGATCTTTCCTAATCCCCCAAGTGAGTATGGCAGTACCATTCTGTGGCTTTATCACTCTCTGTGGTCATCTTTGTCATAGGACCTGCAACAATAAATTGTTATTGATGCTTTACTTTGTGAAATTTTCTTTCAGGCAGAAACTACCTGATTCACTCTGGATCTAGTACTAGTAACTGGTCATGGAAACTTAATAACCAATTATATCATAAATGAATAAACCCATTAAGCCTTAATTATCCTGAAATGATTCATGAATATCCTTAAATTGTACCCAAATGTTGTTCTGAAGCAAAGGTCCATAGCTTTAATTATTAAAAGATTTATTGACCCAAAGTTCGAGAACAACTCTGCTAGGATAATCCATCAAATTATGGATCAAGACACATAACCAGTGATTCTAAATGATTTTATAAAGGTAAAATAAAGATGTAGAATAGAAAGAGAATCCAGATCATCAAATGTTGCACTTTATTATAAAGGACACAATGTACCTCCGATAAAATGAAATGTAGTATAAAATATCTTACATGTCTGGGAAAAGCATGAGAGTATGACTACCATCAATAAAAATTTGCATTCATTATAGCATCTCTGCAGATTGCTCAATTCATTGCCCCTAAGCCCAAAGTGAACATAGAAAATTGCTACTTTAGCCAAATGAATGGATGAATGAACAAATCAGAGGATAGCCTCATTTAGACTAATGTAACAAAATACCCACCAAGAAGTTCTTACAATTAAATGGATGTTTGTTCCCTTATATAAGTAGAAATTCAAAGGAAGACATTTCCTGTGTTGGTTAATTCTTTGACAGCAACATTTATAAAGGCCCAGGTAATCTCCATTTTTCCTCTCTTCTGTCTGAACATTATCTTTGTCCTGAGGCAGATATCCGGTATCTATTTTCACAGAAACAAGTTCAAAAGACTGTACTCCAAGGAAGATTACTTTCTCATCACCACTCCAACCATGCCAAAGCCCCTGGAAGATGTCCCCACCAGAATTGGATCAACACTTTCATTGGGGAACCTCACAAAGGTAATTTCTAGTCCTATATTAGGAGACAAAATATACCTGTAAGAAGAAGAGTGGAAGAGACAGCTGTTCAGCGGAATAACAGCAGGATCTTCTGCAGACATCAACTGTTGAGGTAAGAAAAAGTAGGCTGAAAGTGAAATTTTAAGTTAAAGTTAGTAACACTGGTATGGGTAAGGTGTTTTCATCTCTTGAACTGACAAGTGAGTTAATTACCTGCTTACGAATCAAAATGTTGGAAAAATGTTATACTCACACAAGGTAAAAAATTTTTGTAATTGTTGGTAATTCTACATGCTCAAAATTCTGCTCCAAGAGTTAATGAGAAGGTAACATTAGTAATATTTGGGTAAACTTTCTGGAAATGTTAATCATGAATAAAGATTCATTATAGACAAAGGCATCAAAAGGGGGAAAATATTGACACCAAAGAGTGCTCAGAGTTTACATTTTACAGAACATAAATAGGTAATACATTTTTTTTCTTTCTTGTCATGCAATTCTTGGAGAACAAATGGCAGAAGAGAAAACACTTTTTGGAGCACTTTTTGACTGTCTGTTCCCAGGCAGCTTTGTCACTGTTTATATTAGGACATTTGGTCTCGGGGACCATATAGCAAATATTCAAGGGTATGTGCAAGGAGTCCTCGCATGAGTCAGAAGATGAGTTCAAGTTCTCATTTTGATTGGTATCTAGAAACTCTGCTTGGTTTCTCTCCTTCAAAACAAGTAAAACATATTTTAGCTGCTTAATATGCAAATAAGATGATTGAACTAGATGACTTTGTTAATTCCAATAAAATGGGATTTCAATGAAAAGACTATGTTAAAAGATTCTGGAGAAAAATCAAACTCTAAAGGGCAGAGAACAAACTGCATTTCCTTTAAATAATTTTTACAGACTTATTGATGCAATTGATGTGAAATAAACTGCATATATTTAAAGTTTGGTGAATTTTGTTGTGTGCATACTTTGAGAAATTTCCACAATCAAGATAATGAATGAATCTATTATCCTGTGAAAGTTTCCTCCTGCCTCTTTTTAATTCATTTGTCCCTCTATTCCTCCACCCACTGCCTAGGCACTACTCATTTGTTTTCTGACACCATTAAGAGTTTTCATTTTGTAGAATTGTATATAATGCTTATATGCAACACATCCTCTATTTTCCTGGTGTCTGTAACTCAGAATAATTATTTTCAGATTCCTCCAAGTTTTTGAGGATCTCAATAGCGGATTCCTTTATATTGTTGAGTAGTAATGGACAAAGAAAAACTTGAGTGGACATTTTAATTGTTTTCAGTTTTTTTCCTATTACAAATAAAGCTTCTTATATACATTTATTTCTTTTGGGAGAAGACTTTTACTGGATATGTATTTAGATTTCCATGAAACTGTCAAATGGTTTTCCAAAGTGATTATACAGTTTCACATCCCCACCAGCAATGTATGTGAGTTCTGTTTCCTCTTAATTCTCACCAACATTTGGGACATCAGATCTTTTTAATTTCAGCCATTATGTTATGTTTATAGTGGCATCTCACTGTGGTTTTTAAAAGTTATACTTTTGGGTGTGCGATGGTGGCTCAGTGGTAGAACATTCACCTAGCATGGGTGAAGCACTAGGTTCGATCCTCAGCACCACATAAATATATATATATATAAAGGTATTGCCCATCTACAACTAAAAGTATTTAAAAATAAAATAAAATTTACATTTCCTTAACTACTAATGGTATTGAGCATCTGTTAATGTCTTCTTGCAAAATGTGATTATTCAAATCTTTTGCACAATTTTATTGGATTGTTTGCCTTCTTCTTTTTAAAGTCTTCTTACATGTTGTACATAAAGTCTTTTGTTGGACATAGATTTTGTAAAAATTTCTCAGTTTTGTGGTGTTTTCATTGATTTTGAAAACAGTGTCTTATGAAGAACAAACTTTTACAATTCAGTTTATTGACATTTCAAGCATGTTTTGTTGAATTTAAGACATTTTTGCCAAATGCAAAATTATTTAGATTTTTTCACAATGTTTTCTTCCAGAAGCTTTGTGATCTTGACTCTTAAATGAAGATCTATACTACATTTGAATTTAATTTTGTGTATGTTGGAACTATCAAGATTTATTGCTTTGCAAATGATTATCCAGCTATCCCAGTACCATTTGTTAAAAAGATGAGCCTCTCATTGAAATCGCATTGACAATTTTTGATGAAGGTAATGAACTATACAAAATTTTAGTTGACTGAGCCAAGCTATACTCTCAGACATAATTGTTTACTTTTGTCCTAAAGTGTGAAACATTCTGTGATTATAAAAGCCTTTTACTCAGTTCTCTAAACTTTCATAAAGAAAAAAAAAGTCTTTGATTTATCATGCTGCCTTCTTTAAAATGCTAATGACTTGAAGAATTGAATTGACTAAAATTAACACAAGCAATATCAATTAGGTCAACCAGCAAATAGCCATCTGGGGTCACCACAACCAAAACGTGAAAATTATATATTTGGTGGAGTTGGGAGCAGAGGAGGGAAGTAGAGTAAATAAAGAAAAAAGCTATTGATATTTTTAGAATGGGAAAAGTCAGACTTTGGTTGAGAGGTTTAAAAGAACAAAGGAGAAATGTGTTCCAAGGGATAAGGGTAGGTGGGGGACAAAGTATATTTTTATATCATTTTCCCTGTATTTGTTTTGCTTTTTATTCACAAAAAGAAATGAGGCACTGGGTTTGATCCTCAGCACCACATAAAAATAAATAAATAAAGGTATTATATCCATCTACAACTAAAAAAATATTAAACAAAATCTAACAGGTTTGGAACTGTATCCTGTATTTTAATTTGCATTTCCCTCATTTCTGAGGTTGAGCCATTTCATTTGTATATTGGTCTCTGGAGTTTTTCCTACTATGATTGGCCAATTCCTGTTTTGCACATTTTCTTATGGGAATGTTAGTTGCTTGTATTGTTAGTTTGAATGAATTACTTTGAAAATTCTACATGCTAATCTTTTATTTGAATTTTAACTTGTAATGATCTTTTCCAGTTCAAGGCTTGTTTTTTGGAAGTGTCATGCTTTTTTTTTTCTTTCTCTTAGGGGTAGAGGAGAAAATAAATGGCACTTATCTAATAGAAACTGCTAGTTCTTATCATTAACATTTCCTCCTCTCCCCAGTTTTCTTATATTTAGGGATAATTTTAAAAATCAGATCTGGAAAAATAAATAAATAAAATTTTTAAAAAAGAAATGAATTTTGAAAGTGCTTTCTATAGTACTTTTCATGTCTCCTAATGCTCACCATCAACCAAACCTGTTCCTTCCTCCTCCTCTCTGTGCTGTGTGGTCTCAACTCAAAAATAGTTATGATAGGTGACTATATTTCAGGGCATATCACTTAAAATGTCTTTTGTGGGCTCTGAAAGTTATCTAATAGCTGTATGCAACATTATTTTGTTAGGAATGGTACATTTTTTAATTAACTAGCTTGCAGAAGAACACAATTTGTGCCATTGGTGTAGGTTTGAAGGGTTTTCTGTGTCATATCATCATAAAGTATCATCTAAATCCGCAAAGATTTGATTATGCAAAATAATTTTAGTATAAATATATTTTACTGAAATATTACCTTCTAAAATTTGCAACCCATTTTTGGTTATCATTCATTTTATTAACCACACTGTTATAGTAATAGTAACTAGAATATGTCCCATACAAACTAGTTCCTAATAATCATGGATAGGATGCTGTATTATTTTTATTTTATCAGGAGTGATACTGTAGATACATACATACATATATAGCATAACATAGAAATATACATTTTAACTGAAGGAACTTCAAACTGTATAACTAATTTTCTTATTACCCTCCTAATGAATCACTTCCAATGGCTCAATTTTTGTACAGAATGAGGCAAAATCTCTAAGCGTGACACTCAAGGTACCTACATTATCCCTCATTGTGTAATTCTTTATAACAACTGAGAAAGTCACCAAATTTGTCTAACCTTTTTACCTTGCTATTCTCATTTCCAGGCATGTGATAAAATAGGCATACATATCCATTCATATTACAGCTTGGATGGGAAGAGTAAACATGATTTACTATGTTTTTTAATACCTAGAACTTTTTTTCACACAAAAAAAATCCCAATGTCTAAATATCATGAAAAGTACCTTTAAAGCCTTTGAATTAGAATTTGGTGTGATTAAATGACTTCAACATTCCTTTCAGGTTGGCCTTAATCCCCCTTGGACCCTAGTGCTTGATCTCAGATGTCTATATATACCCAGGTTTTCTCAGGGGGAGGGTACCCATGAGTATATGGGAAGACAGAAATATGTGATCTTGTGTGAATTGAATATGAGTCATTGTGAATGTGTCTTCATATTCAAGCCATGCTTTAGACAGTTCTTTGGCTCTCTGAGTTGAGTCTTCACTTGAGTTAACAATGTCATTAAAATATTTTATTCTAACAAGGCCTTCATGACTCAACTTCCATAATCCCTGGTGCTTAGTTACTCTGAGATCTAGCTATACTCCTCACTCACAGCTTAACCTAGAAATTCTACTTATAGTAACACTTTGTCTTTCCTCTTGAGTTAATTGACCTGCATTCTTGATTTCCTTTTATTTCTTTCCATGGGGAGCACAAGAATTTCTGACAATTTTTTTCAACTCATGTAGTCTCATGTATTCTTTATGAGTTGAAGAATGCCCAAACCTCTGTCCATTTGACCACCTAGTGTGCTAATAGTTTTCCAAGTAAATGCATGGATAATTTATAAAATAACCTTCTCCAGCTCTCCATTTTGGACATGGGTTTTTCCCACCCACAGAGATCTATTCTAATTATTCATGTCTCCATGATATAGGGCTTTGTAGAAGCAGAAAGGAAGAAGGTTTTAGATCTAGGATTTTACATAGCTTTCAAGTTAATAAAATAGCCTATTATCACAGATGCTGGCAGAAGACACAAGGTTCTTAGATCAGACAAAGGAATAATAATATGACAAATAGCATGAGTATCATGTTGATATTGATTCCTCTTGTAACTCCTGCCCCCGTCAACCCCAAGTTCCATGGAAATTACCCAAAATGGCCTAGATGAATACTGAACATTCAGTGGGTTGGACTCATAGCTGAGAAATATTAGTTTGGGGGGCAGAATTTTCTGCTTTTATATTAAACTTTGTATAGTAGAATACATTGTAATATCCTTCAAGGTTTCTTGCTGATAGTACAACACTGAGCAATAGCCCAGATAGGTATGCCAAGGCTTTGCATTCTTGCTACATCTAATAAGAATATGCAGGGACATTTTTGTCCCATGCTGGATTGCTTCTTCCAATGAAGATTCATGTGCCTTCCTTATACTATGAGTCTCCTATATCTCTTTCTTGTCCACAATCTGCCATGCCTGATGGAATGAGCTTTACTTTTACTCATCCTATAGAACATATTTCTTCATTATTACCAGTCTTTTATGCTAAGATTTTGCAATGGATTGGACTATCTTCCTTATGCTCTGTAACAATTTTCAAGATGTTTCTCCATATATGTCTCTTAAAAAATTTAGTAGAAACCTGGGAAATACCTTAAAAGTATGATATAGGCCTGACATAAGTGTATCCTAGAATGACAGGAGGAGAGAAAGGAACCTCTGTAAGAGTTTCTTGACTGTGATAGAGCTCTGAGAAAGTCTCAAGCAGCCAAATGACAGATTCAGCATACTCTTTCATGATAAAAAAATTATCAGCAAAAATGATATAGAAGAAACTTACTTCACACATTAAAGGCTGTAGGTGAAAAGCCCACAGCTAACATCAGACTCAATAGTGAAAAATTGAAAGCTTTTTCTCTAAGACTGGAACACAGCAAAGATGACTACTCTCACCACTTGTGCTCAACATTGGACTGAATGTCCTAGCCAGAGTGCTTAGGCAGAAAAAGAAATAAAAGACATGTATTAGGAAGGAGGAAGAAAAATACTTCTGTTTCCAGATGACAGTATCATATATGCAGTAAACCCCAGAGAATCCACAAAACAACAATAACCATAACAACAAAATTACTTGTTGGAAGCAATAGAGGAATTGAGAAAGTTGTAAGAAACAAAATTTAAAAATCAGTGGCATTCCTGTTATTCAACAATAAATGATATGGAAAGAAAATTAAGATAATTCCAGTTACAATAGCACTAAAAACTAAAATAAAATGCAAATAGAACAAAATAAAATTTCAGTTATGAAAGATTAGTAAATTCTGAAAATCTAATGTACAACATTGTGAAAACAGTTAACAATGTTTTCCTACATACTTGAAATTTGCTAAGAGTGTAGATCAACATAAATGTTATCAACACACACACATACTCACACACACACACACACACACAAATGTTAATTGTGTGGGTTAATGGATATTTTAATTAACCTGACTGGCATTTTATAGTGTATAAATATATGTCAAATCATCAAGTTATACACATTAAATATATACAGTTTTAATTGTTATCTATTTCTCAACAAATCTGAAAAAAAAGAATGAACTACTTAGGAATACACATAATTAGAAGGCAAATAGCTTGTACACTTAAAATTATAAAACATTAAAGAAAGAAGTTAATGCAGACACAGATAAATAGAAAAAATCCTTTATTTGTGGATTGGAAAAATTAATATTGTTAAAAACTGTCCATACTTTCAAAAGCAATTCAAAGATATAGTCCTCTCAAAATTCCAAGGATATTTAAAAAAAATAGAAAAAGTCCTAAAATTCATACAGAACTATAAAATACCCTGTATAGTCAAAGCAGTTTTGAGCAAGAACAACAAAGCTGGAGGCATCACACCTTCTGATTTCAAATTTTATTTTGAAGCTATAATAGTCAAAACAGTATAGTATGGTGTAAAAACAGACATATAGACCAGTAGAATAGAATATAGATCCCAGAAATAAACCCTTGCACATATGGTCACCTGTTTTCAACAAGGATGCCAAGAGCACACATGAGAAAAGGATAGTCGTCAATAAATGGTGCTGGGACAATGGATAAAAAGGAATGAACTGAATTCTCATTTTCTACAGCACACAAAAATTAACTCAGTGGATTAAAGATTTTAACAAGATCTGAGACTGTAAAGCTTTTAGAATAAAATGGTGAAATGTCATCTCATACTTTTAGAAACATATACATACACTCATCCCAATCAGGGATATATATATTTCTAAAAAGACAAGAGATGTTGGCAAGGGGCTATGGTTATGGCTCAGTGGTAGAGTGCTTGCCTAGCACACATGAGGCACTGGGATTGATCCCCAGCACCACATAAAAAAATAGTAAATAAAGGTATTATGTCCATCTACAACTAAGAAAAAGAAAATCAAATATTAGGAAGGCTGTGGAGAAGTAGGATCCTTTGTATGCAGCTGATGGGAAAGTAAAATTGTGCAGTCACTATGGAAACAGTATGTGGGGTGCTCGGAAAAAGAAAAACAGCATTACCGTGTGATTCAATAATCCTTCTTCAGTTCATATATACAGGGGAACTAAAATCAATCTCTTGAGTCATTGCAATATTCACAGTAACCAAGACATAGAAACAACCTAAATGCCATTATTAGATAAATGGGTGAATAAAATGTGGTACATATGTATACAACAAAATGTATTTCAGCATTATAAAAGATGGTATCCCTACCATATATGACCAATTGGTGAACCTAGAAGACATTAGACTAAGTGAAATAAACCACACAGAGGAAAAATACTTCATGATTCTTTTTATATAAGGCACTGAAGTAGATAATTAGATGGTAGTTAACAAAGGTTGGGAGGAGGAGGGTTTGGGGAAATGCTGCTGTTCAATGCCTGTAAAATTACAGTTGTATGAGATGAATAGCTACAGAGATATTTTTATAACATGCCTATAGTTAACAATAATATTATGTACTTAAATATTGTTCAGAAAGTATATCTTATGCTCAGTGTTCCTACCAACAAAAACAGGGGTTGACGGGGAGATGAACACAAGAAAGCTTTTAGAAGTGATGATTATGTTTATTATCCTGATTGGGATGAGTGTATGTATATGTTTAAACTCACAAATCACATACATTAATTATGTGTCATTCTGTGTGCACCATTTAACCTTGGTAAGTATCGGGTGGAGAAGAAAAAGAACTGACCAGAAACCGGTGTCTCATCACTCTCAGTCACAGAGTTTCCCTAAGAGAAGGCTTCAGCAAGAGGTCATGACCTGACTCCTATTATTTGCAGTCAAATGGAGTTATGAACATTGTGCTCTCTTGGTTGACACATAAGCTAATAAAGTTACAAGTCTTCTGTATTTTTTCATTTTATTTTTATTTATTTTTTTTTTTAAATTTTTTATTGTTGGTTGTTCAAAACATTACATAGTTCTTGATATATCATATTTCACACTTTGATTCAAGTGGGTTATGAGCTCCCATTTTTACCCCATATACGGATTGCAGAATCACATCAGTTACACATCCATTGATTTACATATTGCCATACTAGTGTCTGTTGTGTTCTGCTGCCTTTCCTATCCTCTACTATCCCCCCTCCCCTCCCCTCCCCTCCCCTCTTCTCTCTCTACACCCTCTACTGACATTCATTTGTCCCCCTTGTATTATTTTTCCCTTTCCCCTCACTTCCTCTTGTATGTACTTTTGTATAACCCTGAGGGTCTCCTTCCATTTCCATGCAATTTCCCCTCTCTCTCCCTTTCCCTCCCACCTCTAATCCCTGTTTAATGTTAATCTTCTTCCCATGCTCTTCGTCCCTACTCTGTTCTTAGTTACTCTCCTTATATCAAAGAAGACATTTGGCATTTGTTTTTTAGGGATTGGCTAGCTTCACTTAGCATAATCTGCTCTAATGCCATCCATTTCCCTGCAAATTCTATGATTTTGTCATTTTTTAATGCAGAGTAATACTCCATTGTGTATAAATGCCACATTTTTTTATCCATTCGTCTATTGAAGGGCATCTAGGTTGGTTCCACAGTCTTGCTATTGTGAATTGTGCTGCAATGAACATCGATGTAGCAGTGTCCCTGTAGCATGCTCTTTTTAGGTCTTTAGGGAATAGACCGAGAAGGGGAATAGCTGGGTCAAATGGTGGCTCCATTCCCAGCTTTCCAAGAAATCTCCATACTGCTTTCCAAATTGGCTGCACCAATTTGCAGTCCCACCAGCAATGTAAAAGTGTACCCTTTTCCCCACATCCTCGCCAGCACTTGTTGTTGTTTGACTTCATAATGGCTGCCAATCTAACTGGAGTGAGATGGTATCTTAGGGTGGTTTTGATTTGCATTTCTCTGACTGCTAGAGATGGTGAGCATTTTTTCATGTACTTGTTGATTGATTGTATGTCCTCCTCTGAGAAGTGTCTGTTCAGGTCCTTGGCCCATTTGTTGATTGGGTTGTTTGTTCTCTTATTGTCTAATTTTTGGAGTTCTTTGTATACTCTGGATATTAGGGCTCTATCTGAAGTGTGAGGAGTAAAGATTTGTTCCCAGGATGTACGCGCTCTATTTACCTCTCTTATTGTTTCTTTTGCTGAGAAAAAACTTTTTAGTTTGAGTAAGTCCCATTTGTTGATTCTAGTTATTAACTTTTGTGCTATGGGTGTCCTATTGAGGAATTTGGAGCCCAACCCCACAGTATGTAGATCGTAGCCAACTTTTTCTTCTATCAGACGGCGTGTCTCTGATTTGATATCAAGCTCCTTGATCCATTTTGAATTAACTTTTGTGCATGGCGAGAGAAAGGGATTCAGTTTCATTTTGTTGCATATGGATTTCCAGTTTTCCCAGCACCATTTGTTGAAGATGCTATCCTTCCTCCATTGCATGCTTTTAGCCCCTTTATCAAATATAAGATAGTTGTAGTTTTGTGGATTGGTTTCTGTGTCCTCTATTCTGTACCATTGGTCCACCCGCCTGTTTTGGTACCAGTACCATGCTGTTTTTGTTACTATTGCTCTGTAGTATAGTTTGAAGTCTGGTATCGCTATACTGCCTGATTCACACTTCCTGCTTAGCATTGTTTTTGCTATTCTGGGTCTTTTATTTTTCCATATAAATTTCATGATTGCTTTCTCTATTTCTACAAGAAATGCCTTTGGGATTTTGATTGGCATTGCATTAAACCTATAGAGAACTTTTGGTAATATTGCCATTTTGATGATGTTAGTTCTGCCTATCCATGAACAGGGTATATTTTTCCATCTTCTAAGATCTTCTTCTATTTCTCTCTTTAGGGTTCTGTAGTTTTCATTGTATAAGTCTTTCACCTCTTTTGTTAGGTTGATTCCCAAGTATTTTATTTTTTTGAAGATATTGTGAATGGAATGGTTGTCCTCATTTCCATTTCAGAGGATTTGTCGCTGATATACAGGAATGCCTTTGATCTATGCATGTTGATTTTATATCCTGCCACTTTGCTGAATTAATTTATTAGCTCTAATAGTTTCTTTGTAGACCCTTTTGGGTCTGCTAGGTATAGAATCATGTCATCAGCAAATAGTGATAATTTAAGTTCTTCTTTTCCTATTTTGATGCCTTTAATTTCTTTCGTCTGTCTAATTGCTCTGGCCAGTGTTTCGAGAACTATGTTGAACAGAAGTGGTGAGAGAGGGCATCCCTGTCTTGTTCCAGATTTTAGAGGGAATGCCTTCAATTTTTCTCCATTCAGAATGATGCTAGCCTGAGGCTTAGCATAGATTGCTTTTACAATATTGAGGTATGTTCCTGTTATCCCTAGTTTTTCTAGAGTTTTGAACATAAAGGGATGCTGTACTTTGTCGAATGCTTTTTCTGCATCTATCGAGATGATCATATGGTTCTTATTTTTAAGTCTATTGATGTGGTGAATGACATTTATTGATTTCCGTATATTGAACCAGCCTTGCATCCCAGGGATGAATCCTACTTGATCATGGTGCACAATTTTTTTGATATGTTTTTGTATCCGATTCGCCAGAATTTTATTGAGGATTTTTGCATCTAGGTTCATTAGAGATATTGGTCTGTAGTTTTCTTTCTTTGAAGTGTCTTTGTCTGGTTTAGGTATCAGGGTGATGTTGGCCTCGTAGAATGAATTTGGAAGTTCTCCCTCTTTTTCTATTTCCTGAAGTAGCTTGAAAAGTATTGGTATTAGTTCCTCTTTAAAGGTTTTGTAAAACTCTGCTGTATACCCATCCGGTCCTGGGCTTTTCTTAGTTGGTAGTCTTTTGATGGTTTCTTCTATTTCCTCAATTGATATTGGTCTGTTTAGGTTGTCTATATCCTCCTGACTCAATCTGGGCAGATCATATGACTTAAGAAATTCATCTATGCCTTCACTATCTTCTAATGTATTGGAGTATAAGGATTCAAAATAATTTTTGATTATCTTCTGTATTTCTGAAGTGTCTGTTGTGATATTGCTTTTTCATCCCGTATGCTAGTAATTTGAGTTCTCTCTCTTCTTCTCTTTGCTAGCATGGCTAAGGGTCTGTCGATTTTGTTTATTTTTTCAAAGAACCAACTTTTAGTTTTGTCAATTTTTTCAATTGTTTCTTTTGTTTCGATTTCATTAATTTCAGCTCTGATTTTCATTATTTCTTGCCTTCTACTTCTTTTGCTGTTGTTTTGCTCTTCTTTTTCTAGGATTTTGAGATGAAGTATGAGATCATTTATTTGTTGGTTTTTTCTTTTTTTAAGGAATGAACTCCACGCAATGAATTTTCCTCTTAGAACTGCTTTCAGTGTGTCCCATAGATTCCGATATGTTGTGTCTGTGTTTTCATTTATCTCTAAGAATTTTTTAATTTCCTCCTTGATGTCTTCTATAACCCATTGATCATTCAGTAACCTATTGTTCATTCTCCAAGTGATGTATGCTTTTTCCTTCCTTCTTTTATCGTTGATTTTCAGTTTCATTCCATTATGATCAGATAAGATGCATGGTATTATCTCTACTCCTTTATATTGTCTAAGAGTTGCCCTGTGACATAATATGTGATCTATTTTTGAGAAGGATCCATGTGCTGCTGAGAAAAAAGTGTAACTGCTTGATATTGGGTAGTATATTCTATATATGTCAATTAAGTCTAGGTTATTAATTGTGTTATTGAGTTCTATAGTTTCCTTATTCAACTTTTGTTTGGAAGATCTGTCTATTGTTGAGAGAGGTGTGTTGAAGTCTCCCATGATTATTGTATGGTGGTCTATTAGACTCTTGAACTTGAAAAGAGTTTGTTTGATGAACATAGCTGCACCATTGTTAGGGGCATATATATTTATGATTGTTATGTCTTGTTGGTGTATGGTTCCCTTGAGCAGTATGTAGTGTCCCTCTTTATCCCTTTCGATTAACTTGGGCTTGAAATCTATTTTATTTGATATGAGTATGGACACTCCTGCTTGTTTCCGAAGTCCACATGAGTGATATGATTTTTCCCAACCTTTCACCTTCAGCCTATGTATGTCTTTTCCTATCAAATGCATCTCCTGTAGGCAGCATATTGTTGGGTCTTGTTTTGTGATCCATTCTACTAGCCTGTGTCTCTTAATTGGTGAGTTGAAGCCATTAACATTTAGGGTTATTATTGAGATATGGGTTGTTCTTCCAGCCATATTTGTTTATTTCTGTTACTAAACATGGTTTGTTTTCCTCTTTGATTATTTTTCCCCCCTTTACTGTCCTACCTCCCACTGTTGGTTTTCATTGTTATTTTCCATTTCCTCTTCCTGTAATGTTTTGCCAAGGATGTTTTGAAGAGATGGTTTTCTAGCTGCAAATTCTTTTAACTTTTGTTTATCATGGAAGGTTTTAATTTCATCTTCCATCCTGAAGCTTAATTTCACTGGAAACACAATTCTTGTTTGGAACCCATTTTCTTTCAGTGTTTGAAATATGTTATTCCAGGATCTACTAGCTTTCAGAGTCTGTGTTGAAAGATCAGCTGTTATCCTGATTGGCTTACCCCTAAATGTAATCTGCTTCCTTTCTCTTGTAGCTTTTAAAATTCTCTCCTTATTCTGTATGTTGGGCATCTTCATTATAATGTGTCTAGGTGTGGGTCTCTTATGATTTTGCACATTCGGCGTCCTGTAGGCTTCTAGGATTTGGGATTCTGTCTCATTCTTCAAGTCTGGGAAGTTTTCTCATATTATTTCATTGAATAGATTGCTCATTCCTTTGGTTTGAAACTCTGTCCCTTCCTGTATCCCAATGACTCTTAAATTTGGTCTCTTGATGTTATCCCATATTTCTTGGATGTTCTGCTCATGGTTTCTTAACAGTCTTGCTGAGCTGTCTATGTTCTTTTCCAGTTGAAATACTTTATCTTCATTGTCTGATGTTCTATCTTCTAAGTGTTGTACTCTGCTGGTAGTATTCTCAATTGAGTTTCTAAGTTGGTTTATTGCTTCCTGCATTTCTAGGATTTCTGTTTGTTTGTTTTTTATAACCTCTATCTCCCTGTATAGTTGATCTTTTGCTTCTTGGATTTGTTTATGTAATTCATTGTTGAAGTGATCTTTCATTGTCTGATTTTGCTGTCTGATGTCTTCCTTGAGACTCCAGATCATCTGAAGCATGTATATCCTGAATTCTTTATCTGACATTCCATCTGCTGCAGCTATTACCTCTTCTAACGTTGAGTTGACCTGCATTGCTTGTGGTCCTTTCTTTCCTTGTCTCTTCATACTGTTCGCATTCCTTTCTACTTGGTGAAACTGTTGTGCTATTGAATTTTCCCCCTATATATTTGTATTGGTCTTGTATAGTTGCAAAGTCTCCCTCGCAGGCACGGGCAGCGGCTCTGCCCCTCCTCCAATTGGGGCAATGTGCCTACCACGCTGGCAGGCCGCTGGGCCTGCTCTGCCGGTCGGTAGCAGGTCCGCCTACCTTGCAGGCACGGGCGGCGGCTCTGTCCCTCTGCGGGCCGCTAGGCTTGTTCTGTTGGTGGTCGCAGTTCTGCGTACTTTGCAGGCGCAGGCAGCGGCACTGCCCCTCTGCAGGCCTCTTGGGCTGTTCTGTCGGTGGGTCGCAGGTCAGCCTACCTTGCAGGCTCTGGGGGGGGGGGCGGCTCTACCCTTCCTCAGGCCACTGGGCCTGTTCTGTCTGTCGGTTGCAGGTCTGGCCTGTTCTGTTGGTGGTCACAGTTCCGTCTACCTTGCAGGCGCGGGGGGAGGGGGCGGCTCTGCCTCTCAGCAGGCCGCTGCGCCTGTTCTGCCAGTGGGTCGCAGGCCCACCTACCTTGCAGGAGTGGTTGTCAGCTCTGCCCCTCCGCGGGCCACTGGGCCTTTTCTGTTGGTGGTCACAGTTCCGCCTACCTGGCAGGTGCAGGGGGTGGGGGGCGGCTCTGCCCCTCAGTAGGCCGCTGGGCCTGTTCTGTGAGTGGTCACAGTTCCGTCTACCTTGCCGGCGCAGGGGGAGAGGGCGGCTCTCTATTTTTTCATTTTAAAGCCTATCAAAGAACACACATACCCACCTCGTCTGCCTTCGAGGTACAATTGATGGCTCATACTATGAGGTGGGAGATTACAATGGTAAAGTTAAAATATATCCTTTAATATTTGAGAATAGTCCCATGATGGTTATTCTCTTCTGTCTGAAGGTGTTGAAACCAAACCTTCTTCAAAGTCCTTTTAAATGTGTCTGTTCCATAAAGCTTTCCCAGATTCAATTTCTAATTACTATGTCTAACAGTATAACTAATTACTATGTCTAACAGTCAAAGGTTTAATGATCAATCAAACCTACTGTGTTCAAAACATTTTTTTTTATCTCCATGGAACTATTTCATTTTCAAGATTTCCCTAGTTTAGTGAAAGTTGCTATCTTATGAATAGATCCTGGCAAGAAGTAGGAATTTTATTAGTACTCATGTCCAACTTTCTTTTAGAATTAAAAATGAAGTCATTTCCCCCAGCGTGGGACCTGTGCCAAAGATGTAGCCTGTGGACCATGTTTATCATCATTCCTTATCATCCTTTTACTTTCAACCACATCCATAATCATCTGAGATAGGAGTCCTAGATGTCTGTATAACCAAATAGAAGAATAGTTCAGAGCACTGTGACATAGTTTTTGTTTTAAAACTCAGATGTAAGAAAGCTCAAAAAGGGTATTCTCAGAAACAAAAATGAACATTTGTAATGCTTAGCAGAGGAGGATCAGCTGAAATAAACTAGTGTCAGGAATAGTGGTGAAAAATGGTTCTTAAAAAATAAAGGATTGTTCTTGTGGGGGAAAAAAAGGCATTGTGATGGAGAGGAAGAGCTAGGGACTGAGATCATGGAAAAGAGAGTGGAAAGGACAGATGTGGAGGTCAAGGGTATGAGAATTATTTAGTAGAAAACTCTCAGTTCTTTGGGTAACTCATATCTATGATGTTTCTGTCTTTGCTCTTGAATTTCTCGTGTGTGTAGGAGAAATACCTGGACCTTTGATCCACTCCTTATATATTGGTCCATTTATGCTACCATAACAAACTATTTGATATTAGATAATATATAAAAACATAAATTCATTTTCTTACCATTCTTGCTCTTGGATTTCCCAAGAGCAAGTTTCCAGCATGTTTAGTGTCTGGTGAGGGCCTCCATCATGATAACACCTTCTTGCAATGGCATCCTCATGGCAGAAGGTAGAATGGCAAAAGGGACCAAGCTCTTGTCCTATGGTCCTTCTATAAAGTTTCTGATCCTTCATGATTTAATCATCTTCTAAAGGACCCCCCATCTTAATATTATCAATATTGGGACTCACTAGTCTGGACTCTTTTTTTTTTTTTTTTTGAACTTTCATGTGAGAAAGAAATAAAATTTTATCTTATTTCAGCTACTATGTTTGGAGGTTCCATTGGCAATTAAGTCACAGAACATAAAATTTGGGGGATATTCAGACTACAGTATCCCATATACTAATTTCTGCTCATTTACCTTGCCTTGCTTGTTGCCAGTTGCTCATATGGTGTAGGTGTTGAAATCCTCTTTATCCTAATGTTATACTCTTTACCCATTCCTCCTAATATTCACAGAGCTTATTCTATAAAGAAAAATTTCATGGTTTCAGCAGACTTTCTGCCTTACTTTTTAATTAGACACAGCCACATCCTCTTTACGACAAATGATCCTGATATTTATGTAGTGTGTTGGATTGTCTGACTTCCCTCACTGGGCAGACTTCCAGCTCTTTGCCATGCATGGTAAGCAGGACTCCATTTGGTTTGCTTCACTTCTATATTGTTTTTCATTGTATCCAGGTCCTGGATTATTTCACATGTAGACATAAGCCTTCACAAATCTTGACAAAAATGTAGACAAGAATTTGAAAGATATGTGTGAATCGAGGAAAGATAACACCTATAACAAAAATGTAAAGGGCAAAATGAGTTGGAGAAGTTCAGCTGCCCATTGTGACATCTGTGGTTAGACTGGTTCATATAGAGTTGACTGAGCAAAGCAAGTACGGATGCAATAAAAAACGGAGTTGTTGACTGTAGAAGGAGCCTGTCCTAGAGACTGGAGATCATTCCCAGTTTTCACTCTCCCCTTCTTCCTTCTACAATAGAATCCTCTCACTTGTAGCTGGACATGTAGGCATTACTCCTTTGCAGATAGGTAGAGACAGCTTGTTTCTCTGAAGCTAATTAAAAAGAAGTGGAAATTATATGTGCAAACACTTAAGCATTTACCTTAGAAAGGATATTGTTTGTTTTTCCTCTTTCTTTTTCTTGCTAGCAGAAGTAAACATTAGATCTGCTTCTCTGGACCCAAAGGCTGGAATTCATATTGAGAGGAGCAAGGGTACCTCACTAGTCTGGACTCTTTTTTTTTTTTTTTTTTTAACTTTCATTTGAGAAAGCAATAAAATTTTATCTTATTTCAGCTACTATGTTTGGAGGTTCCATTGTTTACAATTTAAGTTATGAACTTAAATAAGAATTCTGAAGACTTCTGAGGAAATCATGAGTGAGAAACTCAAGGCAGCTTTGCTAGAAATAATATCACCACTCAAATAGAGGCTATGGTGAAATACGTTCTACCTCAAACAATGATTCCAGACTGGTCACACTGGTCCAGAGCTTGCTCTAGTCCATATCATATGAACATGAATGTACCCAGCAGCAACATCTCTTCTTTTTTCTCAGTGAGGTTGATTGATGGTATCTTTTGGAAAACTAAATGGCTTTGGAAAAGTAATATTGCCTCTCATTGTCAGCCTCAGCAGCAAGGCAAGCAGACAGACTTTTTATTTGATATACAGCCTGACGCAAAGCACTTTCTTCATATTCCCACCAAAGTAACTTAGTTGTTCCCCTAGGCATTTTAATTAAAGTTGCCAACGTACTTATGTTCCTCAAAAGAGAAAAATTTGCATATCTCACATAGTATCCATTTGCCCAGGTAAATTGTTTCATTAGGAGTTGTCACTTAGAAAATGACAGAAAAACAGATGCAAAACAAAACAATTTTCCTGCATGTGCCCATCTCTAGCAAAGGGGATTATGTGAAAGTACTCTCAGAATTACTTTGTTGAAGGCTAGCACTTGCAATGGACAAGGCCCCATACAAACAACTACCTCATTCAGTGTTCCCAGCAATACTAAGAGTACTTTGACCACCCATTTTACAGAGGAAGACAATGGATTAACAAGATTCAGGACGTGCCCAAGGTCCAGAACAGCAAGGATTAAAATCCAGTAGGACTCAGTCCATAGACCCAGATTTGGCTTCATATTTAATGGATCACATTGCAGTGCTGAGTAAAATATATCTTTCTCTCAGTGTGGCATGGAATCAACCTTAAAACTAATGGCTACAACAAAGGAAACAAGAACATGAAGAGAGAGCCTACAGCATGGGAGATATCTTTGCCACCTGCACCTGGATAGAGCATTAATCTCCAGGATATATAAAGAACTCAAAAAGCTTAACACCAAAAAAAAAAAAAAAAACCAAAACAAAAGACAAAAAAAAAAGAACAATCAATAAATGGACAAAAGAACTGAACAGAAACTTCACAGAAGAAGAAATATGATGGGTCAGCAAATATCAGAAAAAATGGTCAACATTTGTAGCAATTAGAAATATGCACATTAAAACTACACTAAGATTTCATCTCACTCCAGTCATAATGGCAATTATCAAGAATATAAGTAACAGGGCTGGGGATGTGGCTCAAGTGGTAGCGCGCTCGCCTGGCATGCATGCGGCCCGGGTTCAATCCTCAGCACCACATACAAACAAAGATGTTATGTCCACCGAAAAACTAAAATAAATAAAATTATCTCTCTCTCTCTCTCTCAAATTTTTTTTTCATAAAAAAAGAATACAAGTAACAAGAAATGTTGGTGTGGATGTGGGAAAAAAGGTACACTAATATACTGCTGGAGGGTCTCAAATTGGTGCAACCACTCTGGAAGGCAGTATGGAGTTTCTTCAGAAACCATGGAATGGAACCACCATTTGACCCAGTTATTCCAGTCCTGGGCTTATACCCAAAGGACTTTATATCCAGAGGACTTAATATTAGTATCTATAGTGATGCAGCCACATCAATGTTTCTAGCAGCTCAATTCACAATAGCTAAGCTATGGAACCAGCCTAGGTGCCTTTCAACAGATGAATGGATAAAGAAAATGTGGTATATATACACAATGAAATATTACTCAGCCATAAAGAAGAAAGAGATTATGGCACTTGCTGGTAAATGGATGGAACTGGAGAATATCATGCAAAGCAAAATAAGCCAATGCCCCCAAACCAAAAATTCAGTGTTCTCTCTGATATGCGGATGCTGACTCACAATAGGGTAGTAGGGGCAGGGGATGGGAGGAAGTTCACCACATTGGACAGGGCAGAGATGGGGGAAGGGAAGAAGGATGGGAATAGGAAAGATAATAGAATAAATCAGACATAACTTTCCTATGTTCATATGTGACTAGTGTAACCCCACATCACATTCAACCACAAGAATGGAAAATTATACTCCATGTATTTATCATATATCAAAATACAGTCTACTGACAGGTGAAACTAAAAAATAAAAATAAAAAAATTTTAATAAAATCTAATGACCCAATTAAAATCTCATCATCATTCCTTATAGAAATAGAAAAAGCAATCCTGAAATTCATTTGGAAAAATAAGAGACCCCAAATAGTCAAAGCAATCCTTACCAAAAAGAGGAGGCATCATTAATACCAGACCTGAAAGTGTACTACAAAGCTATAGTCACAAAAATGGCATGGTCTTGGCACCAAAATAGACATGTTGACCAATGGTACAGAATAGAAGACACAGAGACAAACCCACATAAATATAATTATCTCATACTAGACAAAGGCAACATACATTGGAGAAACGATAACCTCTTCAATAAATGGCGCTGGGCGAACTGGAAATCTATATGCAGCAAAATGAAAAGAAACCCCTACCTCTGACCATGCACAAACTCAACTCAAAGTGGGTCAAGGATCTAGGAGTTAGACCAGAGACCCTGCACCTAATAGAGGAAAAAGTAGGCCCAAATCTATATCAGGTTAGATTGGCCCCGACTTCCTTAACAAGACTTCTAAAGTACAAGAAGTAAATTCAAGATTTAATAAGTGGGATGGACTCAAACTAAAAAGCTTCTTATCAGCAAAAGAAACAATCAATGAGGTGAAAAGAGAGCCTACATTTGGGGAGCAAATTTTTGTCACATGCATGTCAGACAGAGCACTAATCTCCAGGATATATAAAGAACACAAAAAACTTAACACCAGAAATACAAACAATGCAACCAATAAATGGGCTAAAGAGCTAAACAGGCACTTCTCAGAAGAAAATATACATTAAATCAACAAATATATGAAAAAATGTTCAACATCTCTAGTAGTTAGAGAAATGCAATTTAAAACTACTCTAAGATTTCATCTCACTCCAGACAGAACGGCGGCTATCAAGAACACAAACAAAAATAAGTGTTGGTGAGGATGGGAGGAAAAAGACACGCTCATACACTGCTGGTGGGTCTGCAAATTGGTGCAACCACTCTGGAAAGCAGTGTGGAGATTCCTTGGAAAACTTGGAATGGAACCACCCTTTGAATCAGCTATCCCACTCCTCTCTATCCTCAAAGGACTTAAAATTATCATACTATAGTAATGCAGCCACAGCAATATTTATGAGTTCAATTCACAATATCTAAACTGTGGAAGCAACCTAGATGCCCTTCAGTAGAGGAATGTATAAAGAAACTGTGGCATATATACACAATAGAATATTACTCAGCATTAAAAGAAAACAAAATCATGACATTTTCAGGTAAATGGATGGAGTTGGAGAATATCATGCTAAGTGAAGTAAGCTAATCCCAAAAAAACAAAGGCAGAATGTTCTCTCTGATAAGTGTATGCTGATCCATAATTGGGGGGCTTAGGAAAAATGGAGGAACTTTGATTAGGCAAAAGGAGGGAAGAGTGGGGAGGGGGTATGGGGGCAGGAAAGATGATGGAATGAGATGGACATCATTACCCTGGGTAATGACTGTACATATGGTGTGACGTTATATCTTATACAACCAGAGAAATGAAAAGTTGTGCTGCAATTGTGTACAACAAATCAAAATGCATTCTATTGTCATATATACCTAATTAAAATAAATAATTTAAAAAACTAATGGCTGTGAATCCATATATAAGCAGTTGATTTTGTATAGCAATAATGCAATTTCAGAGCCTAATATAATGGCCTACATCCAAGCAATTTGGGAGGCTGAGTCAGGAGGATCTAAAGTTTGAAGCCAACCTCAGCAACTCGGTGAGAACTTTAATATTAGTGAGATCCTGTCTCAAAATAAAAAGGACTGGGGGTTGGCTCAGTAGTAAAGCACCCCTTGGTTCAATCCCTACTACCAAACACAAATAGAGTTTTGCCTAACATGGTAACAAATGCTTTTATCCTAGCAGTTTAGGAGGCCAAGACAAGAGAATTGTGAGTTCAAAGCCAGCCTCAGCAAAAGCAAGGCCTAAGCAACTCAGTGAGACCCTGTCTCTAAATAAAATACAAAATAGGGCTGGGATGTGGTTCAGTGGCCGAGTGCCCCTGAGTTCAATCCCTGGAACCACCCCACCTAGAAAAAATGGAGTTTCAGTCAGAGTGTTACTATTTTTCATCTGGGAAAGGCAATAATGAGAAAAAAATACATAATACAATCAATATCTGAAGCACATTTCTGAGATAAAAGTCATGTGGAGTTTCTAAAGCACCTAAGCTGAATCTATCCTCCCATTGACTGGTAATAAACCAGTTTGATGTTCATTAATATAAGTTTTGCAAAATGTATATTTATGATCATGTTTAATTCCTTTGAAAGGTTTTTCTTTATTAGTGTTGTAAAATAGATATTTCATAGACGTCTACAAAATTTATCATACCACTTTTTCCCTTTAGAATATTTGAATTTGATATATAAATGTAATCTAGAGTGAGCTGAGTACAGGGAATAGAGCAGCCCTCCTTGTTCTGTGATTTAATCAGTGGGTCTGGCTGAGAATTTTTCTAGTGAATAGGCTTTGTAATGAGCTGCTTATTTTCCCAGTTATCATAATAGAAAGTGCATGAACCAGAAGCTGGTTCCAGGGTAAGCGCCTCGAGACTGTCAGATAAGAGGAAGAGTTGCTTTGCAGAATGTTCATGTGACTCAGCTCTGTGAAATTCATGAGCATCCCTTTCCTAGATAAAGACTAAGAGACAGAATGAGAAATCTGTCTATTAGTGGAGAAGGAGGACTCTTGAGTTCCAAACCCTCTTCTTATATGGAAGGGATGTCCAGAGCTGATCTAGATGAGAATTGACTGTCACCTGTATGTTTATGATAGTCTTATAGCACAATTTTTGGTCCTGTATATTTCTATGAGATAACAAGATCCTTTGTCTTTACTTATGGCAGCTACCCAGTGTGATTCTTTCCCATCTGTAGGAATTTGGTTTTTCATTTTTCATGAAACTTTCCATACTGTGCCATCAAGCATCTCATAATATAGTTGCTTTATACAGATACTAATAATTGTATTCTTTCTTGAATTAAGTTGTAAGAAACTTACCTGTGTTATATTTATATTTTTAGATATCATATTTATATTTGTAGATACCTTATAAATACTTTATATTTATAGAAGCCAGTATTTTGCATACAGATATAAATATATTTATTGAACAATGCGGGTGAATGATTCTTCTCTTTTTAAAAAAATATTTTGAAGTATTTTTCCACTCATAGTTTAATGTTATTCTTTTGTTCCCTATCAGGACTTCTTTCTTTAATGAAATTTTTTGTTTATATTTGGCCATTTTATGGCCCACAAAAACAATTTGGCCATTTTATGACCCATAAAAGCAATGATATTTATAGTTCAATTTAAATCTTCCACAATTCAGTATATTTGTAACTTAGTGTTGTGAACTTAACATATGTGATGTTAAAGAACTTAACATAATGTGACCCACATATTAGAATCTTACATTTGAATTTCTGTGATATGAACTTTGGAGCATAGTTCCCTGAATATGCTTCTCAATTTAGAGTATAAATACCTAGACTCTCTCTTTCTGTAGAATTATGTTTATGTCTTGGTCTATGTTCCACAGTAGTAGAAGATGATAGTTGTCATCTAACTCCATTTATATATTATTCTAGTAAATTCATAAAAATAGAGTTTGCATATAAGTTCTGATGCTTATATATTTATTTTAATTTTGATTAGTAGATTGCATAAATATTAAAATCATGACCCTTATTACATATAAAATATAAAATATTTAACAAAGATTTCTTAAATGTTTAACACAGACAATACACTGAGAATGTAGGCATAAGTGAGACACTGTATATCCTCTCCAGAAATTTAGAAAAAAAAGATCAACAAGATCCACATTTATATATCATGTAGCATCATGTGCCTCAGACTACACTAGTTTTATAGAAATGCCAATAATTTTGTTCTTCCTTGAATTAAGTTTCTTAAACCTTCCTCTGTCACATGTATAATTATTTATGCCTTAAATCAGGTTTTTTACAATAGACATAAATATACCTATTGAATAAGTGGTATATTTGAGTATGTTTCTGACATTTATGCATTTAAGTTATAGTAATGAATCATCCTCTTATAACTGAAGCTCTAAATTATTGGGTAAAAGAAAGTCCTTTCATCTATGATTATAAGTTGGCTTCTAATTTATTGTGCATTTCTATGTTTGTGTAATTGTTTATATTAATGTTCTTACTTTAGTGCCTAAATTGTACCATGTTCATTTTTTATGTTTTATTTCTAAATGGGAAAAATGCTTTAGGAACCAAATTCTGTTTTTGCTTGAGGGGAAATTTATGAAATCCAAGATACAAAGGCAATACAGTTTGCACAGAAGTTCTAATTAGTGTTAACTCAACTCTTAACTGCCTCCTCTTCAAAGCCATTTAAAAGAGATATTCACTAAACCTTTGAACATTGTCACTTATACATGGTGGGGTGGAGACTCTGTGCTGCTCCCACAGCTGAGACAAGCTCAGTGCATTGGCATGGGCAGCCAGTGAATCTTTTTTCTAGGCTTTAGATTATAGGTGCTCTGTGTTTAACTTGAATAATGAACATTTTGAGGGAGGCTGAGAGGGAGACTAGTCTGTCTGATCACAAAGGCTTCATCATGCTGAATTCTGTGGTGAGAGCTTTTCTAATTACAGTTGGACGATTTCTAATTTGCTCCCAAGTGTGGAATTTGGAGTTCATGTTACAGAAATGAAAGCCATTTTAACACTACTCTTAAGAATAAATATAGATCTAGGTTTGTGGCATGCTATTTTAATTGAATTATGCTGAATTTCCTGTTTGGTGCTGCTTACAACAGGACTGTAGTTTTTCAAATAAGCATGGAGGTTGTTTCCTTTTCCTTTTTTTTTTTTTTAAGTGTCAGTGTCTGAAATATTCTATGTATTTTTCATATTGATTTTTCTTTTCATTTGGTATCTTTTGTTTATCTGTACCAATTTCTCAAAACAATCACATGGCGCTTTGAAGCAGCCAATATCAGTAATCCAAGAAAGGGACAGAAACATTAAAAAATGAAAAAATACTTCTTGCTGAAACTCAGCAGCTTAGATTTACTAGATATGCTCCACCTACAATACATAGCAGGTAGAAAGCAAAAGAAACCAACTCTGTATAATTTGAGTAGTAAGTGAATTCATCAGAAGGATAAGAGCACATGCATAGAACCAAATGAGAGCAAAAAAATATATATATATATTCGAGAGGAAAGGGACTTTTCTTTAGAGAAGGGAAGGTCTCCACAGCAAGAGCCCCAGAATTGCTGCCAGAATGAATACATCAATGAATAGAATTGTTTATTTTGTTTTCTTCTCAATTTGTAACATTTTTTTTTTAAATTTAAATGCCCTGAGAGAGTTTGATTTGAGGAGCTGAGGTCAGCTGGGCGTGCCTTGGCTTTATCAATGAAATAAATTAAAAGATTAAGAAAGAGACTATTTTTATGCCTTTAGCAGCTGAAGGAGAGGTCAGAGTATGCTTATTCATTTTCCTTCTAAGACTGAACAAGCTGAGGAAGACTTCCTTTAATGAAGAAAATGTCAGGATGCCTGAAGAAACAAAAATGGACACCAGATGGCCCCAAATGACAAAAATCTACTACACAGTACTTTTATTTTCATTTCTTTGCAGTACTAGGGGTGGAGCCCAGGGGTGTTCTACCACTGAGCAACATCCTCACCCTTTTTTATTTTTTATTTTAAGACAGTGTTTCACTTAATTTCCCAGGTTGGTTTTGAACTTGTGGTCCTCCTGCTTTAGCCTTCTGAGTTGCTGAGATTACAGGCATGAACTAACATACCTGGCAGTATTTTTAAACACTCTTTGACAGAATGAAACTCACTTGAACTATATGTAATATCTAAGCTGTGAAACTCTGTTCTGCTATCCTCATTTTGGGTGAGAAACAGTATTTCATAAGGGCTTAGAACAGACTGTAGAGTCAGACTGAATGGATTCAAAACCCTCTGTGTTTTTTAGTAACTGTAAAATTTTGGCAAATTGTCCAATATTTTATACCTCAGTTTCTTTAATTGTAAAAAGGAAATACTAATAATACCTACTATAAAGTAATACCTACTGTCACAATTATTTGTTTATTACTCTGGAATAATGTGATGTGATGTGTGTGTGTGTGTGTATTTTTAAGCTCACAAGGTACATATATTAATTATGTGTCATTCTCTATACACCAATATACCTTGATAAAGCTGGATGTGGTGAGAATTGACCAGACACTAGTGTCATCATCTCTCTCAGTCATGGAGTTGCCCTAAGAGAAGGCTTCAGCAAGAGGCCATAACTCTAATATTTCAGCCCAAGAAGAGTTCTGAGCATTGTGCTTGTTGTTATATGTACAGCATTTAGTAAACCCTCAATTAGTGTTACTATTAGAGTGAAAGAATGAATGGTTAAAGTAGGTACCTGGCATGATGAGGTCCAGATAATGCTTAATTTATGCTGGTCGGTGGTCATTAAGAGAGTTTTGATTCCCTGTCCTAAATACACAAAACCTGCAGAAGAGTGTGTTTTCAAATCAAGATAGTGACAAAAACTCAAGACACCATAGATAGTGGAGACCAGGATCAGAAGTGAGAATGCCACCAGGTAAGCAGGTTCAGGAGAGCTGTGGCATATAATGTTAAGGACAGGGCAAAACATTGAGCCAGAAAGCACTGCATGCAGGAACCAAGAGGTTCACAGAAGCACAAATGGAGGCACAGCAAATGAAGCAGAGGCATGGGTTCAGCATCATGGAAACTTTTTTTCTGAATAATACTCCTGTGGCTGCCAAAAGCTTCTTATAATTTCACTATCAAAGCTACTAATCCCGGGTTTAGGGAATAATTGTGGGCAGAGTCAGCTGCATAAAAGGGAACACAAACATACAAAAAGGAAAATGAAGCAATAGGGATAGAAGGTTTGGAGAAGAGGTACCAAATGACCCAAACCACTGTTATGCAGTATCATGGCTATAGATTTGATGATAATGATGATGATGATGATGATGATGATGATAATAATAATAATCATAATAATAATACTGCTGCTACTATCCTTAGTTGATGGTAGTGATAATGATGGATAATGTTTGCTTTGCACTTGTATGTGCCTGGAACTGCCCTAAATGCTTTATATGTATAATATCATTTAATTCCCATAATGAATTGTTTGAGTTAGTTACTAGAATATAAAATTCCCAAGGGCATAGAATTTGTCTTTCTTCATCAGTCTATCAATGCCACTTAGAATAGGACCTGATACATGCATTTCCTGATACATTACATACTCCTTAATTAAAATATGAGGTGCTGATCATCCAAATAACCCCTTCAAGTTAAATAACAACTTGTAGAGTTAGGAGTAAGTCAGGGAGCTGTATTCCAGAGTCTACCACTGAATTCTCCAGTTTATACCAACACTGCCCTGTCTCCAAACATCACCCACAGCTACACTTTTTTACTTACTACCTCCTGAATTGCTATACTTCCTTTTGTTGCCAAAGTGAAAAAGGTACAAAAAGGAAAATGAAGCAATCAGTGATGAACTTGTTATAAAATAGGATAATGAACACAAGTAGTAGGTACTCCAAATGAAAGATTTGTGCATTGTGAAAACATGAGTACTTTGAACCAGTTGTATATAAGGAATTATACTAACCAGAAAATAAAAATAGGAGCAAGATTGTCTCTGAAATTAGAAGACTCCCATTCTAGTGTGACAGAGACATAAACAAATACATAAATAATCCAGTAAGTAGAAAAAGAGAGTTTTTTGAAAGTGGCAGCAGTAGTGAACTCATATCTGGTATAGAATAATAGAAGTGAGACAAGAAAGGCAGTTGGTAATATATAAAAACTAAACAGCTAAGTAATAGAGTATATAAGCTTAGCATGTTGGAGGTCCTGAGTGCAAAATGAGTCCAGTACTAAAAAGAGAGAGAAAAAGAGATAACAAGGAGATTTTACTTTATTTTATAAAAATAAAGACACAGCAGAATTAATATTTTGATTGAAGTGAAAAAAAAGGTGGGTTATAGGAAGCCCATGCAATAATGCAGAGCAGAGATGATTAGGCCTGAAATGAGGTTGTAGCATTGGGATCCATGCAGAAGCAACAGGATTTAGTGGCTGATTGAATGTCAGTGTGATAGACAGCTAGAATAGAACATAAATAAAGTTTTCCATTCAGGAAAGTAGGTAAGTTGGTAACATTAAACCAGAAATAAATAGAAAATCAGATTTGGTCAGGATAAGGATAAAAGCCTAATATAAATAGAACTTCCATTTTTTTTTAATATGAAGAAGAAATGGAGACACATGTAATGATGCAAAATTTTTGTCTCATAGTATTACATCTGGGGAGTAACACTTAATATTTCAGTCCCCTCTTTTTGGTTGATATTTTTCAAAGAACTAAGCTCCAGTGCTATACGTGAGTTTCATATAGTTTATCATAGGTGCTTTAATGTTAAAAAAAAAAAATATTTCCTTTTCTAACAGCATTTTTTATTTTTGGAGGCGGGTGTACCAGGGATTGAACTCAGGGGCACTTGGACACTGAGACACATCCCCAGCCCTATTTTGTATTTTTATATAGAGACAGGGTCTCACTGAGTTGCTTAGGCCTTGCTTTTGTTGAGGCTGACTTTGAACTCGCAATCCTACTGTCTCAGCCTCCCAGCCACTGGTATTACAAGCATGCATCACTGTGCCCGGTGGCTGGCAGCTTGTTTTTATCCTCAGAAATAAATTGTGTCCTTTTCAAACACTTCCAGAGGTAGTTTGAATTTATTATACTTAAAATTGAAGTTAGTGGTCAGGCCTCATTGAAGATGAGTCTTTGAGAAGATAATTTTCTCATTTGGAACATCATTTGCAAAATCTTCTTTATAACTTTTTAATTGCAAGACAGTAGTCTTAATACAGAGGATGACTTTTCTGAAGGTCAGTCAAGGAATTGCAAGAAATCCAGGTGCCCTAAGGACATACCTGTTGAAGCACTGAGTATTTTAGAAGAAAAAGGGGGGGGGGGCATTGAAACCTACCCATGGCTGATTTTCAAACTTAATTGACTGAACCCATTATGATATTTAAACTTGGAAGACTTTTAACTGTTTAGTAGATAAGAGATTTCTTAGAGTTTAAGTATCATCAAATCCAGAGTTAAATACTTCAAATTTAAGCAAAATTAAGTATTTGACAGTATCTCCTTTCAAAAGACCTAAGCAATGTCAATGTTTCTCTCTCACACATACATACAAGCTGTTTAGATGATGTGAGTGGCCTAACAGACAATGATTCATTGCTCTACTATCTCTCTATCTGAGAATGGATAACTACAGAGTTTAAGGATTAAATGTATGTAATATATATATATATATATTTGAGATGCAGAGAATATACCATCACAGATATTTTTTGTTATTGTCACTTAATGCTTTTAATTTCTTTCTTATTGTTATGGAACAGATGTATTAGAGACGTTTGTGTTTCAAAAGGGGGTAATTAAAGGAGATATCTGGCAAAAGTTATAGACATTAAATTTATATTTTATAGGAGTACTTATTGATGAGAAATCAGGTTAAAAATTTTAAAAACAGTATTAAATTTAAATATCTGTTCTAAATGACTTAAAACATGTGATGATCATCAGCAGATCTTTTTAAAAATATTGTATTTAAATTGTAGTTGAACACAGTACCTTTATTTTATTTTTATGTGGTGCTGAGGATTGAACCCAGGGTCTCGCATGTGCTAGACAAGCTCTCTACTGCTTAGCCACAACTCCAGCCCCCTCATCAGCAGATCTTATCACAGGAAGACTAATTGATGACGACAGTGGCCACTGTCTTTCCCTCATTCATGTGCTTCTTTTCTTTGGCTTTCTGTTTTTCCCCACCAGAAGTGGATGTACATATGATTATTCTCTTTAATTATCTTTTTAGTCATGATTTTATTAGAAAGACAGTGCCAAAAAAATAAATTATTTGGCCTTTGAATTAATTAATTTTCTTTTTATAGATAATAAATCAATATCATTTAATTAAGAAAGTTGATGGTAGTCATAAGAAGACTAAGGATAAAGAGAATAACCTTAATAAATTAAGGTTTTTCTTTGCTGCTTTGCATCTTTTGGATGCTTGATTAATAAAGCCCTTGATTGTTTGTTTTTACACACACAAAGACAATAGAATTTCTGCATATAAAAATATAATCTAATGGATATAAAAATCTCTGATCCCCCAAACTGTTTCAAATGTGTTTGGTTGTTTATTCCCTTCCTAAAGTATTTTATAAAGGTTTTAGTGAAATTATCCTCATCATTACTAACATTTACAAATGGCAAAATAACTCAAGTAGAAAAACTGATCAAACAAACATAGAAATACAGAGACCTGTTTCCAGAAGAATGTAATTCATAAAACAATAGCTTTTCTATGAAAATACGTTACAAATACTGAACATAAGTCAATCACATTTTAATGTCAATTTGTAGTTCATGATCTGAACAATAATTTGATGATTAGTATCAGAAACATTTGGCTTTTTGAGAAAGCTATACAGAAGTCAAAGGATGAGAATTGGAAGATTATATTCAATTCAAGTTTCTGTAGAAATTTGTTGTGGTTAGAATATAACATGCCAGTGGGTAAAAATGAGATTGAAAAGGTGTGCTGGAGCTGGGTGGCAAAGGGGCACTTCTGTCGACAGTGGACAGTGGATGCTACTTGAGGTTTCAAAGCAAATGCAAGGCCTGATGATAGAGAAGAATAAGATTCTAAGCATTTTAAGGACATTCTCTGAGAAGCTATTGAAGCCAGTTCTGATGGCCATATTATAGGTGAGACTGTGTCAGCACATGTCCAGGATAGTGAGATATATTTTGGCTTTTCCAGTGAAGATAGTCAATATGAGTATAGAAAGGAGGTGTACTATAGAAAGCTCCTCTGTGAGACACAAAGATTGAGAGAGAGGAAAAGGGAGGGGGAGGGAGGGGGGGTGAGAGAGAGAGAGAGAGGAAGAGAGACTGCTCAAAAATCTGTTTTGCATTTTATTTAAATAAGATACAAAGGGCTCTTTAGACCTCTTATGATGTCAGAAATCATTACTTGAAACCATTTTTAAGAACCCCTTCTCTTTCAACAGTGATTTTCAAGTGCTTTCCCAACATCTCCCTTGACTACATTCTCCATAACATTCTCTTGATTTATTGCTTTAATGCTGTATCTTTGTTGTTGGAGGTGGTGATATTGTGTACCTGTAAAGCCAACCTGCACACTCTCTCCAAGGACTCGGCACACTTGGCCTCTACAAAATGTAATGACATATTTCGTTTATAGCAGATACCTGTTCTGACAAGTAGTTAAAATTAAATTTGAACTCCAGTAAAAACTCAAGAGTCATGCCGACAAAGTTGTTCATCCTGAGAAAGTAAAAACGCGGTTCTCTCCTTCCAACTGACTTGTTGACTTCCTCTGTACTCATCACATAGGGAAAGCAAAAATGGTGAGGTGGACACCTGTGGGGAGAGTTATTTCTAGCCCAGAGAGCAACTTTGATATTGAAAATCTGGTGTCTTAATAGGTAGTACAGTTCTTTGCTCCCTGGAAACCAGCTGTCTCTGAGTATTTTATGATCCATGAATCCCTTTTGTGGATTTTTACCTGTGATGCCTTTCACTCGAAGAAAGTTTGCAATTACAGACTGCAGCAGCATGAAACAGAGGAGCCACATGTGCTCTGTAAGTTTTACAATCAGCCACAGTGAACAGAATGTACAAAATTATTCTGGTAAATTCAATTGTTGAATCTCCTGTAGACTTAATAAGTATGTTTGATGTTTCTTATTCTAAAAGTCCTTATCATTTCCATCAACAAACAGAAGATCACATTGAACCATTTGTTGTCTAATGTCACAAGCAAGGAATTTGCACAATCACAGGAAGACTTAATTATCTGTGCTATGTTTCCTCTAAAATATTAAATTTTATTAAAAATAGTTTCAATTCTTAAAACCCCCCATTGTCAGTATTGGGTTATTTGGATAGTTTGACCTTATGTAGGAATATTACTGGAAAATGAAAATTATACTTGAAGGATGTTACTTATTTTATATTTGCAGTTATAAAGACTCCTTTATCTTCACCATGGATCTTTAATTAAAATTGCCATTTTACCATGCAAATATTTGAACCTATTGCACCTTAAATTTCTCATGCATAAAGAAATTTAAGCTGTGTCTACTTTTTTCTTTCTTTCTTCACTTATCTTCTGCACACACTGAGGCTCCTCTGTCTCATCTGGCTTCCAGTTGGGTTCAAACAAACATAGGCAACAAAAGGAGGTCAGAGGAGCTGTGAAATAGCAGTCACCTGTTATGCTTCCTTTTGCCTACTTTGCTTTGTTTCTGAAGTCCCTCAGCAGCCACAGGTCTTGTCCTATGGTTGCTCCTGTTCAGCTCCAACTCTCACCCAACTCTGGTAAACATGCTTCCTTTCTTGTGCTGATGAATCTTTCTTTCATCCCCTACAGAGGTTTCTCTTAACTCTTCACATGCCTCTGAAAAGTAATCCTTTAGTTAAATTCTCTTCAGTTAAATAATTTTGAGTGATCTTTCCCTTTTCAAACCAGTTTGCTGCCTAATACAGTACCAGGAGTGGCTCCAGGAAAATAAACCCAGTGATTGGAATTCTGGCTTGGAGTAGGTCATATATTAATAAGCACATGAGTAATCATCTTCCCAGGGAAGATAGGACTCTGGTTATTCATGGCATGCTTCAGATGTCATAACCACTTACTTTATCAAGGAGAAAAGTTATTTCCCAACAGCAAGGTACCACAAGATCAAAAGGCTGTTATGTTTCATTTCCATGGGGAAAGTGGTGATTGCAGCGATAATGGGATTGGATAACTGCTTATTATTGCATTGGGGATATTAAAAAAGGAAAATACAAACTTAGGACCTTGGCCTCTCAGTTCAAATCACAGTACCATGAGGCAGATGATAAAAGCATTTCAACAGATTTAGAATCAAAATTATACTCAAACACCTAAAGTAGTTATCTCGGGAGAATAACTATTTTTAGTAACAGACACCTTTCAGATATATGATCACATATTCTTTATTTTCTCATGGCATATTCCAACTTTTAGATTCTGGAATAATCCAGAAAAATAAGAGTGATGTTTCCTTCAGGAAGATAGTGATGCTTCAGAAAGATGAAGCATCTTGCCAGTCTGCATCATTGTATTTATTTATTTTTTTTCGATTTATAAATAATTTTAATCAACACCTAAAATTTTACATATTTGTGAGATACATGATTTGATACATGTATTCATTGTATAATGTTAAAATCAGGATGACCGTATTTATTTTCTCAATCATCATTTCTTTGTGATGAAAACATTCAGAATATTTTCTTCTACCTTATTAAACATTTACAGTAGGTTATTATTATCTAGAGTGACCATTTGTGTAATAGAACACCAGAACTTATTTCTCCTTACTGTAACTTACTGTTAACCAATCTTTCTTCATCTCTCCCTCCTGTCTATTTTCCCCAGACTCTGATAACCACTATTCTACTCTCCACCTTTATGAGATCAATTTTGTCTCATTACAGAGCTCTGGGGTTCAGATATAGGATTATACCCAAGTATATAAGAATAAGAAAAATAAAATATAATTTGAATTTCACTCAACTTCTTTTTTTAATGTGAATTTTTTTATTTTTATATGACAGCAGAATACATTGCAATTCTTATTACACACATAGGGCACTATTTTTCATATCTCTGGTTGTATATATAGAATATTCACACCAATCCGTGTCTTTATACATGTACTTTGGATAGTAATGATCATCACATTCCACCACCATTAATTACACCATCTTCCACCCTTCCCCTCCAACCCCTCTACCCTATCTAGAGTTCCTCTATTCCTCCCATGCTCCCGCTCCCTATCCCACTATGAATCAGCCTCAACCTCTTAATATAGAGAGATTTTTTCTTGAATTCAAGATTTAATGTGTTGGTTAGAATACCTGAGAGTGGCCCTAAATGTCTATTGTGCTATTTATTTGAATCCTGGACATAGCAGTGCCTAAAATCAATGAAATGTAGATGATGGAACTTTTCAAGTACATTTATAAAGGTAGTCTAATGCTTAGGTCAATAGGACAGATGGAGTGGCTCTATCAGGTATAGCTTGCTCAGCCACACTCTAATCGTTTTCATTAGAAGGACTCAGATAACCCTTTCTTTACCAAGGCATTTAGAACTTCCTGTAGTGAAAGGAGCACAAGCATCCAGGAAAAGATCTGGATTTATCTTCTGCAAACAAAGGGAGATCACCATGAAATTAATCTCCCTGGTATAAATGACAGTAATGGCTATTGACCAAGGGCTATATGATCAGAGATATGCACTCTCACGTGAGCTTATTTGGCCACTACTATACTGCTAACTGCTCACCTTTAGTTTGGTACAGAGCTATTGCTGGTCCTCTGATTTGACACCTTTGTCCAGATAGTAAACAGTCATGCAGTTCCAGATTGATTATGTTGTATCACCTCCATGCAGGAGGGGGCATTAATTTAGGTCATGAGAATAAATGTGCATTATTGATACAATATGGTTTTTCTAACTAAAATTCTTCTACAGGCACCATAATTTGAGGACTTTTAGAATGCTTCAGTCATCAGCATGGAATCCTCTACAACCTATCCTCCAATTAAGGATCTTAGGATATGTTGAAAGATGTGCAGTAATGAGGTCAGGTTTATGAAATCTCCAGTGTTACCATGTGGTCCATTACCTGGAAACATCTTAGAAGCATGGAATTGTCTACTGGAGTCTCAATAATGCCCCAATCATGAAATAATATCCTGTGAGATTGGATTGTTGAATTACAGGATAAAGTTAAACTAGCAGCAGATTTACGGCACCCCATGTAAAGAATACTTGGGTCTTGGAAACAGATACTATTATTCTTGATAACTTACTTGCAGAGTTCATCTTTAGAAGACAATGAAGATATCAGCCAAACAACTGAGAGCAAGAGGAAAGAATGAGTTTGCCACCTTAGAAAGTTTATAGGAGAAGTCCCGGTTCCCTTATTGTCTTATTGAGGTTTTGATAGTAGCTGTGTTATCCTGTGGGTACTGATCCACTTAGGTGGTCCCTGTTCTATAGATCCACTGGGCTCTGGCAGCACCATGCTCTAGAATTCTTTGTGTTTTTCAAGATTAAGAAGCACCTACAGCACTTTCCTGTCAGTAGTCCTTGGTATTTTACCATCCATTCTTGGTTCTCACACTCTACCCACATCTCTGTAGACAACATATAAAAATATGCCACTTTAGTTAACCCTGTTGAGTGCTCCACCTGCTTCTTCCCCTGACTCCAATTAATAGAACAAAGACCACTTAAGATACCCTCTATTTACAATTCGGAATCAGATATATAACTCATCTTCAATGAGCTTAAATATAACAGAAGAAATAAAGCATTGCTATACTTGAAGGTATAATAAAATACTAATTCTTTAACAAACTATTATAAGTGTCAGGATGAAGTCAAATTATTTTTTTAAATTACAGGAAATTCTAAAGCAAACATTAAAAGAGGATATAGAAATATTGTTACTATTTTTACTAGTGTTGATGTAGGTGTGGGATTAGGGAATCACCAAGGTGTGAGAGAATACTTGAAGCACTTACAAGACACAGGTGTAGTTGAGCTGTCTGGATCTCGCCTGGGAGATTCAATATTAGTGTGAAATGTATTGGAATTTGAATCCTATTAACTTTAAATATATTAAGGTTGAAAATACCATATTAACTAGTTTTCCATCACTGTAACAAAATACCTGAGATAACCGGTTTAAAAAATGGAAAGGTTTACTTGGCTCAAAGTTTAAAGGTTTTAGTCCATGGTCAGTGGGCCTTTTACTTTGGGGCCTATGGCAAGGTATTGCATTGTGGCAGGGAATGTGTGGTAGTGCAAGCTACTTACTGCCTGGTAACCATGAAGCCAAAAAGGAGAGAGGAAGAGTTGGGGTCCCATTATCCCCCAGTGACCTAACACTTCCCACTTGGCCCTACCTCTGACAGTGTCCACCATCTCTCAATGGTCCCAGCTTAAGTTTTCAAACTTTTGACACATGGACTTATCCAAACCACAGTAGTAACTAAGGTAATGTATAGAATGGTATTTGGTTACTTTATTTTCAAAAGAAGACTAACACTTTTATATTTTTTGCCTTTGCAATCCTACCAGGAAAAAAAATATGCAACTTTCTTTAACATACAAATTTGCAAAGCATTTTAGAAATTAGCTTGTACTGGGTGATTTATTGATAATTTAATGAAAAAGATAATTAACAAATTACCTTGAACTCTGTTTTTTACTAGTGTAAACTCCTCAGGCTGCAACATAGTATTTTCCCTAACTCTTTCCTCCATAAATGTAGCCAGGTCTTTTTGTCCTTAAGGCCCAAAGTATTCCTTAGGAAATGATTTGTGGTGCTTTTAGGGCTTGTGTCTGTCTGTGTAGATGAACCATTTACATCTTTTAGAGTACCAGCAAGTTTCATTATTGGTAGAAGGAGAAATGCTTTGTGTTTAAGGAGATTAGGGAGGATTAGTGGCCCCTGGATATTTCCCAAGGACTAAGGACAGGTACACAGGTTTATTGGACCTGGAGGAGATGGGAGAGGAGTGGACACTTCCATGTCACTCTTATGTAGTGTTGGGGAAGTGGAAAGATCTTAGAGGTGAGGGCAGGCAAGCAAAAGGTAAAATCTCATGAGTCTAGGAATGGACTTCAGGGCTAATGGGAGGGAGGACAGGTAAAATCACTCTGTAAGGGCCTGATAAATCTATACTAAATGAACAATGGTAAGGGATAATTGCAGGATCTTGTTATGTGGTAGTCTCACACAAAATTTCAAGATGTAAGTTTTGTATCCTTTTAGACACAGATTTTTTCAGGCAATACAGATGAGTATTCAACATAAAACACACAGAAATGTGGGAAAATAGACAAAGAAGATACACTCATGCCACAACAGGGAGTACAGATTTCTAATATTTTCTTGAATATTGAAAGAGCCCCACACTAAATATTGATTGTGATATGAATGTTTAAATTATTCCAAGATACTAAATAATATATCAGATATTTTTTAAAACCTCTTTCACGTACAAATAATTCAATAGTCTTATAATGATTTACAAAATAAAAATTGTACAGTACAGATCTAAGGCCATTCCTGAAGGCAAGAAGCAAAATGAGGGTGACCTTTCAAATACTGCATACATAATACAGTTTCTGAAGGAAGTAAACAAGGCAGAGAGACCATGTGACTCAATAGAAGTCCCAAACCAAAGACATGTGTGCTTAAGGGAGAATGAGTCAAGCAATTTCAATATCCAGGTAACATAAAAGGAAGTTAAAAAACCCTTCATTTTCAAAAATATGTCAAAGTGAAATTTCTAGAGCAGTGCTTCTCAAGCTTCCAAACTTTAATGTGCATTTGAATTTTCTGGGGAATTTTTTTTTAAGTGAAGACTCTATGTATTCTTGGGTAAAGTCTGAAGTTCTTCATTTTTAACAAGCTCCTGAGTTCTGCCAGTGTTTTGGTCTGTAGAGTAACAAGAGTTTTGATAAAACTACTCTGCCTATATAATTATCAAAGAGGAAACTTGAGTCATTTTAGTGCTGCTAAAAACAAGTCATCTGACCAATCTGTTATCTGTCTTAAAACTTTCCCTCAGGAAATGGAGAAATGATTTTTTTAAAAAAAGTTTTCATAATCTTTATTTTCTGTCATGTGTTAAACAGATTTACATTTATTATTTCACTTGATCTTCATTTGCAATCCTTTGAAGTAAGTGGGTAACAAGATCTAGAAAATGACTTCAACAGAATGATAGACAAGATAATATATACTCCCTCAATGATGTCACTATGTAACTATGCAAGTATATGGATGAATAATCCTACTATTAGAAATTCTGGTGAAAAAGACATGGTGCTGGTAGGAAACCAAATATTTAACATAAGCTTAACAGTATGAAGTCATTTTAAATCACAGAAAAAGCTTAGTACATTATGTGTGTTATAGAATTTGATATTAAAATAGAGCAGACATTTTAAAAATGCCACATTTAGATCAAGTGTTATACAATTTACATGTGATCTATACTAATTAGAGCACATTTATTGTAATTTATCATTAATTCTGGTAGTGACAAGAAGCTTTGACAAAATGCTGTGCATTCAGCAAAATAAAGCAGGATTTTAAAGTAATGGAAAAACAAACATAACTTGAGGATCTTTAAATCACTCATCCTTTTTTTTTTTTTTTTTTTTTTCATATGTGACTACTTTTTGTAGAAATGGTATTGCTGGAGCTGGGTGCAGTGGCAAAAAGCCTATAATCCCAGCTACTCTGGAGGCTGAGGAAAGAGGATCTCAAAGTCATTTTGGGCAACACAGCAAGATTCTGTCTCAAAAAGGCGGCGGGGCGGGGGGGAATAATACTGCTGGTTCACAGGCTTCCAGGCACTCCTTGACTTAAGATGGCATGATGTGATTTTTTTTTTCTTTATGATGATGGGAAAGAAGTACACAGTAGAAACCATACTTGGAACAAAATTCAACCATTTTGTTCTTTTCCCAGGCTAGCAAGTTGCACTTGCCAGTTAGCCATGCAACCATGAGTTGTTAACATTGGCTGCTCTATGTTGCTGGTGTGCTGTGTTGCCAAGCTGTGATGTTCAGGAGGATTGGGGCTTAAATGCATTTTCTTTTTTTTTTTTTTTTTTTTTTTTTTAATTTTTTATTGTGGGTTGTTCAAAACATTACAAATTTCTTGACATATCATATTCCACACTTTGATTCTAGTGGGTTATGAACTCCCACCTTCACCCCATACACAGATTGCAGATTCACATCAGTTACATATCCATTGATTTACAAATTGCCATACTAGTGTCTGTTGTGCTCCGCTGCCTTTCCCATCATCCACCCTCCCCCCTCCCCACTTCTCCCCTCCCCTCCCCTCCTCTCTCTCTACCCCCTCCACTGTATAACCCTGAGGGTCTCCTTCCATTACCGTGCAATTTACCTTCTCTCTCCCTTTCCCTCCCACCTCTCATCCCTGTTAAATGTTAATCTTCTTCTCCTGTTCTTCGTCCCTACTCTGTTCTTAGTTACTTTCCTTATATCAAAGAAGACATTTGGCATTTGTTTTTTAGGGATTGGCTAGCTTCACTTAGCATAATCTGCTCTAATGCCATCCATTTCCCTGTAAATTCTATGATTTTGTCATTTTTTAATGCAGAGTAAAACTCCATTGTGTATAAATGCCACATTTTTTTTATCCATTCGTCTATTGAAGGGCATCTAGGTTGGTTCCACAGTCTTGCTATTGTGAACTGTGCTGCTATGAACATGGATGTAGCAGTGTCCCTGTAGCATGCTCTTTTTAGGTCTTTAGGGAATAGACCAAGAAGGGGAATAGCTGGGTCAAATGGTGGCTCCATTCCCAAAATCACTCATCCTTGTGATACCAATTTTGATACAATAACCAATCCAAGCTTCAATTTGAGGGAGTGAATGAAACCCATCAAACTTCCTGAGATTTCTGAGTTTTCCTGAGGAAGTTTTATTTGCCTGCCTCTCACTCCAATTCCTGCTTTCTTTCTGAAATATCAATCCCCATTCCTTGTTCTGCTCAGTGAGGCTCTTATCCTTTCTCCATGATATTTTATGTCATACGTTAGACAGCTTTACATTTATTATTTCATTTGATTATGATTTACATTTATTTTGCCAAATACCTGTTCACCACCCTTTTTCTTAGATCTCCAAAGCACCATTAACACAAAGCTGTCCTGTCACTCCTTCTTTATCTGAAAGATTAATGCAGTGTCCCAAACAGTGAAAATTATATACTGCTATCCACCCTCCAGCTATTTCAAAGTGGAAAGGGAGAATTAAATTAGTAGATGAAGTTCACCAAAGTACTGGTTTGCTCTATATGATTTTTTTATAATAACCTCCTTGTCCTCAACTTCATTACATGCTAATAAAGAGGGCTAGAAAGGAGACTTCTGGTGCTTATTTATACTCTACGTAGCCACTGCATATGATATTCTTATTATTACAATCATCATTTTGATTATTCCCACCATAATCATGACTATCTAGATTTCTGTTTTAAATTATTTTATTTTGGGGCTGGGGATGTGGCTCAAGCGGTAGTGCGCTCGCCTGGCACGCGTGCGGCCCAGGTTCAATCCTCAGCATCACATACAAACAAAGATGTTGTGTCTGCCGAAAACTAAAAAATAAATATTAAAATTCATTCTCTCTCTCTCTCTCTCTCTCTCTCTCTTTAAAAAAAATATTTTATTTTTGGCTGGGTGTGTACCTCAATGGTAGAGCACTTGCATAGCATGTGAGGTCCTGGGTTTGATCGCCAGCACTGGAAAAATAGAAAAGGAAAGAAAAAAAAAAAAAAAAACAGCAACAATAAATTTTGTGTGTGGGGGTGGGTACTGAGCATTGAACTCAGAGGCACTCCGCCAACTGAGCCACATCCCCAGTCCTATTTTGTGTTTTATTTAGAGAGTTCACTGAGTTGCTTAGTGCCTCACCTCTGCTGAGGCTGGCTTTGAACTCTCGATCCTCTTGCCTCAGCTTCCTGAGCCTCTGGGATTACAGGCATGTGCCTCCACACCCAGCTAAAGTTTTTTGAATAGATAAATAAACATAGAGATACAGTTTCAAGATGAGAAAAGGTTTAATATGACGGATAATTCTCCTTCCCAATGCATTTTCCCATTGTTTTCCAGAGTCAACCCTTAGTATCTTTTTCTTGTTTACTTTTCCAAAAGTCTTCTGTCCCTGAGAATTTTGAAAACAAAATCTTTAGGATTATGTTTTTTGAGTGCAGTTCTTTGTACATTTCTTAAAGCACATTCTTAGTCTTTCCATTGGGCAATAAAACACTAGTTAATGCCTGGCCCCCAAAACCTATAGAGTTCACATTAGATATTACTGCTCAAAAGTCATTTTATCGTTCTCCAAATGAGGAATGTATCTCCTATCATCCCTGATATTCTCCCTGAAACTCAGGTATTTCCTACAGGCACCTGCTCTCACCAGCTTCTTATTCAGAATTCTGTCCTTGGAAGAGAACCTGTCTTCTTTATACTAGTTCCCAGGAAATCCTTTATCTCTTAGTCTGCCTGTTTGAAATTCCAGTTATGTTATAACAGATATCAAATTAAGTACTCTAGGTCCAATTTTTTTTTCCTGTTGGTATCCCCCTAGAAGGTCAGCCTTGCATAAAGAAATGGGCAAAGCAAGAAATTTTCTTCATAAAAGGATTATTTACTGTTCTGTCAAGTAACCTTTTAAAACTGCAGGCACATTTTAAAAATAAACTTCACCCCACTCATACCTCTATGTACCCCATTAATTCTCCCTTATCAAAAGTTTTAAAATCATCTATATCCAGGACACAAATTCTTTCCTTGAATGACAAGAGGGGTAAAATACCTTATTTAATCAAAGAGTATAGCATCTTCAACAAATGGTGCTGGGAAAACTGGAAATCCATATGCAACAAAATGAAACTGAATCCCTTTCTCTCGCCATGCACAAAAGTTAACTCAAAATGGATCAAGGAGCTTGATATCAAATCAGAGACACGGCGTCTGATAGAAGAAAACGATCTACATACTGTGGGGTCGGGCTCCACATTCCTCAATAGGACACCCATAGCACAAGAGTTAATAACTAGAATCAACAAATGGGACTTACTCAAACTAAAAAGTTTTTTCTCAGCAAAAGAAACAATAAGAGAGGTAAATAGAGAGCCTACACCCTGGGAACAAATCTTTACTCCTCACACTTCAGATAGAGCCCTTATATCCAGAGTATACAAAGAACTCAAAAAATTAGACAATAAGATAACAAATAACCCAATCAACAAATGGGCCAAGGACCTGAACAGACACTTCTCAGAGGAGGACATACAATCAATCAACAAGTACATGAAAAAATGCTCACCATCTCTAGCAGTCAGAGAAATGCAAATCAAAACCACCCTAAGATACCATCTCACTCCAGTAAGATTGGCAGCCATTATGAAGTCAAACAGCAACAAGTGCTGGCGAGGATGTGGGGAAAAGGGTACTCTTGTACATTGCTGGTTGGACTGCAAATTGGTGCAGCCAATTTGGAAAGCAGTATGGAGATTTCTTGGAAAGCTGGGAATGGAGCCACCATTTGACCCAGCTATTCCCCTTCTTGGTCTATTCCCTAAAGACCCAAAAAGAGCATGCTACAGGGACACTGCTACATCGATGTTCATAGCAACACAATTCACAATAGCAAGACTGTGGAACCAACCTAGATGCCCTTCAATAGACGAATGGATAAAAAAAATATGGAATTTATGCACAATGGAGTATTACTCTGCATTAAAAAATGACAAAATCATAGAATTTGCAGGGAAATGGATGGCATTAGAGCAGATTATGCTAAGTGAAGCTAGCCAATCCCTAAAAAACAAATGCCAAATGTCTTCTTTGATATAAGGAGAGTAACTAAGAACAGAGTAGGGACGAAGAGCATGAGAAGAAGATTAACATTAAACAGGGATGAGAGGTGAGAGGGAAAGGGAGAGAGAAGGGAAATTGCATGGAAATGGAAGGAGACCCTCAGGGTTATACAAAAGTACATACAAGAGGAAGTGAGGGGAAAGGGAAAAATAATACAAGGGGGAGAAATGAATGACAGTAGAGGGTGTAGAGAGAGAAGAGGGGAGGGGAGGGGAGGGGAGGGGGGATAGTAGAGGATAGGAAAGGCAGCAGAATACAACAGACACTAGTATGGCAATATGTAAATCAATGGATGTGTAACTGATGTGATTCTGCAATCTGTATATGGGGTAAAAATGGGAGTTCATAACCCACTTGAATCAAAGTGTGAAATATGATATATCAAGAACTATGTAATGTTTTGAACAACCAACAATAAAAATTAAAAAAATAAAAATAAATTTAAAAAAAAACAAAGAGTATGGACACTAAGCTTGTGTCAAAGGGATGCTGTTGTCTTCCTTACGTAAAGTGTTCTCAAGTTTGTGGACTCTGATTCTGTACAGTAATGTGAGAAAAAAAAATGAGCACAAAGTTAAAGCAGATCCTCTCTCAACCTGTGGAAAGTTTCCTCATCAAACTTAAGTTCTCCTATCCCAGTCCTTCAGGACAATCTAGAAAGTGTAATTCTGGGTCAGAGAAAATATATGGCAGACCTCATGTAGCAGAATTTTGGCAGCTCTCCTTGCCTCAAAAATAGTAGCATTAGAGTTAAATGTAGTAAAAAGATAGGCAGATTCCTCATGTTAAATCCTCAGTTGATTTCTTCTACCCTTCACCTACCCTTCTACCTGAGTGGAGGGACAACTGCAGATGTCCTAAGTAAAATACCTATAAACCAATACAATAGGTTATAAAAAGAATAATACTTAATGAAAAAGAAGACTTTGTCTAAGAATAATGTAAGGAGAACATCTCAATCAATGAATAATAAACAATTAGAATTCATTAATATAATTTATCACGTTACTAAATTAGAGGAGAGAAAAGTATATCATTTTAAAGACAGCTGCATTGGCCACACTTAGCCTTCATTTCCTATATAAATGGTTAAACAGACTAAGACAATGCCATAAAACTATCAAAAAAGCCCCAAAACCTATTTACAAAAATCACCACCAAGGTAATATCAATTAGAATATTCTTTTTAAAGTCATAAACACACAAAAAGAAGCTACTATATTTTCCACAATTAAACAATAGCATGAAGATTAAAATTAATTCCATGAGCCAAGAATGCAAAATAAAAATTTGCCATGATTTGAATAATAATATTATTAGGTTATGTAGAAATATTTATATTCTATAAAATTATTTCAACTAGCATAACCAATAAGAAATCTGTTGCTAAATATAGAAATAAAAATATGAAAAAAAAGTTATTGAAATTTATGTTTATTCTATGTAATAAAATGCATAATGGTAATATAGCTACAAAAATTAATATAATGGATTTAATAATCAGGATATATGTATATGTATAATATGTTACACACTGAAAATACACATGTATGGTCACACATACATAATTTTAATTCATAATACAATAGTATCAAACTAGTAAAAATATTAAGGAAAATTAAAAATTTAAATGTTAGAAATATAGACCAATTTCTGATAAATGGTATATATTTCAGGAAAATTATAAATAGGGAAAAATCATCTCTAGATGAAGTTAAAGTCAAAAAGCAGCTAGATGAAGGCTTGAGATCCTGACAAATCAATCCTTCTGCAAATATCAACTATAAATTGTACAAAATATATTAAAACAACTACCCAGGGGCTTTGGAGACTCAGGAAATGAAAAAAGGTTTTGTAGAAGTGATAAACTTTGAGCAAGCCACCTGCATAGAGTGAATTTGCTCTTTTATTGTGGTTCTACCCTATGGAGTTGGAGCCAGGTTGATAAATCTCTGCTTGAGAAGTGAACTGAGTGGTATAACTGAGATCAGAGATAGTCACTGGTGTCATACCACAGACCATCCCCTTCCATTACCCCAAGGACCTGCTTCTCTACAGGAAATATTTATGCTGCTTTTCTTTCCTCTCTAATGTTGCAGAAGCTTGTCTGTTTCAGAGGAAAACATACTTTAATCTCAGGGATGGAACACTCGGTTGTGCATTCGCAGAATCTCCAGTCCCAGTATTCAATAATGGAAGTGGCTTGGGCTTTCAAGTTGATATACTTGTTTCCCCACACAGATTCTCACTGCTTCTGCTCAGCTATGAATATTGGGGAAGTTTTGCTAATATGTCCTGTTCCTTTTCTTTTCTTTTCCTGAAAGGAAAAAATAATTTTCATTATAATTAGTTTTTATCTTGTTTTGAATTCTAAACAAAATTTAGTTTAAAACTTTTAATAGATATTTAATAACGATTAACCAGTTTTTTTCTTTTCCTTTTTTCTTTTGTTTTATTTCTGGGGAGTAGTGGTACTGGGAATCGAACCCAGGAGCTTTTTAATACTGAGCTGCATTGCCAGACCTTTACAATTTTTTAATTTAATTTTAGTTTTAGACAGTGATTTGGTAAGTTGTTCAGGGTCTTGGTAAATTCTCCTACCTCAGTCTCTCAAATCACTGGGTTCACAGATATGTGCCACCACAGCCAGCTCATAGCTTACATTCTCATGATGGGAATCGGAGTATAAAGATTCATGCAGTTCCTCATACACCTTCAAGTTTAAATATGAGATTTTCATCGTATTGTAATATGGAAGTTTCAAAAGAAACAATTATATCACTCTATCCATTGGAATATAAAACTTAAATTGGTACATAGACAAGGTCTTCCTTACATGAGAAGTTTATAGCATTTATTTCCAACTTGAATCATATATTTATTCCTTCCTTTCTTCCAGAATTGATATTTAATATTATATAAACATATGTCTGAAATCTTACTGATCATTATGACACAATCTTCTTAAACAACAACAAAAAATGTATATATAAAATTAATATGTTGTATTACCTTTAGTTCTAATGTATTAATTGCTAAAATATTTTATGACTTGATTTATCATTATAATTATTTTTAGTGTAGAACTAGTCAAAATAATTGATAACTTGGAAAATAAATTTTAAGCATGAAAAGTAAATTTTGGAATTTTGTCACTTAAGGAGTTAGGCATAAAAGAATATTTAAGGTGCCTGGAATAGAGCAACTGTCAGGAGCTGCGAATGAATCATTTCTTTTGAACTGCCCAACACCTCCCTTGGGAATTTCTCTGTGCAAAGGTGCAGATTGAAGATCGCTCAATCGATATATGGTGACGCCCTGCTCAAGGGAGATTCTATGCCAGCCATGAACTTTATTAGTTCTCGGCCTTGGGTTCAAACTCCTACTGCCCAGAGGTAGACAGTTATGGGTGCAGTACACTGATAAGCCCTAATTAAGCTGTATTACTCTCAATTTTGGTTTTGTTTATCTTAAAGAAGTTTTCTCACAATAAATACTTTTGATGTTTAAACCTATATAATAAACATGGCAAGCTTGCTCATGGTCAGTCTTCTATCAGAAGTTGGCTGATCCACTGGGTCCCAGCTTTTTCCTACTTTTGAGTCTTTGTGTTTTTTCCCATCCCCTCAAGTATGGGTTTGGGAAACCAAGTAAATGGTCATGCAGGTCAGGACAAGCCATAGTTTATTAGTCCCTTCGTATGGTGTTCCGGGATTTTTGTTTTTATTTTATTTTTTTCAGATCAATGGGAAATAGCAAATTTAGGACAGGTCATTCTTTCATTAAATGTCTGAAGGCACCGCATTCTTTCATAAGACCAAGTATGAAAGGTCTGGTAGGAAAGTGAAACACTGGAGGCATGCCTTCCTTTGGGGTTTATATTGGGTCCATAATCAGCAGTGTTCTCTCTACTTCCTGCTTGCCATATCCCCAGCCGCTTTCCTTAGTCACATCCTTCTGCCCTGATGTTCTGCCTCATCCCCATCCCAGATCTATGGAATCAGTCCACTGTAGACTGAACCTCTGAAACCATGAGCCAAGCTTTTCCTCCTCTAAATTGTTTTTGTCAGGTATTTTGGTCACAAGTACATAAAACCTAACTGAAACACATGGTAAGACAGGAAGACAGAGAGATTGGAGGGCCAGACTCACTTTTTTATAATAATACACTCTTATAGGAAAGGGTCCCTCAAAAACTATTCTAGTCCATTCGGAGGGCAGCATCACTAATGAGGTAATCACCTCTGTGAGGCCAAACCTCTTAATGGCCTCATCATCTTGACACCATACAGGAGACCCAACTTTTAGTACATGAACCTTTAGGGAGATACATGCAAACCATATCCAAATCACAGCAGCAAGAGTAAAACAAAATTCCTTATTTAGCACAATGGTACTAGAAATGAAATAAACAAAATAATGATAATAAACAAAAAGACAAGAACCAGATGAGAAGGATGCCAGGGAGATAAAGTTGTTGCTAACTGAATTCCCACAATGTTCTTCAGTGTAAACCTTTGGCATATTAGGCAGGACAGATCTTCTGTAGGACTATATTGAACCATCAAAGCCATTTAACATCCATGAACCAGGAAAGTCCCCAGTCATGGAAGCAGACATTTCTCTGAACATTTCTAGTCCCATGGTCTAGGAGTCTCTCAGAGAAAGAAAAGAACCAAATGAGAAGGATGAAATCATCTCTTGAATCAGGGAAATAGTTTACCATTGAAGATTTTGCTTAACATAAAACATAAAATCAGAAAGACTAGCAAAAGTTTGAGAAATTAGACTTTGTTTTCCTGAGAGAGGCTGCATATTTAGGGATGAGAGCTGGGATAAAGGGAGCTGGACCTTCTGGTAATGATTGACATGAATAGGGACATGAACTAGATGGAATTTGCTTGGTGATCTCCTCAAAAGGAGTGAGCAATAGTTTTAATGGAAAATTAAAACTCATAGAACTCCTCTTTCAGGAAATATCTAGTGATGAGGCAGATGGTATGGGCCTAAAGGAATTGCATCAGGAATATTTACCAGTCTGTGAACCACACTGTAATGGTAGGCAAGGTTTAGCCAACAGAGGGGCAGCTGAAATGATGGAAACATTCAGAAGAATATGTTACTGTCATAAGTAACTAAATTGTTATTGTTTGTATAGAAATAGATTTCACTTTACATTATTTTATGATGCCTCTATACAATATACATGTGACCCATTAAAAATTCCTGTTGGGTCAACTTGATTTTGGTGTACTGTTTGGGGCTGTTTCTGTCTTTTTTTTTTTTGTACTGGAGATTGAACCCAGGGACACTTTACTACAGAGCTACATCTGCCATTATTATTTTTTTTTTATTTTGTTTTATTATTCTTAGACATGGACTCACTAAGTTGCCTAGGACCTCACTAATTTATTGAGGCTGACCTGAAACTTGCAATTCTCCGGTCTCAGCCTCCCCAAGTTGCTAGGATTACAGGTGTGTACCACCTTGCCCTACTCTTTTGAACTTTGTGTCAAACCATTTTTCAGCTCCTATTTGTTAGAAATATAAATTTCAGCATTTTATATGTGAGGTTATTGTTTTGGCTAACTCCTAACTCATTTCAGATGCTTCTGAATTTAAATCTAATTTAAAAGAAATAATTTAAATAAAATTGACTGTTAGATTTTAAATTAAGTTTAAATTCTTCACTCAGATAGTTTTCAATTTCAATTTAAAATTTTAATTCATCTTAATATAAACTAATTTAAATTCATTTTAAGATTCAGATTTCAGTCAGAGTCAATTTGAATTGGCTTGCTTTCCTTTAAAGCCATACAACCAGATGTATCACCTAAGAAGATGACACAAAAGGAGAAAAGAAGAATTTCAAGACAGAAAACTGAAACTTCCCCAAATCCACAGACCTGGTGGAAAAGTCTGAACTAGTAAAACTGTCTCAAAAAGATAGGTTTGGGGGTTAGATGAAACCTATAAATTGAAAGAAGGATGTTTTAAGTGAGCTGGAGTTGTTCACTTTTTAGTTTAGAAAGTCTGTGTGCTAGGGAAGGTCAGGGTCTCCCTAAGGACAGATCTATTAGGCATTCGCTGTCCTCTGGCAGTTGAGTGGAAGGGCCCTGGAGCAGCTGCATTCTCCTGTTGTGCAAATCTCCAAGATGACTTTTTAAAAAGTGATCTCTTTCTTTGAAGTTTGGGTCTGATTCATGTGATCATACAGTGATTGATGACAGCTTTAGACGGGAGCTTGACCCTTTGGCAGACAGAAGCAAGAAACAATTTGATACCTAGAGATGACTGCTGTGATCTATGGATGTCCATATCGGTCTTTCATCATTTCAATCATAATGGAAAGTCTTAGCATGTTGGTGTCTTTTGTTCTATGACTTAAATATATTTTGTTAATATAGCTTGTTCTCAGAATAGCTAATATTTGGGTGACTCTTTATAGAATTATGTTCTTGTAATACCTGTCTTTGGAAATTTTTAGTAATAGTTCTCCACAAAACAGGCGCATACTTTAAGTCTCTTATTTATTTCAATTTGTTACTCATTAATTGATTAGCACATAACCATTTTATGACTAATTTGAATGATAAGTATTAAAATTAATGACATCTAAGATCATTATGATTATATTTTTGACTATGAATTTATCACAATGCTTTGGAAAATTTCAGTACTCATTAATTCCTACAAACTTTGTTTTAGTTCTTGATACTCTTATGTGACATCTACCCCTTAAAAATACATGAAATTAGATTACAGACATGTATGTGAGCAATATTTAGTTAATTCTCTTTATGATTGATTGATAAGAAAATTTTCAGGTTGGGAGTATAGCTTAATGGTACAATGCTTACCTGTTATGTGCAAGGCCCCGAATTTGATCCCCAGCACCACAAATAAGAAAAAAAAAAATCTCCAGACATAAGGAAGAATGTAGGAGCTGTTAAAATACCAAAGTCTGCATGATATATATTTGATATGCAAATAATTACTGTATTTGAAAGGAATGCATCCCATGAGAAACTGATCTCAACAGCTAGCTACATCCCTCCCTTATCTTAATATACTTATTGTTTCTATTAGTAGGAATGTTAAAATGGACATAATGATCAAAAATCTGTTATGTGGGTACATAATTATATGTACAGCCTTGGCGCTGAACTCCTGAACTCATAGCAACTTCCTGTTATGCTGATTCTTTTCCATGAGGTAATAAACCAATATAGAAATACATCTTATTAGGAAACCAGCATTACATTGCATATGCTTTCATTTCAACAAGGCACTCTTTAGATCTCAAGAGTTAATTATTTGCTTGCTATGCTTGATATAGAGAAAAACACTGCCTTCCTCTTACAGTGTTGTTTTTGCTCTTTGGTTTCAGCCTATTAGAATAGACTAATTAAGATTATTGTCTTTCATTATATCTTCTTTCTTTACTTCTCTTTATCCAATTTTTTACCAAAAGTCAAGAGAAGAAAATCGTCTGCTGAGGTGCAAGTAATAGGTTGTAAGTTATATATAAAATCAATAATAATATCAACTCAGAATGAGTTTATTGTTTACACATTACACCTGTACTTCTGAAAATTAATGAGTTCTAAAAATGTGATAAATTATCCCTCTTTGATAAAATTGTGTTGATCTAAGTTCTAAAGAATGATGTGTTTACTGCTTAGATTTAATAAGAAATGTTGAATCAGCTAAATTTTTTAATTCATCTTTTTAAAACATATGTTATGTGGCAGGGAACTTGGGAGAAATCCACTTTATTCATAAATAAATTAAGATATATGATTTAATTTGGATAGTAAGCTTATAATGGTTCAGTTTCATTTAAGTTGGCTTTAGTTGTAGTTCCCATTTCCATCTCTAGTTAATGTGAAATAGTTCTTTGTTTAAATACTAGATTAAAAATAAGCAGGGCTGGGGTTGTGGCTCAGCGGTAGAGCACTCACCTGGCATGTGCAAGGTCCTGGGTTCGATCCTCAGCACCACATAAAAATAAATAAATAAAATAAAGGTATTGTGTCTAACCCCCCAAAAAAAATCTTAAAAAAATAAGCAGTGATAACAGTTATTGTAAAGATATAGAAACAACCTTGAGTTTCTTTAATTCTGTCTTCTATGTGGCCAGTTGGAGTTATTTTTTGTTTAGAATTAAAACACTGAAATGGAGTATAGGTGTGCAAAATACATGGCATAATACTTTTCTTTAGTAAGTGAAAATTTTAGTTTAATAAGGATATATTTTATTGAATTTGAATAATGTGTTTAAAATTGAAATTTATTGTTAAGCTGTAAAGTTATCATTCACTGCAACAAACTAATATGTAGTTATATATTTTATATATTTATAAAAATGAACTAGACATATTAATCAGTATTTTATTTCATTTTTTGTACTCTGATATTTATTATTCATTTATTTGTTCATTTATTCATATATATATTCATTTATTTATTATTCATTTATTTGTTCATTTATTCATATAAATAAATACATATATTTATGGAAGGAGGAAGGAGGAAGGGAAAAAGATGATAGGAAATATCTTAATTATGCATGAAATATGTATTTCAATAAAAGAATTATGCTGCATTTTCCTGTTATTTTATTAATTTCACTTCATAATTGCTACAGAAAAGAACTTTGTGACTGAAGGAATGTTAAAATGATTTGCAGTTTCCCACCATCAGTGTCAAATATACTAGGAATACCATTTTGTTCCCCCATCTCTTCCTTCCCTCTTATTTATCCAAACATATATTTTATATCTGATGTGTTCTAGGCAAAACAAGGTTAAGCTTCAAATAAAATATTGCCATTAACTCTAGATTTTTCATCATGAACAGAATGGTTTTCAGATGTACTAAAATGAATGTTACATTAATTTGTAAGGAAAATAAAACTAACATTAAGTAATAAGTGGGTCACTACAATATAAGGAGTTTATGGTTGAAGCTATTTAGCAAATGCAGAAACCTTAAGAATGTATTGTAAGTTGACTGTGATCACCCCCTTCACTTACCAGGCTTATATATCTAAGGTGAACATGTGTGCTAGTTCTCACCGAACAGTTCAAATTTCCTTGGGATAATCCCAATTTATGCCTGGAAATTCTGCTATAGTTAGCAATAGTGCTTATTTTCAAATAAAATTTCAATTTTGGGCAGTAAAATAATAAATGGCCTCCTGATTCCAACCCTTAATATTTGTGAAGTTAAGACAAGAATAAATATCAAGGCCCTATATGTTCTGGATCCAAATAGTTATTGGTTATAAATAAAGTTTTCAACTATTGAATAAATTATATCATTTTAAGTAGATAAATGTATTCATAACAAAATAATTGTCTCTGTATTTTAAAAACTGAAATTGACAGTTGGAAAAATGTTAACAATTTTGAATAAATTATTATAGTACACTCATATGTGTTCTGTTGATGGTCCAGATATAAGGTTTGCATAAGCAGTACAATAAAAATACATATAATTCATAGATTATTTTGTTTACTCCACAAAATTTGTTTTCTTCATTTTAGAAAAGTTATATTTTTGTAATTAGCTGTTTACATAATTCATGTTCTATTTGCCATACTTCAAAATTTAACAGTTTTAAAGTTACCATTTTTATAGATAGTTTTTATTAGCTTTGTGTTGTAAATCATCTCAAATGGGTAACTTATAAACACATCTTTTTTTAGGTATTACTATGATTTGAATGTTCATGTCCCCTCAAAATTCTTATGCCGACTCCTAATTACCAAGGTGATGATATTAGAAGGAGGGGTTTGGGGAGGTGCTCCGGGGCCCATGACCACAAATATACAGGGCATTGGAGGAACTCAGCATATGTTGTTTCTGTATACATAGGTGGAGCTGTTGGTTGGACACCCATACCCTCTGGTGATAGAAAGGTGTTAGTAGCAACCTCCTGTTGTAACTTCTCCCCTGGTAGCCCTTCCTTCTCTAAACTTTCTTCCCCTCTCTAAGTAACTCGAGAGACTTTCTCTTTTAAGATGTCTTCTCCTAGACTAAGCAAACACGATCATACCAATGTCCATAATGGTAATGTGCCAACTGGCAGAGTTCCTGGGCTTTCCTTTTCTAGGTAGAGTTCTAGGGAGTCCCCCGTTGGGTTCGGGCAATAAAATAGTTCCTGTTTGAACCTACAGTGGTTCCTGACTTCCCAGTTATTTTGTGCCCAGCCAGACTGCAGCAGGGAGGCAATTAGGTCCTGAGGGTACTGAAATAGGATTAGTGCCCTTATAAAAGAGGCCCCTAAGAGACATTTTGCCCCTTTCTCCATATGCAAACACAGGAACCCTAAGAAATGAGTCCTCATGAGACAATATGGCACCTTCATGTGGGACTCCCTAGCTCTCCTCCTGTGAGAAAAACTTTATTTTGTTTATAAGTTACCCATTTCTGAGGTATTTTCTCTGGAATCCAAATGGGTTAAGACAGTTCCTTACATCTTTTATTTATTCCTATGAATATATAGTATTAATTTATTATCATTATTTGTGTAATTCCTATTTACTCATAAGAATGTGAGATTTGATTGTACTTTGGCATTTTTCTTGAATGTAGAACAAGTTCTGGGACTTACTGGGGTGCTCAATAAGCAATTGCTATGGAATAGCACCCGATTATCCCAATTTTCTTTATTTTTTATGTTGAATTATTTAATGAAGATGAAGGAAAACAAATGTTTCTTATGTTTATTGATTGTTATATTATTTAGAACTTCACTTTTCTTAGAAAATGTATTGTAATCATAACAAAAGTTTACAAAAAAGAGAATGCTAGGGAATAAATAAATCCACAATTTCACCCTTTATATATATTATACCTCCAACTTCCTGAAAAGCCTCAACCAAGTCCCAACTCCATGACTTAATATATGAAAAAAAACTGTTATGTAATTTATAGACTTAAATAAGTTTTGTTTTAGCTGAGTCTGAGCAAATAGTTGGAGATTTATCTACATTGTCTAAAAACTAAGACAGATTTACTCCAACAGATTTATCCCTCACTAGAAATGAATCACAAAGACGGAGACTCTAGACTCTAGAAATAAGTACCTTTGAGACTTTTCATAAGGCAGGTTTCATTTATCTGTAACTTCAGCAACCAAAGACTCTGGAGACAGACATCTTGGGTCTAAGTAGCATTTGTGCCACTTAGATTAAAATTTTCCAAGTTACTTAGACTTTTATTAGGAACAAAAAAAAGTTGTGTATGAGTATTAAATGAATTAATATATGTGAAGTTCTTAGGTCAGTGTGTAAATGCTTACAATTATTTTTATTACATAAATTAGTAGCCAAACATTATTGTATGTATCCTTTATATGTCTTTGATTTTTTAACTTCATTTTAACTCTGTGCAATATGACTAAGGTGGGTATAATTATCCTCATTTTCTAAAATGGAGCACTGTATCTTGGACAAGCAATTTTCTTCAGGTCAGGACAATGGAGTTATAAAAATTATTTTTGCTCTTTCACATAGTTGGTACAAATGATGCATTTAGAAGATTTGCTTTAATATTAAAAACCATTTTATTTAGTTTCCCTTTTATAGAGTCATTTATGTAATGTGCAATTGCCACTGGTGTTCTTGTCGCAATTTTGTGACTCATGAAGAATGTGGACAAGGGCTTTGATAAAAATGAGTTGTTTTATAACATGGTAATTATTCAGATTATAGTATTCTTAAGAGAATATCAACAATGATTGCAAAAGGACAAGGGCAAGGGCAAGAGAACATTATGTTTTCATGTTTTCCCAGGTATACAATGACTAACCTTTTTTTTTTCTGAATAAATACTGTCTTCTTTCCTCTGATGCTCCCATCCTTCTCTATTCTTCAACCTCATAAGCATACATCGCTTAATTGCTGCAATTTTTGATAGAATCCAATCCATAATTAGCCCCTACTTTCCTTATCCTTCCTGAGAATAATACAACACCAATCCAAACCCTGGAAGAGACACTGACATCCTATGAGCCATTTCTTTTGTGAGTTGTTTCATGCTGCAGTAAATCAATAGATATTTTTTTAAAGTGTGTTGCTTATGATCTATATTCAGTGGGCTTTCAATTGTCCCTTTACTAAAAAAATACAGAAAAATATAAGAGGATTGTTACACTGTAGGTACATACACTTGTCATCCCTTAGGGTGTTTATGCTACTATACTATGTTCTGTAAATTGACCATAACTGATCACTAAATGGCTTTGAAGAAAGGTAGGACAGATAGTATTTTCCCTGTATTTATGTGATTTTAATAGACCAGCAATTTATCTTAGAAAGTACACTCTGTTAAATGCCTTAGAGATATAGATTGATATTTCACTCTGATCACTCTGTTCAAAAGTCTTTAAGTCATATAAGAGATTAGGAAAAGTAGAAAATAAATTCTAAAGACTTATTTTTTAAATCACTGCTAAATCAGTAATCCATATATAAATGCTGATATTGTAAAATCATTGCATACTAGATTATTTTTAGACTGTGAGAGTATATGACATTATTTAAGAATGCATAAATTCATGTTTTATAAAGTTAGCTTGTTTTAGAACTAGTCTGTCACATTAGGGAGAATGCTGCAAATATCACCTCTCCTATTTTCTTTGTGTTTCTGCTTGACAGTAAGTGATGTACTATTGGCAAGCCAAACTTTGGTACATTAAAAAATATAAAAGTAGCCATTGCTACATGGTTTAATTAATATATATCTGAGTAAAGGTATCATTGAATGGTTCTTTTTCTCTTTTTTTCTATATTTGCTTTGCATTTGTAGTTTGTTTTTTCTTATATGATTTTAGAAGTTTTCTCAAAATGTTGATGCTTTCAGAATAATCCGTGAGGTTAGCTTTCCTACTTTTTTATTGCTTAATAAAAATCATATTTGGTCTTTAAAAATTCAAGTATAAAGAAATGGTTTTGCCTCTAGTAGTTTGAGAAAGTAAAACTGAAGAAAAGTACTCTTTTTTTCAATATAATTTCCCCAATCTAACAGTTTTTTTAACATTTCTTTCTGTATTTGGTGATGGGAGAAATGAGGAACAGTGGTGGTATTTGGGTGGTAAGATGCACTACATTGTGAAATGAATTTCCAAAACATGCAAATACCTCCTCTAGAGGAACATCACAGGTGGTAAAACTTATAATTCTTTTATGAGTAATGATCAGTTTATTACTCTAGGTGGAGGCACAACTTGTTTAAGGTTTACTGATTTTAATCTGCTTCTGTATTTCCAGATGTTAAATGGGGTTGCACAATAGACTATTTTTCACTGAGAAAAATATCCACTAGCAATAGAACAAGGACCCATTCTTTTTAAATGTTGGCACTAAAGCTGAGCCTGAAAGATCCTCCTCACTTTAATTTAAGTCAGAAGCTGAGTGAGCAACCTTTTTGAACTCTAGTGATTGATCATCAGGCTAGTTTCTAGATCCAGGACCAGATTACTCAAAAGTGGCCACTAAGGGCTGGGGACAGGGGGGCTAGTGAGTAGCCTAGCAGGCCTAGCATAAATAGTAGAAAGTCAGTTTTACTAATATCCTTGAACTCATCTTAGGGTTTAAATACTGTCATTTGGTAACATTGAAAAATTTAAAAAAACACATAATTTTTTCTGATTATAATGAAATTCATGAAAAATGAGATAGCATTGTGTCTTTATTTGAAGTGCAAAGCCAAAAGACAGAGGTATGTGATTCTATTTAAAGGATAATAATAAAGCTGAGATAGGGCAAAGAGTTTAAATAAAAACATAAGAAGAGTTGTGTGAGATCATTATGTAAGATGTTTTTAAATCTTAGATTTTAATTTTAGGGTTTTTCCCCCCTATATAAATTCATTATCTTTCTCTATCTGCAAAAGACTTGGTTGTGATGTGCTTACAAATTGAATTAATACTCAAGAATTTATTCAACACATATATGTGTACCATGTGCCAGGGACTCTGAAATATGGGAGAGAGAGCAGTACTCTGCAGAAATCAAATATCTGTTCCTGCCTTGTGACAAAGCCACATTCTATAAAGGCAGAATTCTATTTAATGTCCTGAAGAGCTTCTTAATTAAAGTGTGGCTGACTACTTCAAACCTCAGCTTAAATATCATCTCCTCAGAGAAGTTTTCCCTGACGACCCCACCTAAATTAGGATTCCACTGTTATTTTGTTATCTCAGTGTTCTGTTTCCTTCATGGATATTATGAACATTTTCAAGTATTGTTTATATTCTGTAAGCTTTCTGAGATCAGAGATGCAGTCTTTGTTATTCACCATTATAACTCTTGCATTGAGTAATATGCCAGCCCCAAACACATTTATTCTTCACCTACAGTTTCAACAAGATTAGCCTTGATCATGGTAATGTATTTCAACTTGATAATACAGTGATGGATTTTTTTAAATTAACTCTATTTTGTTTGTGTTGAGTCACAACCAGAATAGGAAGCAAGGAAGAAAAACATTTATGTGTTTCTCTATACTGAATTTCTTTTTTTTAAAATAACAAAATAAACCTATTCAGTAGAAAAGAAACACTCACTGCAGAAAATATTAAACTACAGAAACAATGTAAACTCTTGGTTTTGAAATATTTATAACTACACAGAAATTGCAAAAATAGTACATGGTGGTCTCTTATACCTTCTTCCCAACTTTCTCCAGTGTTTACATTTTATATAATCATAGCACAGTATACTGGAATTGATATTGTTACAATGAATGTGGATAATTTTGTGTCATGTTGTTACACGTAGATCTCTGTGACTACGGCCACAATCAAGACATGAAGCTGTGCCATTGCCGCAAAGCATTACAGAACCATCACCTCATGCCATTCATGATGGTCACTCCCCTATCATCTCTAGTGCTGGCAATCTTGAATGTGCTCTTGATAGCTATAATCTCTTCCTTAATATTGAAACTGTTGTTTAAGTGGAATCACATAGTATTGGCTTTTTCATTGCTCACAATAACCTTATAATGCATCCAAATTGTTGCAGGCATCAATAGTTTGTTTTTAATTTTTTTTATTTTTACTTTTTTGCAGTGCTATAGATTAAACCCAGGACCTCATGCATGTTAGGTCTGTTACCACCCCAGCCCAATGTCTTTTTGTTTGTTTGTTTGTTTCATTTTGGAGTGCTTTCCCTCTGTTGGAACAAAAAAACTTTTCACCCATGGAAGGACATTCAGGCTCTTTCCAGTTTTTGGCTATTTCAAATGAAGTTATAATGAACAAGTGTGTAAAGGTTTTTGTGTATTCATAGTTTCCAATTTTTTATGAAGACATAATTGCTCAGTTTCATTTTTGCATTTCAGTTATTATAATAAATAAAGGATATATGAAAAGTAGCATAGAAAATTTGAAATTATGAGAAGCATTTAAAGGAAGGAGAAATGATTACCTACCTATATTTCCACAACTGAATGTCAGTCACTATAGTATTTTTTCTTCTAGTTTGTTTTTATGTACAAGATTTTTATTGATGTTTATAAATAGTGCTAATTTTCATATGGAATATAACTTTGTATTCTAATTTTTCAGTTTGTTACTATGAGATGATTATTGTAAGCAATGTAGGAAAGACACACACACACACACATATACATATATAAAAATTTTTATTTGAAATAAAGCATAATATAAAAATTAATGCCACCAAGCCTACCACCTATTGTAACAAATTAAACAGCATGCTGTTACCTTTGACACTCCCTTTGAGTCTGTTTATGTTTTGTCTATCTTTTTAGGCATTTTTTTGTGAGATCTTTCCAACAATACTGCTGAAATTTTTTTCTAAAGAAAACTTTAAAAGAGGTAGGAAGCCACTGAAACTATTCTTAGCTCACTGTGAGTATAAACTGTCTCCTGTTCTTCCCTCAATACCTTGTCAAAAGCATCTTACTGGAGGTATCAAACTTTATTCTTTTGAGAACACTGTGATGTAATGAATCTCTTTAAGCAAAAGACCAGTTAATAGCAGACCCTTGTAGACCTTTAAAAACCAGAAGAATTAAAAACCTTACATGAGAGTACTTTTCATAATTTATGTTTATCGCATAGTTAAAAGAGCTGATCAGTCTCTTTTTCTACTTCATTAATTAGATGGATGTACTCTTCTTGAATTGTGAATGTAGATGTTCTGGGTATAAATTAGTTTTATTTTGCATATTGAATCAGGAAGCTATCATTTGGGCTGAAATTATGCAGTGTCAGTATACAAACTGTATCTCTGCTAAATATCATGAAGTTTATATATTTAAAACTATAGTTATTCAATCAGTATACGAAATATTGTTTTATAAGAACTTATTTTTTCTACTTTTATGGTTATGACAGAACTTTCTTACTCTCAGACACACTGCCAGTTTTTCTCTTTGTTTACAACATACTAAAATTTCATTCTTGACACATTTTAAAATACTTCAAAATAAGATCAAGGAAGCTAAAGATATAGTCTAATGATTTTCTTGTATTATCTGCTGGATATTTGGAAAATTTAATGTGAGAAAATACTTCCATTAAATCCTGTGTCAGACATAGCATAAAATGATCTATAGGCAGAAGGACAAATTTCCTAACAGAATTTTCTATGAGACATAAACATTCGTAACAAATCACAGTTCAAGAAATTCTGCTTTCAACTGGTCTTTGACCAGATGAGAACCTTAGAGAACAGACCTTCCCAAGAAAAGTGACACTAACATAGTGATGTATTGATCAAAGAAGCTGATGGCACAACACACTCAGAAACGGCAAAGAAAACAAGTCATGACATTCCAAGATGAAAGATGAAAATCGATCCTTAGATGTGATCCTAACAGTATTGCCCTGTTGTCATAGACTTTTGAGGCTATTTAAGCCCCCCCACACACACACGTATTTAATTTTAATTAATACATTATGAAAACTTTATCTCTCACCATTTCAAATGCTGGAAATTAGTTCCTTTCCTCTTAAATTGTCAACCATTATTTCAATGAGGCAATAAAAGGGTTTTTCCAAGCATATTGTAACCTGTCCATCAATTGTAATCACAATTTTTCCCCATTCTTTTCTTTCTTATTCTGTTTCTCACATGTTTATTTCTGCTGGCTGCAAAGCTATAGATAACACCAGTCATAGCACCATGACTGATCATAGATTGTTTCAGACCTCAAGGTATAAGTTTTTGTTCTCTGATCATACCTACACTTCTGTCTCTAGACACTTAAAGTAGTTCTCACTAACCCTTTTTATGCTTCTGACCATTTCTTGCCTAGAATATTCCCAATAACAAAATAAGAAACAACATAAAATACTAACTATATGTCTATTTATTCCTGGAATTCTCTAGCCTCAGAAGCTCAAAATCAGTTCACGGAACAAGACTTAGAATACAAACCATAGCTATATGATTCCTCCATGTGATTGTAAGGGATTTTCCTTTGTGTTCCCCAGGTATGTTATGTACATGGTGTTTACCTTAGTTTATGTTAGCAAATATTGGGGGAAAGAGGACTATGGTTTTATCTGCATTCAAAGCATCAGAGACCCAGATCAACAATCTATCCAGTGTTGTCAGCACTATTTAAGTGCTAGAAATTCTGTCTTGGAATTTGCATTCTAGAAGGAAGACATAAAATAGTTAAGATATCACTTTGAGAGTTGGAGGTTAAGGGAAGGACAAGGATGGATATTAGATAACTGGAAAGAGAGAGTATAGATAACTTATGTATGATACTCAAGGAAGGATAGTCTCTGAGAATAAAAGTCTTAGAAATGAGATTTTGAAAATAGATTATGAAAGAACATTGTAGAGATGTAGGGTTCTATGAGAAACAGTATTGGTGAACTCAACAATAGAATGGAAACAGGTATGCTGAAGGGTTTCTTCCTGGAGAAAAAGTGAAAATGGATGAGGTCAGAGAAGAAAGCTAAGTATCAAATTATGCTCTAAATGTAGAAGAATAACTGTTAATTGCTGGATTGGAATATGGAGTCAACATGAGGTTGCAGGGGGAGGTTTCTGTGCATTCTTCTAAAGATGGGAGCATGTTGATGGGCTGATGCAGTGAATAGGGAGCTTCTATAATGATACAAGACAGAGAAGATGCCAGAAAAAGTAAAATTAAATTGGAAGGGATTCAGAGGCATCTGGAAATGTTCATATTTGATAGAGTAAGAAACACCTTCTGGCTATAAAATACTGGATTGTGTGGGTGTATAGATTTGATGAAGTGAATAGAAAGGATTTCTTCTCTGAGCTAGCTAAACTTCCTTTGTTCAATGAGAAAAAAAAATAAACTAATAAAAGTAAATTTAAAATGAGTTACAATGACATTTGACTTGGAGCAAGATTTTTTATGTCATAGAAATCCTGTAACTTTTATTAGTTGAATATATCTTTTAAGAATTTTACAATGCAAGTGATTTGTTAAAAATGATAAATATATACTTACTCTTCATTTGTGCTTGTTGGATCACTTAGTATACACTGAAGAGAAAGAAAAAAACAATTAGGTTACCAGTGAGTAATAGTCTCAACTCCTTGTATGATATCTAAGAATATCTTAAGCCTGTTCCATTGAAACAGAAATGTCTTCAATCTTTTCAACTGTAAAATGGCTCAGGTCAATGGATATATTACAAATTTATTGGTTCCAAGAGAAGACTGACCAACAGGAGACAGAGAAAAGACAATACAACATAGAAATAGAATTTGGTATTATTCAGAATTTTAATTTTTAAAATCATATGAGGAAGGGAATTTTCAGAACTGTGGGCATTTTGGTTAATTCTGTTTTTTTTTCTGCAAATAAATCAGAATATATAAGAAGATGGTATTAACACCATCTAAGTAATTTGAAAACACCAGCAAAATTAATTTTTATGATTCATTTTTCTCCACATTACTTTTTTATTTATGGACTTTAGTATTATTATTCTAGAATTAAGTTCTGTTTTTTAAGTTGGTTTAAACCTTGCTTAAATTTAGTTGGAGTTGATTTTAAAATTACACAAAAGACTCATAATATTTTAATTAAGAAAGAAAAGTCTATATTTTTCATTTTCTTTGTATCTATTTTTATAGAAAAAATAAGTAAAATAATAATATTCAAAAGTTTCTCAAAATATTTTAAAAATATACCTTGTTTCAATAAGAGGAACGTAGTAGGAGACAGAAGAGCATTTTTACTCCTATTTTGTACCTCTTAGTTATTGATACAGTTGAAAGGATAAGTATCCACAAGGATACTTACTCAAAAGTTAAATTTTTAAATAATATGTATTGGTACATAAGTACTTGCTGTTTATATAGCTGTGTTTTAGATCTGTGACTTTCTTCCTCAGTTGTAAAATTTTCCCAAGAAGTAAGCAGAATGAGCAATATGATCTGGATAGTAATAGTTAGCTTTTAATTAAAAATTTAACATTAAAAATATGTTATCAAACTGTGAAATAAAGGATATGTCAAGTGATCTGCTACCCCAGGGCCACCTTTATCTCACATTCTCTTTAATAGACAAACTCAACATTGGTAACAAATTTTAATGGAATAGAATACCTTTGCTATTTATTTTCTATATTGAAAATGTATTTACCTTTTTGAAGTTTCAAGAACAATGTGAACTGGAGATGAGAAAGTAGATAAAATTCAAATTTATTCATATTGATTATTAACCTCATAGGTAGAGTTTGTTAAGTTAAACTTATATATTGGCTTGAGAGTAATGGCTGGTGATAAAACTTATCCAAAATAATGAGTCATTAAATTTTAGGGGGCCTCAAAAAAATACTACTATTAAAACACCAAATTTTTCCTTCAGGAATCAGTCAAATTTAAATACATATTTTATAGAATATGTTCCAGTTTATCTAGTTTATTTCTCATAATAGTTTTGAAAACAATCATCATAGCAGGGTATCTTTCACAGAGGGAACTATGTAGTGGGTCACAGCCATCAGCTCTCCACAGCCACCACTACTTTTTCAGGTTCATTTTCTTCATTGCCCTATCTGATTTCCACATTCTCCCCCTAGAAAAACAGAAAAATTGAGTTTTTCACAACCACTTCCAAGAAAACCTGATTCATTTTCACTTTACCATTCCTCTCTTTTCCATCCAACCCCCACATACTTCATTACAAATTGATGCCTGCATTTAAGCACCTTAAGAAATTTTAAATCATTCTGATTAAAAAGTCTCTTCAAAAACTTTATTAACCTCTAAGTCACATGGAGGGTTTGTTTTCTAATGCAGGTTTCCATGCCTACCCTCAAAACTTTTAATTTCACAAGTCTAAGTAATAAATAGGCATTTGAGAAGAATTATCCCAGGATTCTACTATAGATGACTGCAGAATTGTACTTTGAGAAACTCTTACAAAGAATCTCAATTACAAATTATATGCACACAGAGAGTTAACTTGAAGACACACAATATTTTAGTCAAATTAACAACAGCAATTTATGCTATTCATTCTCAGTGGCTACCTCCAAAACTAAGAAATAAATTTAATACAGACTGCATATTGCATATTTAAGGTTGGAACTGTTTTCCTTGAAGTCATGAAAACCACATCTATAGGAATTGCCTGTATTAAGTACATAGACATATCTATTATTTCTTCTTCCTGAACAATAATATCCTGGCATTCTTCAAATTTCTTCCTCACTAAGCTGCCCTGGTCTGATGGTTGTAGAGATTAGAAGATACATTTTTGAGTTGGGGATGGAACTCAGTGGTAGGACACTTTCCCAACATAAACAAGGGCATAGTTTCAATCCCAGCATACGTGTCTGTGGATACACACACACACACACACACACATACACCAAAAAAATAAAAATAAAAAAAGGAAAGGGACCTGTGTCCTAATATTTTTATGTTATTTATTTTTTTAGTTGTAGATAGACACAATGCCTTTATTTTATTTATTTATTTTTATGGGATGCTGAGGATCAAACCCAGTGCCTCACATGTGCCTGGCAAGTTCTTGCACTCTACCATTGAGCCACAACCCCAACCCCTGTTTCCTAATCTTAACCATCTTTAACCTTTCTCATAATCTTGCCACCCCAGGATTATTAGCAGGAAGTTTCCAGCTACCCAAGCTGTGTCCTCACATGCATGCACAACTGAGAAGAACTTGCTTACCCCCCAGCCTTGAGGCTTTTGTCTCTGCTTAGATCACATTTTAGTTGCAAAGTACTCTGTTTTCAATGATTTAACAGAGAAGCTAAAATTAAAAAATAAAATAAAATAAAATAGATTACAATACATTCCTGACCTCCTCTTGTAGACATGTTGCATCCAAGATTATCATTCCTGCACACCCACACCCTCACACCCACATTAGAGCTTTAAAATGTATGTTCACAGGTTTTAAGCTAAGCAGTTCTGCAGGTTTTTCTAGGGGTTTAATTTTTGCTTAACAAAAATGTATTTCACATATTTAACAATTTAACCTATTTTTTTCACTATTGAATATACTATGAATAATCTATGAAACATAATTTTTACAATCATTGACAGAGAATAGTAGCTTTCTTACACCTAATAATACTTTAATTTCTTGCTCATCAGACAAATGGGAATATTAAATTTAAATATAAATATCATAGAAAATCCTGTGGTAATAAACTTAAGACTCTTCCAAACTAAAAGCAACTACCCTGTATTTGGCAGTTTAGAAGTTATTACTGAGCTAATCTTAGGGAACTGGTTTGTGAACAGTATATCGAATTGCATAATTCAGCAACAAAGTCAATCAGATAAAATTGAGCTTTTTATTTCCTTGATATTAGATTATTTTTATAAAATTATTATCTACTTCTTTGAGTCAGAATATAACTAAAAACAGGTGAGTCAGTAATATTTATAATATTAATTCTTATTATATATAATATTTTTGCATTGTGGAAGAAAAAGTAAAGTATGACTTTCTGAGTGACTATGCATTGAGGAATATAGGTGAAAGATAATAGTTGCTGCTTTCATTGTGATAGTGCCAATTATAGGAGAGTGAAAATTAGAAAGAATAAGATGGTATTGTGAGTACTATGGTATCAGCATAGGGCATTGTGGAATGAATAGATCATTAAAGTTCATAAGCAACTCTTCTTTATGGGATTACATAATTAAATTAAGTCAACTTTTTTTCTTTCTGAGCATTGTCCTTTTGGGAAAGAGTATGAGGCATTAAAATATTTACTTTTACTAAGTTACTACCAATTTGATAAGGGATGACTAGAATATATATTTTTTCAGAATTTGGAATGATAGACATAAAGGGAAAATCAGCTGACCTTGAAATAGAGGCAATAAAAATAGTGAGTCACATTGGTAAGGTCTGTGCCACTGAAAACGGATTGAACTTCTTTTCTTTTTCTTTCTTATTCTTTTTTTTTTTCCTTGTGGTGCTAGGGATTGAACCCAGGGAGTTGAGCATGCTAGGCAGGCAGTCTATAAACTGAGCTACATCCACAGCCCACTGGATTGAACTTCTTATGGCATTTTTGCCAAATCACTTGTGAAGTCAGTGGTGTAATTTTGTTTATTATGAGAAAATTGTGTTTCTTTAAAATAGAATCATTGGCTATGTTTTATGGGTTATACCATTAAATAATAAATATTTGAGACTTTTAAGTAATCTTATATCAGGAAAAAATTGGATTTGAAATGAGGACAGGAAATATTCTGCCTGTATGGTAAATTAACTTTCGTACAGAAGAGGGTCATTTGATAAGTTGTCTTGTCACAGGATTATGCTGAACATATGACTTCCTGAGGACTGTGGTGTTTTCAATTAATTAAACTGTGAGAGAGTGGAGTAGTGGACATTTTCTGTTTATAATAGTGAGGCATTAGGCCAGAAGCATTCCAGGCCTGTGATCAATTTTCAGAGATTTACCTGAATAAGAATGGCTGAGTCTCTGTGATTAATGATGGGTAAAATCTAACAGCAAATGAAAACCACTTCATGGATTATTATAGACTACAAGGTTAGAATAAATCTGGTTAGAGAGGTTTTCAGCAACTTGAGAGACAGGTCAAAAAACCCAGGTTAATTATTTTGGGAATAGTAGTAGTTGTGTCACTGGAAAGCAGGGAGCTGAAACTACAAAGCTTGGTTCTTGTGTTCTGACAAAAGAAAATTTAAATTCAGACACCAGAATCCATGCAAGAGAACTTTCTTATAAGTGAAAATGAGGTGAAAAAATAAATTAAAGCAAAGTAAGGCTTAAGCAAAGAGCATTCTCGAGAGAGAGTGGGCTATCTTCAAACAGAGAACAACAAAGGAGATAATGTTGTCTCCCAACTTATTACTGTTTGATGTTTACCAGAAGAATTGGGGACCACCTTCTGTACTCTTTGCCAATCAGGTGTTCAACTCCTCCTTCACATCAGGTGGTGCAGTTTTTGAATTTAGTTGGTCATCTCTGAACTATCATGATGACTATTCTATTTAGTGGGGCTTCATCTACAAGTCAATCTCATGTTAATGTGGGCATTGGGGGTCAATACTGGTCAGAAGTTACCTTAGTGCATCTGTGCTACTAAAGAAATCTTCCTTCCCAGACAAATGGAGACACCTTTAGCCATAATTTCTAGCTTCATAACAACATCAGTGGACCCTGTCAAGAGTTAGTCCCACTAATATTTTTCTTTTGACATATTTTCCCATTTTCTCTGTTGCTTCTGTTTATTTTCTACAAATTAATTGCCACCCTTTGCTTTCTTGTCTACTTCAAAAGTAGTTTAAAGAAGACCTTCAAGTAATTCAAATAACGCTTTTGATCTCGCCATGCTTTTCACTGTTCATTGTTGGGTACTACCTAACATTTGTAAGTGTAGAAAGTTTCTCAAAGTTTGGGCTAAGGATGAACAACCATCTGGTTTTTGACCTTGATAGAAGTTTTCCCTATGTTGAGCTCCATTCTACTTTCTGTAAGGCTGGAATCATTAACAAGTACTTTTGTATTTTATGTACCTTGAAGTGTGAGAAACATGGATGTATAGAGTCAGAAAGACTCTTTGACACTGCAGGTTTTATTTTAAAATTTGCTGGTGCTTTTGCTTTTATAACTTTCAGAAAATTATTCACTCAATTTATACAGTTTGACTATTAAAGGCCTATATTTTAGACAAAGAGCTACTACCTACTGAGCACAATGTCCAATCATATTAATTCCTTGTTGGTGGAGGTAACCTTTCTTTTTAAAGGCTGAAAATGGAGAGATTCATTTTTTTCTACCTTCATCCTGATTTGGGGCAAGGAAAATTGAGAATTCTCTTAGACGATTTTTTTCTGTGATACAAAAATGTATGCAAGAAGAAAATTATTTTCTTCCTCCTCTCAATGTTCTTGGGTAAGTTATCATGCTTTGGTAGTTATTTTGTGGACTTTAAATAAATGTTGAGAAGTCAGGCCAGAAGTCTGACATCACCGTCTCCTATCTAGAACAACCTTCTGGATTTCCTGTCATGTCAGCTATTAAACTTCTATTGCTTATGAGTTATTATCTACTAAAAGTGTCTTAAATGAAACAACTTGTATTCAATTTATTTATCTCAGATTTCCAGCTAAAAGTTGCCTGGTGAACATTCTGGAGAAATCTGAACTAAATTTCTCTCTTCTCTAGTACAACTGATCTAACAAGAAAAAAGAAACACAACGAAAGTGTTGTTTCGTCTTACCACATTACTCCTATTTTACAGTACTAATCAGTTAACATGACCATAAACACATAACACAGTAGAAAATAAAATCTTTTTTAACATTTTGTAGTATGGAGAATATATAAATTGAATTGTATTGTTGTAATGGATATATGAGTACTCCAGAGGTTTTTCTGACCAGGCAGTGGTTCAAATTTAACCCTATAACCATAAGACAATGAACTCTGTTCTTTTCGTTTTCTCATTCTCACCTTTCATCTTAACATATATTGGCATATTAATAGATGCCTCCCACTAAGAGCAACTAACAAGTACAATGTTAACATACAAATAAATTATAAAAGAGTTTGTTCCTTTAAAAAATTAATTTATTACTTCACAAAAGAGTTAGCTATATTAACAAATTATCTTACAACTAATTAGTCTTGTAGTTCACAGTCCTAACTCTCTTTAAAACCCACCCCCTGAGGATCTTTGAAAAAGAATACAAACTACCACCCACAGAGATTCTGATTTAATTGGTCTGGGGCAGGAATAATGACTATTTTCTAAAAATCCCTTCAGTTGGCTTTAATGAGCAGCCAGGGTTTGGACATTTTATTGAACCTTCTTTAAAAAGTCACTACCAGACTGAATAGAATGGGTAGCACACACTGCAGAGGAACCTAGGAATGCCCCACTCCTCATGCACAAGATCACAGCCTGGTCCTGAGCCAGGCCCAGGGATTTTGAATTGATTTATTGAATTGGAAACAGCTCTTAAAAACTGGCTCTTTTACAGAGGCGGGGGGCAGTAAGGTTGGAGAAATTCCAGGTTGAATTGTTTGTTTTTTCTCAGAGAAATATGGTAGGCGGAAGGCAGGCAATGGAATGCCGCAGTCTGGCTGGGCACAAAATCACGAGCCACTCACAGCCTTGTAGATTCAAACAGCAATTCTTTATTCCCGAACTCACACCGGCACTCTACAAGCACGTTCTGGGCAAAATCCACACTCTCCACCAGGCTCTGAATCCCAAATACTCTCTGAATCCCGCGAGAACTCAACGGGAACTCAAGGCACCTGAGGCAGCAGGATATGCCCTATTCCCAGCAGGAATCACCTTAAACCTGGAACTTCCCTAAACCCCGATCCGCCCTAAACCCTGATCCGCCCTAAACCCGGATCTGCCCTGGTCCTTGAGCAAGGTCACCTTTCATGCAAAGTCACTGCAAATGACCTGGGTCCACAATGGAGAGTCCTTCCTCTAAGCAACATGGGGTAGGCTGACAAGGAAATTGCCATGTGTCGTACCTACTTAGCTATGGCTCTCAGCAATGGAATATGTCATCTGTTTAAAAAAAATTCACAGTCATCAAAATATACATGTTTAGTATATGTAACTTAATATGGAAAATGATAGGTGAATTATATTAGCATCATCAAGAAATCTAAAATTGGAGTTATCAGCAATATTGCAGAGTTTGGATATGTATACCAGTTATTTTCTTAATTGTAATCCAGAGGAGTGTGACACAACCCAAACACGGTAATACCCACAGTGATAATGAAATCATATGTACCCAGATGAAAATTAAATAGATGGTAGGTAGGTTCTCTGTCTTTTAAGTTTTTTGTGTTATAAAATACAACATATATATGGAAAATATTACCAAGGAAATAAGTAAATGTAGAGTTTAAGGAATTCTTTTAAGGGAAATGTCCTTATAATTAGCCAGCAAGCCTGGCCTTATGGGCCAAAATTACAACCACCATTTCCCTCTCCACATGCACTCACAGACACACACACATACATACCTGGGTTTTATAGTAATAACTTCCTTTTTTTATTTTACAATCTTATCTAATATGTATACCTATACAATACAGTTTGGTATTACTGAAACAATCATACTGAAATTTAAATGTCTCTCTATTCCTTTTTAATCTTCAGTTTCCCTTTATATCTTTTTCATTTACTTACAGTTTAGCTGGTGAAACACTTGGGCCAATTGATTTCTTCTCATGGACTAGATTTTACTGATTGGATACTCATTATACAGTTCATCACATAGGTATGTCCTTTGTATTTCCTGATATATGGCAGCTGGATCCAGATATTTGATTAGACTCAGGTCCATTCTTATGACAAGACTATAAATAATGTTATATTCTTTCATTAGGAACATTGTATTCTCCTTGTCTCTTTGCATGATGATGTTAGCAGATGTGCTAGTCAATGTGTAATTCACTAGGAGGTAGCAAAACAGTGACATTATAATGCTAACCATTCTTTACAATTCACAAGCATAAAATTTTCTACAAAGGGACTCCTTCTCTCATCTACTTCTTACATAGATTTTAAATACAGGGAGAAGATATCATTATCCACAGTACATGTATGAAGACACAAATTGGGTGTCAACCTACTTTATATACAATCAGAGGTATGAAAAATTATGATATATAGGTGAATAAGAATTGTAATGCAAAAAACACAAAGTACATGTATAAAGACATGAATTGGTGTGCACATACTTTACATACAAAGTTATGAAAAATTGTGCTCTATATGTGTAATAACAATTGTAATGCATTCCACTGTCATGTATTTTTAAAAAATAAAATCATTTAAAAAAGATAGAAACTGAGAATTGAAATTGTTTCTCCATCTTCCCCTGCATGTGAATAATTATTTACTATTATGATGGTCACATTGGTTTAAGCATATTTTCTGAATTTATACATTTCAAATATGTTTTTTACAAAAACTCTTGATCACATCTTAGGGAAGTGAAGTTTCTTCATGTTAGATAGATTTTCAGTCTTTTCAACATGACTAGTAGTCAGATGGCATCCTTTCTCTCTAGTATAATAAGATGCTCCAAGTTTGAATTAGTTTCCTCTTGTTAACAAAATCCCAAATTTTATATTCTAAAATAATATTCATTCATTCTCTCATAGTTTCATAATATAGAAGTCCGGGATTCAAGGCTGGGATTATTGCTTATGGTCTTAAGGAGGCTGAAATAGAGGAACTGCATGAGAATACATTCTTATGTGGGGCCCTACAAAAGACTCTGCTTTCAAAATTATTCAGGTTGGTGACATATTCAATTCCTTCAGGCTGTCAAACCAAGGTCCCCCATTTCCTTGACATTTTTTCACTCTTGGTCACTTTCAGCTTTCACAGGCCCCATTCTAGTTTTTTCAACATGCCACTTTCTCCATCTTTAATTCAGCAATGGCATCTCAAAACAATCTTGACGTTTTTGTCTTCAACATCTTTTACAACATGCAGGAGAAAACTCTCTGCTTTTAAAGTGTTCATGTGATTAGGTTAGTTAGCCAGGACTTCTCTTTGGGACTTTAATTATATCCACAAATCTAGATTAGTGTTTTATTTAATAGGCAAGATAAGAATCTTGGTGTATGTATACACATAAGCCCAAACACCACCCCATACCTGCACACCCACATACCCACAAATACTCATATAATATTAAAATTCAAAAATCTTATGAGTTTATTTTTCCAGCTCAAATTCAAGACTGTCACATTTTGCTATAACCTTCCATATTACATCTCTGACTCCATTCTTTCAACCAGGAATTATGGTTGTCAAGGATATAAAAATGGAAGGAATCAGTTTCCTATAATTAATGCTTTTAAACATTGCCCACACAATTACTTTGGAATGGCAGGACTAACACTACAACTACTGATAAGCTTACTGAAAAAAATTCTAACCTTAAAAATATAATAAAGCATCTTTTATATTTTTATTCATTTAAAATATCTATACTCTATATTTTTGGTTTATATAGACATTACTCCTTCACATTTAAAGCTTATATGGTATTACTTCTCCTCCTAACTCTTTGCTTGACCCTAAGTTCTTCCATAGTGACTCTAGTTGTCTTGATTGTCTGAAGTTTTTTCTCTAGTAAATGCCTCAGAAGGATTCTTGAGAAAGATATTGATGATGATCGAAGTTTATCTGTGACCTTTATAATTGAAAGTCAGTTTTACTACATATAAAGTCATTTGTCCACATTATCTTTCATTTAGTAAATTAAATATACAGCTCTAATTTCTTCTGGCATTAAGAATTGCTGTTGAAAAGTGATGACAAGCTAATTTTGTTTCCCTTATGACTCATTTGCTGTTTTGCAAAAGCAGAGCTCTTTAGATGCTTAAAAGAGTTTTTTTTTTCTTTTCTGCTAATATCCAGTGGTTTTATACACTATATCTTGTTATTGTGCACTTTAAGTAACATTCTCAAATATGCAGTGTGTTCTTTTATTAAGTAGTTGCAATTTTTTTAATTCAAGAATGTTTCCTTGAATTGTAGTTTTAATATTAGTTTATTTGACTTTGTTTTTTTAATCTTCAGGGATCTCTGTTATCCCTAAGTCCTTTGTCTACTAAAAAATATACTACTAATATAATATATTATATGCATAATAAATAATACTAATACATATACATCTGATATATATACTACTTTCTTTTAATTTCCTTTGATCTCCTTCATTTTTTAAGAATAAAATATTTCAATTTTTAAACTTAAGTTAAATTTATTTTTAACCAACATATAAAAAATTTTACACATTGCACATATTAATGGGATAGTGTGATATTTGTATACATTGTATAATACTTAAATCAAGTTAAATCTCTCTCTTGTCTCATTTACCACTTCTTTATGGTGAAAACTCACAAAATACTTCCTTTTAGATTTTTGAGTGTACTATACCTCACCGCTATCTATATTCATCCTGCTGTGCAATAGCCTACCAGAACTTCTTTCCCCTTCTAACAGTAATATTTCAATTTTTATATTTTTCTGAGTGTATTATATGTTGTGTTTCTTCATTTTCATTTTCCTTAATTTTATCAGTTTAAAAAAAAATTATGTTTCTGAGTTTTGTCCATTCACTTCTCCATTTAAACATATGATTCATGGGCTGGGGTTGTGGTTTAGTGGTAGAACACTTGTCTAGCATGTGTGAGGTACTGGGTTCGATTCTCAGCACTGCATATGAATAAATAAAATAAAGGTCCATTGACAACTAATAAAAAAAAGTATAAAAAACTATAATTCGGGGCTGGGGTTGTGGCTCAGTGGTAGAGTGCTCACCTAGCACACATGAGGCATTGGGTCCAAACCTCAGCACCACATAAAAATGAAATAAAGATATTGTATCCACCTATAAGTAAAAATAAACATAAAAATATAATTCATATTTTTTCTCATGTCTTTTAATCATTTTTTCCTAATATCTTTTAACTCATTTTTTTAGGCTTGTGGGCACATATTCTGGTGCATTTTTATCTCTGTGAGGTTGTTGGCCTGTTCTTAAATCTATTTTTCTCATTATAACTATGTATGGGACTAGGTATTGATAATTTATTTTTAATATTATCAAACTGTTAACTCTGTTTGTGTGTGGGGGGGTGGGTGACCCCATAAGTGAGTTGCCTTGGTGATGAGTTATATAATTCCAAATCATATTAAAATAAGCTAAAATCAACAAATCAAGTATATAAAATTCATAAGAACATTTTTCTTCTTTTCTTATTCCATCAGTGTGTAAGAAACCTATTAAATCCAAAGATTGGGAATGTTTGTTTATTCTACTTATGGGTTGAATCTACTTTTTCAAGAGAGTAAATTCAGGTCAAGTGAATCCACAATAACAAAATGACCCATGCACTTATTCCAAGAACAAAGAGACTATGTCTGTTTGGTTCAATATTGTACATTTTGTAGTTAGTACAGTGCCTGGCACATAAGAACTCAGTAAATATCTGTGAAGAGAAAATAAATTAATAAAAGAAGTACATTATTGTACATGTATTCCAACCACATCAACCCTAGTTTGGCGTAATAGCTGAACCAATTGATGGATAACTGAATCAACTGTTACATAGACCAACTTTAATTTTTTCAACTGTGATGAAACATTTTCAACCTATTTCTACTTTTGATGTCTTTCAGATGGGGCTTAGGTTAGGAAATATTGACTATTTTAGAATTTATTCATTCAACACTGTGCTAGGTGTTGACTCTAAAGAGTAAAAAGAGAAGACACAGGATATGTATTTTCATGGAGTGAGCATGCAGCACTTAGGATGTACATAAAAGGTGCAAAACTTCTCTTCTTGTGGAGGAGAGTAAAGGATTTAAGGAGTATGTGTCATTTTGCTGTAGTTTCAAATGGTGCAGAAGTTAACCAGCTGATAGAGATAAGCAGCTTTGGGAAGCGTTTCAGAGGAAAGATCTGAAGAAATCTTTCAAGATAAGAGAAGGCATGACAAATGTAGGGGAAATGTTAAGAGTTTATCTTGGTTTTCAAATCCCACAATATTCTGTTCATTTAGAATGCTTAAAATATTCTTTGTAATTAAAGGTGAAATATGAGGAGTCTGTATTTCTTCCTTCTTCCCTCCCTTCCTTTTTTATGAAAACAGTTGGATTTCTAATGAAGGCTTTTCCTGTTCTGTAATAGACTCAAGGATTTAAATTTAGGCTGTGATTTTCAGAGGTACTGGACAGAAAGTTGGTGCAATTTCTGTTTATGTCACCTCTATCCCACACACTTCTGGTTGTCTCAAACCTCTATGTTGTTACTCCCAAGCCCAGGGATGCTTGCTGCTGCTTCCTAGTACTCCAGAGGGATGGTCTTATGTGCTGCCTATGAGCAGACACTCTTATAAATGGAGATAACCACCTTAAATCAAGTCATGTGATAAACTGAATAACTCATTCATTTCAACATGCTAATTCCAATTACATCTGCACTTTTATAAGAGATTTTGTTTGCCTAAAAGTAATGGATTTTTAGCTGTTGTTTTTCAGCAAAGATTTCTTGAGTCCATGCTTTTCAATTATTTAAAAATTGCATTTTATAGAAATGTTAGTAAACAAGAATTTTGCTGTCCCAAACTTCTATATGCTTGATATTTATATTCTCATTTGAAGCAACTGTTAGCCATGGTGGTAACTTTTAATAGCTTGATTAAGATATGGGCAACATATCATTTTTTTTCTCCCCCAGGAGCTACAGCAATGCCTGCAGCAATTCAGGAAGTTAAACCCAGGTTTCATTCTTGCATGTCTAAATTAGCTGATTCATTAAAATGTTAAATCTTTTAAAGATGAAATTAAGTATGCATGTTTTACATTTTGAATTTTTTATAGAAAATTTGAATGCAAGTAGAGTTAGACTAAGAACAAATTAAACACAGCTGTCCAGATGTCTGAATTATCAAAAGACTTCATAAGTAAGCAATTCTTTAGAAAAAAAATATGCTCTTTTGTTCAATTCTTGTAGCAGAGCCCACATTTATTTGTATAGGAAAATTCCATTCTGCAAATAGTGTAAGAGTAGAAATTAAACAATTTTTTAATGCATATATTACTGTTTTTCGGAGTATAGAAGAAATAACCAGAGTCCAAGGAACTTACAAAATTGATTGTGATAGATTTACATTAATTTATATTTTTTTCCTTGATGTTAGATCTAAATTTCTTTTTAAAAGCCCATATGATTCTTGAAGTGTCCTATGGTGTTTTTTTTTTAAAGTTTTAGATGACTAAAGCATTCCTTAATAGAAATATATCTGTAAAATTATAACATTTAGTTGTTTATTGGAATGTTACAGATTTGTATATTTAATCACGATTTATGTTTTTTCAGCAGAGAATGGAAAAAAAATGGAATAATTCTTCAATCATTCCTGTTTTCGTGATCAGCATTTTGCACATTCTGTAGTTCCTCTTCCTCTTTGAGTAACTCCAGGAGCCTTAAAACTTACTCAATAGAAACTTACTCAATGGGGAATACTAACCTACACCAGTTCTTTCAGAAGGCCAAATCAAGCTGTACTCTTATATAAGCATTTGAGAACATTGTGACTAAAACAGCAAGATCTGGAAAAGAAAACTGTTACACATAATGCATGCATTCAACAATATTTTTTTATTCAACAATATTTAACAGAAAATGTTTTCTACACTTTAAAAGAGAAATATTTCTCTTGGGTAGAATTTTTTAAAAAATTAAATCCTTTCTGAATGTGTTTTCTAAAGATGTTAAGCAGAGCAAGGGCTGTGATAACAATTAAATCATAACTTGTGTTCAAAAGCATATAAGGCAAGCAATTCCTCCATGCCATAAAGCAAACGCAAGTATTTAGGTGAAAATAATTGTATGCAAACTGTGAATTGTGCATTGAAAATGAAGTGGATAACTTCTTAGCCTGCTTGCCAAGGAGGATTTTGGGGGAAAGTAGTGTGATTATTATGTCATCAGACTAAAGCAAACTAAATCGAATATCTAGAAACGTTATCATGGGAGGTGCTAAATTCTTAAGTGCATGATGTAACCTGTAGCTTACCTTTGCATTGATCTAGCATACTATTGAGTACAAATAGGTTATAAATTTTTTAAGAATGCTCTTAACATTGAATAATCCAAGCATTATTGTTTTTAATTTTAACTTCATTTTAAGGAAAATTACATAAAACACCAAGATATCATATCAATTCCACACTGCTCACTGACTATAAATTTTGGTGTGCGTTAAGCAAAGCTTCAGATTGTAATGTGCAAATGCTCAACTCACTACAAGCAATTATTTTCTTTGTCACAAGATGGCGCTACTTAGGAAAGAAACTGCAACAAAGAAGCCATTGGCATAGCTCTTGAACAGTCACGCTTTGCTTTCAGGTTTTTGGAAAGTGATATAGAATATAAGAGTAATATAAATCGAAGGAGAAAAACTTTCAAAAACTCAAAGCTTGTGTCAATAAATACAAGAATTAAAATTCATGCTTTAGAATAATTTTAATGTCAGGTAGTCAAGAGAAAGAAAAGATATAACTACAGAAGATCCTGCTCAGGTGAGTCTTATTCACTCCACTTTAGAAATGGAACAGAAATAATATGGACAAAAATGAAGGGAAAATGAAAAATAGGAGTATTAAGGTGGTAATTTTGAGCATTATATACCTACTTTTTAAATGGGCATTAAAACTGTGAAAAGGAGATTATTCCTCTATTGTTCCTATTGGAATGAAAGTCAGATTTGTCAATAGAACCGGTAATATTACATTTTAGATTGCAAAGGCAAGTAATGTTAGGGCAAAAACATCCACCTCTGGTTTCTAAATCAAATTCATGGTGAATTTCTACATAATGAATATTATTTTTCTGATTATATATACTAGGTGGCTTTCTGTTGCACTCAGAATTAAGTTAAGGCTCCTGGAGTTACTCAAAGTAACAGAGTATGGACTGTTCTTAGGGATTTGTCATAACATAATATACTTATGACAGATGGAAAAAATAAATCCTGTCATTAAGTAAACTTCAATTCAGCTGACCTTTTCTTTTTCTTATCAAGACTTTCTCACCTAAGGAAGGAGTGCATTGAATAACTAGAAGCACAATAGCTCTGAGTACCCTTTGTCTGTGTCTACTTATGCCACCTTACTTTTCCTGACATGGTCCTTTGCTTCAAAGGCTCAATTCACTGTGGTCTTTGAGTACCTAAAATGAATGAACCATGTTAATTTTTTATCATTAGAGCATCGGCACATACTATAACCTAATTCTGAAATATTTGCTCATCCTCTACTGATTTTGTTTCATCTTTCATAAGAGACTTCTAGAGTCAGAGAAGTATTCCTAGGCCACCCAACCTAAGGTATGTTATTCTTTGCATAGCACCCAATTCCTTTCCTTTTATGACTGTTATCATACCCTATAAGTATACTCAAATGATGCACAAGCTTCCTATTTCAAATAGATTTGAGGAAGGCATATGATGCTCCCCTGAGTCACATAGCCCCTATGATAGATTCCAAGAACACCTATTCCAAATAAGCCTACTGAATTTCATTTAATTCAGATATTACAAAGTTATTTTTTAGTATTAACATTTAAGAAAGTTGTGTGGAAGACCCTTTAGAAAATACTGCTTATATCCATCTAAGCTCTGCATTTTATAAGAGGAATTAAGCTCAGGTTAGTGATTGCCCATGCTATAAATTTAGTTAGCAACAGTGAATTGCTGTCTTTGATGGACACAATAATATTGACAGTGGATTTATTTCCATGGAGATATTGAACACACTCTTACCTTTACTTTTTATTACATCTGTCTTATTGTATTTCACCTGTCTTTACCCATCTTCATTCTTCTAGTTCTTTTTAGAATCATCATAGACTAAATTTTATCAGAATATACAAGATATTTGTCTACTTGCTTCTTATTTTTCTCTCCATTCCTACCTCCCAAAAGCTGTTATTCATTATTCCACTGCATCTTGGTGGGACTTGATGGAGGCCTGCATCAACTAGAATAAAAAAGATTCATTTCAGTATCTCCCTCCCTTTTTAACTTGGGATCTTAAAGGGAAGGGGTTTTTTGTTATTCATTCTTGCACCCTTCAAATGGATTCAGAGCCTTACAAGAAATAAATGCTAGAAGACATAAACATGAAAATATTTCTCCATGAACAACCAATAAAAAAAAAGAAGTCAAAAAAAAAAAAAACCAGAAAATATTTCTCCAGAGGGATTCAAGGTCTAAGGAGATTAATAGAAATACAAGCAATTGTAAGGTGTCAGAATGTGATGCTGCTATGACAGAGAGGTTACTTGCAAGGAAGGTTTTGGTATTTTTTTTCCAAAGGAGTTAATATGTGAGTTCAAGCAGGATTTCACTATGTTCAGAAGGAGGGAAAGGCAGAGGCAGCAACATCTCATAATCATATTGTGTTTCTCATCCAGGCTAAGTGCTGCTAACTTTCAGCATTGGCTGTCCTTCTCAAAGAGAGGGCCTTCTAGGTTCCAGAAGATTAGTTATTGAATATATTAAAAGGTAAACAAAAATAGTTGAGTTGCCTATTATGACTTACTGAGTGATAGAAGAAGAGAATAATGTAGAGGAGGTAGATTTTGAAGACTTAGAGGAATCAAGACTCAATTCTATTGCTGAAAGGAAATCATTGAAGATGTTTGAGAAGAATAAATCAACCAACGTCATGTAAAAGTATCATTGTCAAAACTTCATACCTGAGCTTTCTGATGCCTTAGTGAACTGTTCCACATTAAATCACTGAGCTTGATAGAATATACTATATAGATAAATAAATATATTTCATGTGTGTTTATACCTTTATTCTCATAATGAAAGCCAGGAATAAAAATGTTGTCTTATTAAAATGCAGTCATAAATATGATCATTAGCAAATTACTCTCTTAATCTGCAATATTTTTTAAAATAGTCTACCCCAGAGAAGCCTAGATCTAGGTCTCCTTAACTCCTTTGTCTTCTGGACTCAACCACATTAAGTTCATGGTTGATTATCTGCAGGTTTTTTAAAACAGTTGCAATGAGTAGTAACTGATAAAACCTCTGCGTGCCTTAGAGCTTCCATCTGGTAGCCTCTAGCTCTATGTGCTCATTTAAATTTAAATCAGTTAAAATTAAATAAACTGAAAAATGTATTTCCTCATTCACACTCCCCATATTTCACATGCCAATAGCCACATTTTCAAATACTACTTTGATCACTGCAGAAAATCCTACGGCATAGTGCTGTAGCTCAGAGGGTAAGAACTAAAGCAAATACAAAAACTGTATTGTGGTATCTTCCATTTTTTTTAGTACTGTATATTTTTCAAAACTTCTTTATCCAATAATGTCTTCCTCTTTTTCTGAGAATGAGTTGTTGAGGTAGAGAGTGCAGGAAATGTCACCGTCACCCTTCCTAAGATTAGAGGGTTGGGAGAGAGCTGCTGGCTGACTCACCAACCTCACATTGGCAGCAGTGCTGAGGCTTAAATAGAATAATTTTTGACTCAACTACAGACACCTTTCTTGGGTGAGAAACACACACACACAAAATACTGGGTCATCTATTCTGGGGAAATTACATTGTAAGACAAAGCTAAAAGAAAAGAGGAAAACGTGGGATGAATATTCTTCCTCACGGACATCATACTTCCTGTGATTCCGTGACAATTTCTTAGCAATGCAGAAATATGTGACAAGATAAGATGATGAGAGAAATATATGCATTTTAATCAAATGGGAGGAAATGTGCCTAGGAAAGCAATCTTCAGCAAATAATATAAAAAGCTCAAAATCCCCTAGTCATCCTGTGTAAGGCTGTTTATCTGATTGGTTGTAACGAGTGGCTAATTTACAGTGGGAGCAGCCGCAGCTTCCTAGCAACATCCTTAGTCTAGCGATTCAGTCACTCAGGCATCCAAGCAGCACTGCCATTTCGTGGTTTTCCATCCTACTTCTGTTTATGTATACAAGCAAATGAGGGGAAGTAAAGTGGGAAGACAATTGTAGCAGCTCTATTTATGAGGATGTACTCCATAATGTGGATTAACAGAAGAAATATGCTCAACAAATAAAATAGATTGTAAAACCTTCAGTTTAAGAGTCAAAGCTATAAATCACATAAAATCCACGGCCTGGGGTACAAAGTGTTACTCATAAAATTTCAGTTTGTGTAAGTGGATGTTGTTCCTGATCACACATAGACACAGAGCTGCAATAGAGTTGCCACAGGAGACACTTTCCACAGCGGCCATCCTGGCCTCACATGTGACCTGTAAAAGTTTTGATGGAGGTCCTCAGAACGTACATTTGAGTAAGAAGACTAAAAAGGACATTACACCTGCTGTGTATTTTGACTTACCTACAGACACCTTTCTTGGGTGAGAAACACAATTAAAATTAGTTTTAATTTTTCAGGGCACAATTTAAGTAAGCAGGGGGAAAGTGCTAGGCACTTCACAGTGAGTACAAACACTCGTCAAATGAAGAAACGCTTCCTAGAGGCTGTGTTCTCATTTTCGGTTCTTTCTGAGCCGTTCACTATTTTATTATTCATCACAATTGAAAAGTTGCTTATTGAGATGATCTGGTTTAGAGGATTACATGCTAAAATTACTCCACTTGCCTCCCTTCCTCTTTTCCTTTCTTATCCTCCTTTGATCCCACTATTCATACTATTAATCAAGAACTAGTTGGTCATTTTAACTTAGGAAATTTGTACTTTACCATGTATTAAGATAGTAAAGAATAAAAATTAAGAAACGCTTTCCCAGAAGGAAAATTGAAGGGATGAAGACTTTCAGCTGTCAGTAAACTCCCTGGTTGCATAATTTGTTTGCAGATTGCTCTGATGACAAGGGGATGATTATGCATCTATCTATTCAACTTAATCCTTTAGTTAGGCAATTATCGATCTCTCCTCTAACTTGTCTTCTTTATATTTATATTTGAATGTTGATTCCCCTAAGCAGGAAGACCATGTAATTTATCCTCTAAACCAGGAAATGTTTAAAAGTGAAAGGGACACAGTTAATAACTAATTGCAAAGATACACATAAGCAGTTAAAAAGAAACAGTACTGGATACACTGTGACATATTTGTACTGCTTCTTGTCATGTAAGGTCATTATCATAAAAATGCATTATCATCATAACACTTTCCAAAATAACAGGAAAGAAACAAAATTCTCTTTTTATATACCTTTGCTGACAAATGTAGTATATAAATGCTTAGTGATAAATATTGTACAGCTGCTTCATTCTTCAAAGACTCTTTCTGTTTACTTCTTTGTGAAATGCAGGATGATGTTATTTATTTATAAGAGTTCATGAGTTGAGCTAGTTAGAAAGCAACTCTTCTTCCATAACTCTCAAGAGGCTATGGCAATGGTCTCCAGTTTCAAATTCTGTGGTTCTTTTCCTCAGTGGATTTTCATTTCTCTTTTTGGCACATTATAAGTGCAGAAACTTTGAAAATCATCCTGAAAGCTTTGTTTAAATATTCAATATTCTCTCTTCAGCAGTGTATAAACCACATTATTACATGGTTATGTTTATGATTCTTATTTTAGAATCTTATTAGCAGAATATAAAAGCATAGCAAAATGTTACTATTTTGTGATTGCTTTTTTCTTTCTGATTCCATCCATTATATCTTTAAACTGGTTAATTACTATAGAATAGATTTAATAACTTATATTTTAAATTAATGTTTTGAGACTGAAAAGTGATCAGATTTAATAGAAACTTAAGGTAATCTGACAGGGAGAAAAATTATAAAGTTATCTTCCTTATAATATATACATGCACAGGACATAATATAAAAACTTGAAGGCCTAAGAACATCAGCTTTGAGAGAAAAACTTGGAGGGAGATTAGAGATACATACAGATGCAGACTCAGAAATGTGACATATAGGTAAAATTTGTTTACCTGTCCCTTTTAAAAAGAATTGTATAAAAAAATTCAACAGAATTGCTAAATAAGCAAATGCATACAGTAGGCCAAATTTAACTTTCTGCTCTTCTATCAATTACTCACACCTCCCTCCCCTTTTAAGGAACAGACAACACAAACAAAACTGACTGAAATAGTAAGGGGATCTTAGATCAGATGCCTTAAAGTTTCAGAGGATATATACATTCAGGAGTAGTTTGAGCAGGACTCTGGTGCCAACTCACTGTGATTCTCATGGATTGCACCTCTCCAGGTGTTTATTAGTAGCCAGGTTTCCCCTGGGGAAGTGTCATCCTAAGGACACATCCCTCAAGGCCCCAGCAGGCTATGGAAATTCTAAGCTTTCTATTCATGTCCCATGTATGAGGGCAATACACATTCATGTTGTATTCCTGACAAAATCTAGATTTATCTGCTGGTTGGTTGGTCTTGGGTTACCAAAATACATCCTTTTGTTAGGAGAAATACTCTGTTCCCTGAATCAAGGGTGAATTTGTTCCTCCTTGAACTGCATGGCTGCCACACCATTAGGTAAATCTAGAGACAAATTAGCATGAATGACACTTCCCCAGGGGAAACCTGGCTACTAATAAGGAAGACAGAGGAAGGACAGGGTAGGCTTCTGTCAACATAAAGGACTGTGCACCACGTGCTCCTCTCTTGCCACAGCTTCTCTTTCACCTCTAAGTTTCTCCCCAGACTTGTATGCTCTTCTATCTTCCCATTATGAGAATTTAAAATTACAAAATTTTTACTTTTTTCAAAGGATTATTTCCATGGTAGAGCAGCAATCCCACCATCACTTTTGCTTTTTCTATATCATAAATACTATAAATATCTCTCTATCCAGCCTTTCATACTCAATTTATTAGTGTAGTCCTAATTTTCTCTCCTTCCAACACAACTGTTTGCAGTTACTCCATAAGTGCATTGTCTCATTCTTTCTTTCTATTTTAGAGATGTTTCAATATAGTTATGTTTATAAAACACAAGATTAGGTGCAAACCAAAAAATTCAAACATACTTCCTAAAATATTATGGATGTGTTCAAATTTAATAGCAGCATTTAAGGAGCATATTTTGCTTCTCTCAGATTAAAATATGATGAAGGCAAATGTGAAATAGAATGTTTTAAGAAATTACAATAAAAATAATACTACTAATCAATTACCCAGTGTCTTTATCTCATTGGATGTCAATAGGTAGATATCAAATATCCAGGGAGTGATTTCTTTTTAAATGGAAAATCCACAAAATTGAATCCTGTGTAGCTATACAAATTGAATAAACTACATACTGATATGGAAAGTCATTCACAATATTGTGTTGAGTAAAAAAAAAAATTACAGCTAGGATACGGTATGTTATCATTATATTAAATTCAGGTAAGGTAATGATTATAAATGCACATAATATCTAGAAGGATATATAAAAAAACAGTGGAAGTAGCTCCCCAATCTGAGTGGCAGTGCAAATGGCAATTGGACATTTTGCAAGATACAATTTTTAATACATCTAATGTCAAACTAGAACAATAAAAAAGACAATATATATCTATATATAGTGGCAAAAGAAGCTAGAGAATGATTTTGCCAACTCTAACATATTTAATAAAATTTGGTCTTTTGTGTTTTAAAATCTTGTATTATTTTGTGATTTTATTCTAAAGAACAATTCTAAAGATCATCATAAAAAGCTCTAAAAGAAGATACTGGAGGAAATTGTTAATCTTTTGCACAGTCACCCCACTAAATACTTTTATTCAGGTTTCTCTTTCCATAGATACCTCCTTATTGCAATTTATGAAATAAGAATATTTCTTTATTTTGTTCATTGTTGTATCCTAGGACATAGAACGGTGCATTATATATGGTAATAAAATCATAAGATTTCTTAAATGAATGAGAATGTTTGGGGATGAAATATTGGTTATTTGAATAAAATTGGTTGAAAATTTTAGGAAAATTTTGTTGCCACTTAAAAACTTTCTTTAATGGGGGGATCCCAGATGGTGGGGCAGTGGGAGGCAGCATCCTGGGTCGCTTCATGACCTGGGACTCAAGTAGTGAGAATACTGCTTCTCTGCGAGAGGTATTCCTGCTCCTGTGCAGGAGTCATGGCCACCATGGCTGTGCAGGTCTCCAGGCCTCAGCAGCAGACAAGGTCTCCCAACTGTTCACCCACGCAGGACTACTGGGTGCCCAAGTGGGTCAGTTGGCATCAGCACCCATACAGAACTTTTTTTAGGCTACCCACCTGAGCAGAAATCCCAGACACCGCTCCCACACAGAATACCTGGCAGCTACCCACAGGCAAGAACTCTGGCCACCACTCTTGTGTGGACCCCTATCTACCAACGTGGAGCACCCCTGGTCGCCTCCATCTTGGGACTCTGGAGCAACAGAGATAGTCCTCTATGCACAGTAGCCTGCCTGCAGCTGGGAACTTAGTACAAGCTCTGGAGACAGCTGACAGCCACACACTGCATGCCACAAAGCTGTCTCTGAACACATCATCTAACGACATTGCCCAGCTCCTCCCACCCAACCTGACCCGACACCCCATCACTGAAAGCAGGTGCCTTCATCTTGGGTCACTTTCATCACTATCTTTAGTTTTGGGCAATTCCCACTTTGGAACTCTGGCTGGCCAGGTATCCAGTTTCTAACTCCTCCCTCTCCGCAGCTAACCCAGCACAGTGACTGCCCAACACAAACCATCTCTTAGAGGGGGCATTTATTCAGCATTCCTAAAACACCACACAAGACCCCTGGAGAGAAGGGTCCCTTAATAGGAAGTACTAAGGGAGAAGGTGAGTGTGATACAGTTTAGAGACTAACATAGAAACCAGGAACTGGGAAGTTGTCAGGTGAGATAAGGAGATAAGACCAGGCTATCATATCATATGAGCAAGTCTCAAAAGAGATCCTTGAGGTGCAGTCTCCCTTTGGGGACCAGCGGGTGCCACACCCCACTTCCAGGTGCCCTCCACTCAGGACTAACCCTCCACCTTGGTATGTTCACCATCCTGAGGGCAGAAATACCAGCTAACAATTAAGAACTGCACCTATTAGATGAGAAGAGAAGCAGGAAAGATACTGATCTCCAACCACAACAATCCTCCTTTCTTCCTTTTGTGATTTATTTTTTCTTCTCCCTCTCTATTCTCCCAACCTCACATCCCCAACCTATGTGAAACCAAGTACTTTGCATGAATTAGGATTTTGACCACTGGGAAGTCGGAATAGTATATTACAGTTGTATTGTATATTTTTTTCTTTTTTCTCCAATTTTTATTATTTTAACATTTTTAATTTTTCTTAATATACATGTGTTTGTTTTATGTACTTTGTTGTCTTCCCACTTACTTGTATACCCCAAATTACTTCCTCTCTATCCCCCTGCTACTAACCTTCTTCTTTAGATTCTTTTACACTTCCTAAGATATAATAACTCTATATCCTCACCTCTTCCCTCCTTAGCATATCATCCTACACCTCACCCCTGGTTCTTTGTCGACTGTCAGAAACTGTAAACCCTTTTATAAACTTACCTACTGACTATATTGCAGATAATAATTGAATTCACCACTTCTATATGTTGTGACCAAACTGTAAATGTCTTAATAGCAAAAACTATTTTTATAGGTCGCATATTGTTTATATTGGGATCTGTTAACATTGTCCTTCCCCTCAAAGGAGAGGTATTGGAACTCTACAGGGGCACCATAAGCCTATAGGGTAACAATGGTAACGCCTGGATCCACTGATCTAGATAGGAAGACACACAAGCAACATGAAAAGACAAGGGAAGAAAGTGCCCCCAAACAAATCGAGATACCTCATTATTAGAATCCATGGCCAGGACAGCGAAGAAATTACAGAGAAGGAGTTTAGGATGTACATAATTAAAATGTTCTGTGAATTAAAGGATGATATAAGAGAGCAAATACAGGCAGCAAAATATCATTTCAACAAAGAGCTACATAAACAAATACAGGAAGCAAAAGATTATATCAATAGGGAGATAGAGGTTAAAGAAAAAAAACAGAAATCCTTGCAATGAAAGAAACAATAAACCAATTTAAAAGTTCAATTGAAGCATCACAAAGAGATTAGACCACTTGGAAGACAGAATCTCAGACAGTGAAGACAAAATATATAATCTTGAAAAGAATGTAGACACCGTAAAAATGTAAGAAACCATGAGTAGAATATACAAAAAATATGGGATAGCATAAAAAGACCAATTTAAGAGTTATTGGGATAGAGGAAGGCTTTGAGTTTCAAACCAAAGGAATGGACAGTCTATTCAATGAAATATTATCAGAAAGTTTTCCAAACATGAAGAATGAATTGGAAAACCGAATTCAAGAGGCTTACAAGAAGACAAATGTACAAAATCACAACAGATGCACATCAAGGCACATTATGATGAAAATACCTAACACAGAGAATGAGGAGAGAAGATTAAAAACCATGAGATAAAGGAATCAGATTACGTATACGGGGAAACCAATTAAGTCATGTGCAAATTTTTCATCCCAGACCCTGAAAGCTAGAAGATCCTTCAACAAACATATATCAAGCTCTGAAAGAACATGATGCCAACCAAGAATCTTGTATCCAGCATTTTAAGCCTTAGATTTGATGATGAAATAAAAACCTTCCACGATAAACAAAAGTTAAAATAATTTATAGCTAGAAAACCTGCATTACAGAATATCCTTGACAAAATATTCCATGAAGAGGAAATGAAAAACAACAATGAAAATCAGCAGAGGGCGGTATATATTAAAGGAAAAACTAATCAAAGGAGAAACCAAGACAAGTTAAAAAACAAAAAAATAAATAAAAATGTCTGGGAATACAAATTATGTCTCAACAATAACACTGAATGTTAATGGCCTAAACTCACCAATCAAAAGATATAGGGTATCAGATTGGATTAAAAAAAAAAAAAGACTCAACAATATGCTGGCTCCAGGAGACCCATTTCATAGGAAAAGACATACACAGACTGAAGGTGAAAGGTTGGGAAAAATCATATCACTTACATGGATGGAAGAAGCAAGCAGGGGTTTCCATCCTCATATCAAATAAAGTAGACTTTAAGCTAAAGTTAATCAAAAGGGATAAAGAAGGACATTTAACACTGCTCAAGGGAAACATACACCAACAAGACATAACAATTACAAATATATATGCCCCAAACAATGGAACATCTAAGTTCATAAAACAAATTCTTCTCAAGTTCAAATTGAAGACAACATAATAATTTTCAGTGACTTTAACACACCTTTTTGATCACTAGATAGACCTTCCAAACAAAGCTATTTGGAATAATTTTCAATAATACAATCAAAAACTTAGACTTAACTGACATATATAGAATATTTCATCCTTCAATGAGTAAATACACTTTCTTCTCAGTAGCACATAGATCTTTCTCTAAAACATACCATATATTATGCCACAAAGAAACTCTTAGCAAATACAAAAAAGTAGAGATACTACCCTGCATTTTATCAGATCATAATGGAATGAAATTAGAAATCAATAATAAAATAAAAAATAAAAACTACTCCAACTCCTGGAAACTAGATAATATGCTACTGAATGAACAATGAGTTCCAAAAGACATCAAAGAGGAGATTAAAAAATTCTTAGAGGTAAATGAGAACACTGGTAAAACATATTGAAATCTCTGGGACACTATAAAGGCAGTACTAAGAGGAAAGTTCATTGCATTCAGTTCATTCCTTAAAAGAAGAAAAAGTCAACAAATAAATGACCTAACATTACGTCTCAGAGCCCTAGCAAAAGATGAATAAATCAACACCAAAAGCAGTAGAAGACAGGAAATAATTAAAATTAGAGCTGGAATCAATGAAATTAAAACAAAAGAAACAACTGAAAAATTGACAAAATAAAAGTTGGTTCTTTGAAAAAATAAATAAAATTGATAAACCCTTAGGTATGCTAACAAAGAGGAGACAGAAAATTCAAATTACTAATATCCATGATGAAAATGGAAATATAACAACAGATACTACAGAAATACAGAAGATAATTAGAAATTATTTTGAAAACTTGTACTCCAATAAAATAGAATATCAAAGGCATTGACAAATTTCTAGAGTCATATAATTTGCCCAAATTGAATCAGGATGATATACATAATTTAAACAGATCAACTTCAAGCAATGAAATAGAATATGCCAAGAGAAGCCTAAAAACAAAGAAAACCCCATGATTAGATGGATACACAGCCGAGTTCTACAAGACTTTTAAAGAAGCACTAATACCAATAATCTTCAATTTATTTTGTGAAATAGAAAAAGATGGTGTGGGGCTGGGGATGTGGCTCAAGCGGTAGCAAGCTCGCCTGGCATGCGTGCTGCCCGGGTTCGATCCTCAGCACCACATACAAACAAAGATGTTGTGTCCGCCAAGAACTAAAAAAATAAATAAATAAATATTAAAAAAATTCTCTCTCTCATCTCTCATCTTTCTCTCTCTTTAAAAAAAAGAAAAAGAAAAAGATGGTGCACTTCCAAACTCATTCTATAAGACCAATGTCACCCTGATTCCAAAACCAGGCAAAGACACATCAAAGAAATAAAACTTCAGACCAATATCTCTAATGAACATAGATACAAAAATTCTTAATAAAATTCTGGCAAATCAAATACAAAAACATATCAAAAAGATAGTGCACCATGATCAACTGGAGTTCACTTGAGGATCCAAGGTTGGTTCACCATACAGAAATCAATATATATAATTCATCACATCAGTAGTCTTTTTTTATTAGTTGCTCAAGACAATACAATGATCTTGACATATTATACATTTGATTCAAATGGTGTATGAATTCTCATTTTTCCACTTGTATAGATTGCAGGATCACATTGGTTATACAGCCACGTATATACATACAGCGATACTAGTGTCTGTTGAATTCTGCTGCCCTCCAGTAGTCTTAAAGATAAGAATCGTATGATCATTTCAATAGATGCACAAAAAGCACTCAACAAAATACAGCATCCATTCATGTTGAAAACACTAGAAAAACTAGAGATAACAGGAACATACCTCAACATCATAAAAGCTATCTATGTTAAGCTGCAGGCCAACATCATTCTAAATGGAGAAAAATTGACAGCATTCTTTCTAAAAACTGGAACAAGACAGAGATGCCCTCTTTCACCACTTCTATTTAACATAGTTGTTGAAACACTGGCCACAGCAATTAGACAGGTGAAAGAAATTAAAGGGATATAGATAGAAAAAGAAGAACCCAAACTTCCACACATTTGCTGATGATATGATTCTATACTGAGCAGACCTAAAAAATTTCCTCAGAAAACTTCTAGATCTAGTAAATGAAGTCAGCAAAGTAGCAGGATACAAAATCAACAAATATATATCAAAGGCATTTCTGTATATCAGTAACAAATCCTTTAAAAGGGAAATGAGGAAAACTACTCCATTTATAATAGTTTCAAAAAAAAAAAAACACTTGGAAATCAACCTAACAAAAGAGGTGAAAGACTTCTACAATGAAAACTACAGAATGCTAAAAAAAGAAATTAAAGACCTTGGGGCTGGGATATTGTGGCTCAGCGGTACAGCACTTGCCTAGCATATGTGAGAACCTGGGTTGTATCCTCAGCACCACATAAAAATAAAATAAAGATGTTGTGTCCACCAAAAACTAAAAAATAAATGTTAAAAACTCTCTCTCTCTCTCTCTCTCTCTCTCTCTCTCTCTCAAAAAAAAAAGAATACAAACAACAATAAATGTTAGCACACATGTGGGGAAAAAATGTATATTCATACATTGCTGGTGGGACTGTAAATTGGTGCAGCCAATCTGGAAAGCAGTATGGAAATTCATTGGAAAACAGGGAATGGAGCCACCTTTTGACCCAGCTATCCCACTCCTCAGTCTATATACCCAAAGGACTTAAAAATAGCATACTACAGGGACACAGCCACATCAATGTTTATAGCAGCACAATACACAATATCTAAAATGTGGAACCAACCTAGATGCCCTTCAGTTGATGAATGGATAAAGAAAATATGGTGTATATACACAATGGAATATTAGTCAGCAATAATAGAGAATAAAATCATGGCTTTCACAGGTAAATGGATGGAACTGAAGAAGATAATGCTAAATGAAGTATGCCAATCCCCCAAAACCAAATGCTGAATGTTTTCTCTAATATAAGGAGGTTGATTCATAGTGGGTTTGGGAGGGAGAGCATGGGAGTATTAAATGAATTTTAGATAGGGCAAAGGGATGGTAGGGGAAAGGCAGGTACATGCAGGTAGGAAAGATGGTGGAATGAGATGGACATCATTACCCTAAGTACATATATGAAGACATGAATGCTGTGACTCTATTTTGTGTAAAAGCAGAGATATGAAAAATGTGCTCTCTATGTGTAATGTGAATTATAATGCATTCTGCTGTCATACATAACAAAATTAGAATAAAAAATAATTTAAAAGTTTCTTTATTAGTTCTTTTTATATGTAATAACTTTTTAACATTTATGAACAATTCTTGTGACTTATATTGAAGAACCAGCTATAAAATTGACTCAAGAAAGACACAATCTAGAAGTTACACAGACTTTGCAGATTTTCATAAGATGATTTTCTAAGTAATTAATAGATTGTTTATGAAAGTAATCTCATATGTTGAATTTCATAGTAGATTATAGAAAATTGTGTAAAATTGTCCTTGACATACAGGAACTATAATTATATAATGGTCTTTGAAATGTCAGTTTCTCCCATACTTTTCTTTTGGGATATGGAAGACATAAATTTCTCTTTTATGACAATGAGTTTCAGATTCTTAAAAATCCACCACTGTTATGTCATATGAACTTGATTTCTCTTGCAAACAAAGACTGTCCTATAATAATATTTTATTAGTGGTTATCAATTTATCTCTTTATCCTGTAATTGATATTACAAGTGTTTTATAAAGGACTCCCTGAAGGTTCATAAGAAGTCATGAACATTTTTTTTAATATTCATTTTTTAATGGTAGTTGGACACAATATATTTATTTTATTTATTTATTTTTAAATGGTACTGAGGATTGAGCCCAGGGCTTCACATGTGCTAAGCAAGCACTCTACCACTGAGTCACAACCCCAGCCTAGTCGTGAGCATCTTCAATAATCACAATGCTGAAAAGAATTTTCTTGTTTGATTGTTTGTTTTATTGGAAAGCTTAGAAGCCATGCATTTCTGCAATTGACAGTAGTAGCATCTGAGTAGTCTTAAGCAACCAGGATTGGTGCTGACAAAAGACACTTCTTTTGATTTCCACAATATATTTAATAGCAAATGTTAACTTTATTTATAGAAAATATCCTTGACAACCCATTTCAAATTTGACAACATTTTTTCCCTACCATGTAAGACCTTTTCTTACTTCTGGAATTATATAGGAAGAGGGTCACTTGATATCATATAAATTTTTATATAATTTCATATAGTTTTTATAATAAATTTAGTAGTGACTTGGAACAATAAATCAAAGTCACTGCCCACTGTTTTGAGTCCTTTCTCTGAGAGCCTGATTATATCACAACCTCCACAGCCATTTTGCATGTTGCAGTTAGCCTTGGAGTTGAAATATGAAGGTCTATTTAAATATTGAACCACAGGTTTTCAAAAAGCCAATAGGAATATCAATACAGGGCATGAATATACAGTTAGTGAAAAAGTGAATTTTCAACATTTGAAAGCCATTCACCATAACTCAAAGAAAAATAAATTGAATCTACTATGAGCTATTTTTTAGTAGTAAATTGCCAAAAGATGAAATATTTAATGAAACAAAATAATGATAAGATTGTTGGGAAAGTAATATTTACATATTTTGCATAAAGTGATTAATGGGACAAAATCTTTTTGCAGCTTTGATTATAATCATAATTATAAACAAAACAACCAAAAATAGGATACTAACAAAATGAAGTACATATCACTTTTTGGAATACTATGCAACTGTTAAAATATGGTAGATTCACAAGTGCTAATATGAAAATATTTCCAACATTTATTATGGAATAAAAGAGAAAAGTAGAAAATAGTGAGTATTGTGCTCTCCCATATGTGTACACAGCAAAGAAAAAAATATATATATATATACATATATATATTCTTAGTCTTAAATGGATATTAAATATGTGTTGAAGAATATTCACAAATACTAACCCAATGATTTTCTGGAGGGCTATGCCCTGAAGTATTGTGATAGAAAGGAGACTGTCATTTCATTTTCTTTTTCATACTATCCTAAGTTCCTATGCTGGTGTGCATATTGGTTTATTTTTAATATGAAATTTATATTATTTAAAGCTATAAAATCAAGTATGAATTCTTCTGAATACATTAGAGTTTATTAACCCTCCAGTTTCATTTTGATTGATCTCTGTCATAGAAAAATAATCAATATTTAGAAATCAAAATATGTCAGTTTGTTTACAGTGTTACTCTTTGAGTAATGGTGGTGTTGAGGTCATGATACCTTAGTGGAAGAATTTGCATATCCAGGACAGGTTATTGGAATCCAGATTAGGAAGAATGGGCTACAATATTTCAACAGGTGTCTACTGTTGATGTTAAGTTTTCCTAGGAAATAATGAAAGGGATTGATGGACATATAATTTTTAAGATATGGATTAAACAGTTAAACAAACTCTTAATGAAAGAGGTATAAAGTACTCCTGAACTTTCATATGCATTCTGAAATATTAATATTTTACATATTGTATGAGTACACCTTTTTTTGTTTCATGTGCAAAATTTATTTAAATTATTGAAGCAAATTACCTGTAGTCTATGTGTGTAAGGCACATAAGAAACATAAATGAATTTCATGTTTAAACTTGATTCCCATCTCATTATGTATATGCAATATAACAAAATCCCCCCAAATTCAAAATCCAAAAATACTTTTGGTCATAGCATTTCAGATAAAGGATACCCACTCTATAATGTATTATAAAAGTGTTTAGAACTATAGACACTTGATGCATGTCAGTTCTTTTCCTGACCCCTTTTCTTTATATTTTCCCCACTCTCCTTCCTCCTCCATTGTGTGAGTACTCTTATCTTGTGAAAAGGAATAGAACTATTGGCATATTGTTTAATGCTAATGATCTAGCAAATTTACAATCTAGTAAAATCAAACTTTAAAAACAAATTTTAAATATTTAGCAGTAATGGAAATTTAAATTCCATTAAATATCTAAATTCTGATGGCAAATTTAGCTTTATTTATTATTATTGTTTTTATCATTATTATTATTATTATGGCCCTGGGGATTGAACCCAGGAACACTTAACCACTGAACCACATCCCCAGCCCCCCTCCCCTTTTTGTTTGTTTTATTTAGAAACAGGGTCTTGCTGAGTTGCTTGGGGTCTTGGTAAATTGCTGATGCTGGCTTTGAACCCATGAGCCTCCTGTCTCAGCCTCTCCAGCCGCTGGGATTTCAGGTGTGTGCCATCTGCCCAGCAAGCTTGATTAATTATTTTGAATATTTAAAACACACACAATAAACAAAAAACACAAATATAATCTGTTACACATTTATATATATCTAAGTAGATATTGTGTAAATAGTTATTATGTGAATAATTAAAATCTGTAAACTGTTGGTATATTAAGAACCCATCATGGCAAAAGTGGTGTTGATACTATTGAGCTATCATTACTAGTGGCAAAGCTGTAAAAGAAAAAAAAAACAGTATTTTATTATTTTATTTCTTCTGCATTGAGTTTGTTCATTTTTCCTGTTTTTTTAGGGTAGAAGAGTAGATTTTTTATATATATTTCTTCCTATTTAATATAGGCATTCACTCCATTTCCCTCACAACTGATTTCACTACATCCCATAAATTTTGGTACACTCTGATTTTGTTTTCATTCATCTCAAAATATTTTCTAGTGATTTTCAGTTTAATATATTAGTTTATTCTGGTGTTTAATATCCACATATTAGTGACTTTTTTCATATTTTCTTTTATTACTGATTTTTCATTTAATTCTACTGTGGCCAAAGAAGAGAAGTTGTATGATGTAATCTAAAATATATTGAGACATTTTTGTGTCTTGATTTTTTATCTAACTTGGAGAATGTGTAGTATGTGCTTGAGGGAAAAAAAATGTGTATTCTGCTATTGTTAGGAGGTATTTTGAGTATGTTTTAAATTTATATCTACCTTTTTATTTCAATAGGTACTTATTTTCATTTATATATTCTTATATAGAATTTTAGGCTGCCTTCATTTTTGTTTCAACACTTTAAATATGGCACTCCATTGTCTAATGGATTCCACTGTATGTGATGAGTAGTCAGATGTCATTCTTATTACTGTTTCCAAAAATATCTTTCCTTCTTTGGCTGCATTTAGGTTTTTTTGTATCTTTTTTTCTAATTAGACTATGAATTTCCCAGCTTTAGTTTTATTTGAGTTCATTATTGATGAGGTTTACTCAATTTATCAACTATGTGATTTCTATTTCATCAGTATTAACACATAGCTATTAATTTTTTAAGAATTCTTTTTGCCTAATTCATGAAATTATAATAAACAATGTTTGAATTCAACGTGTTAGGCAACTTTTCATTGCAGTATTCAAAATACCTGACATGAACTACTTAAATGAGGAAAGACTTATTTTGGCTCATGGATTCAGAGGCTTTAGTCCATGGTTGCCTGACTCCATTGCTTTGGGCCTGAGGTAAGGCAGAACATTGTGATGGGAAAGTAAGTGTCCATGTCATCCAGGAAGTGAAGGGGAGAAGTTGAAGGAAAAATAAACCCTTTCAGGCATGGCCCTCAGAGACTTACTTCCTCCAACTAAATCCCACTTCCTGGTAGTCCATGCAACCATTGATGAATTAATCCACTGTTTAGATCAGAGACCTCATGATTAAGTCACTTCCCCAACACCCTATCTCTGAGACTTTGGGTGATATTCCAAAGCCAAACCATAATACTTGATTTTTTAAAATAGATTCTTTTTTCTTTTTAATATTTAATTTTTACTTGTAGTTGGACACAATGCTTGTATGTTATTTATTTATTTTTATGTGGTGCTGAGGATTGAACCCAGGGCCTCGCACATGCTAGGTGAGCACTCTACTGCTGAACCACAACCCCAGCCCACAACACTTGATTTTTATCCCACTTATTTCTTGTGTTTGTTCATTACTCAGCTAGATTTGCCATCATCATTATTTTCTGTCAAATTTGGGAAATTTCTTTATCTCTGCATTATAGTATTAAGATATTTTTCTACTGTGTCAGATTTTCTGTTATATATATCCAATAAATTTTCATATTTGAATATTGCATTTTTTCTGTTCTAGTATGTTCAATTGGTATTATTATTATCAGTGTTTACTTAGTTATATTTCTTTTGAGTTTCTACAGTTTGCTACCTTCTAACTTCATTTTTGCTATAATATACTTAAAATGTTTATAATACAATATTAAATAATTCCAAATTTTGGACCCTTTTGAAACCTGTCTATTGTTTTAGTTATTTCTCTTGATTATTGCTCATGCTTTTAGATCCTTATTATATCTTATAATGTTTAATTTGGGGGAGGGGGATTACATTCAACAAACTCAAAAGAGCCTATTATTTTCACACATAAGTTGCACCCACTTCCTTCTTCCTTCCTTCTTCTGGGCAACTAGGATGAAAGGCTGAGTGACTACTTTGATCCAACCCAATCAATAGTTTAGCTGGATTACTTTCACAATTATTAAAGCTCCTGTTTCAAAGATTCTAAGACTGTGTATACTGTAAGTCTTTCTCTCCAGCTGAAAACTGAAGAATTAGAGAAATCTGATATTCTTTTTCTGCTTTCTAGTCAAACCCCAAAGTGTGTGTTGTACCATGCATTTCCACATTCAGTGAAAGTCCCATATAGTTGAATTGAAAGGAGAGAAAATAGATCTAACTGTTCAACAAGGATTCCTATTTATTCCAGTCATTCATACTGCCCACATGACTGTTAAAAATACCTCTGGTTTCAAAATGAAATTAAACCCTTATCTCTCACTCTGCACAAAACTCAACTCAAAGAGGATCAAAGACTAAGGCACTAGAATAGAGACCTTGTGCCAAAGTAGGCTGGAATCTTCATCATTTTGGCTTAGGAACAATAATCCTAAAGTGCAAGAAAATAAAATCAAGAATCAGTAAGTGGGATGGATTCTAATTGAAAAGATTCTTCTCAGAAAAAGAAACAATCAATAACGTGAAGAGAGCAGACAGGATGGGAGAAAATCTTTGCTACGTACACTTCAGATAGATCATTAATCTCCAGGATATATAAAGAACTCAAAACTCAACACCAAAAATAAAAAAATAACTCAGTCAATAAATGGGCTAAGGAACTGGACAGACACTATCCAGAAGAATACAATCTATCAACAATTATATGAAAAAATGTTCAACATCTCAGGCAATTAGAGAAATGCAAAATCAAAAATACTCTTAAAATTTCATCTCACTCCAGTCAGAATGACAATTATCAAGAATACAAGCAACAATAAATATTGGCAAGGATGTGGAGAAAAAGGTACACTATACATTGCAAATTGGTGCAACCATTCTGGAAAGTATTATGGAGATTCCACAGAAAACTTGGAATGGAACCACCATTTGGTCCAACTATCCCACACCTTATCTTATATCCAAAGGACTTAAAATCAGCATAGTACAGTGATGAAGCCACACCAATATTTATAGCAGCTCAGTTCACAATAGCCAAACTATGGAACCAACATAGATGCTCTCCAACAAATGAATGGATAAAAAAAATGTGGCATATATATATATATATATATACACACACACACACACACACACACACACACAATGGAATATTACTCTAGACTTAAAGAAAGAATGAAATTATGGGATTTGTGGGTGATGAATGGAACTAGAGACTACCATGCTAACTGAAATAAGCCAATCATCAAAAACCAAAGTCCAGGCCCCCTCCCCCTGCACCGGCAAGGTAGAGGGAACTGTGACCACGCACAGAGCAGGCCCAGCGGCCTGCTGAGGGGCAGAGCCGCCCCCCACCCCCCGCGCCTGCCAGGTAGGGGAACTGTGACCACGGACAGAAAAGGCCCAGTGGCCCGCGGCGGGACAGAGCTTCCAATCACTCCTGCAAGGTAGGCGGGCCTGCGACCCACAGGCAGAAGAGGAGCAGCGACCTGCTGAGAGGCAGAGCCGCCCCCTCCCCCTGCACCGGCAAGGTAGAGGGAACTGTGACCACGCATAGAGCAGGCTCAGCGGCCTGCTGAGGGGCAGAGCCACCCCCCCACCCCCCGCACCTGCCAGGTAGGTGGAACGGTGACCACCGACAGAAAAGGCCCAGTGGCCCGCGGCGGGACAGAGCTTCCAATCACTCCTGCAAGGTAGGCGGGCCTGCGACCCACCGGCAGAAGAGGAGCAGCGACCTGCTGAGAGGCAGAGCCGCCCCCTCCCCCTGCACCGGCAAGGTAGAGGGAACTGTGACCATGCACAGAGCAGGCCCAGCGGCCTGCTGAGGGGCAGAGCCGCCCCCCACCCCCCGCGCCTGCCAGGTAGGGGAACTGTGACCACGGACAGAAAAGGCCCAGTGGCCCGCGGCGGGACAGAACTTCCAATCACTCCTGCAAGGTAGGCGGGCCTGCGACCCACAGGCAGAAGAGGAGCAGCGACCTGCTGAGAGGCAGAGCCGCCCCCTCCCCCTGCACCGGCAAGGTAGAGGGAACTGTGACCACGCACAGAGCAGGCCCAGCGGCCTGCTGAGGGGCAGAGCCACCCCCCACCCCCCGCGCCTGCCAGGTGACCACCGACAGAAAAGGCCCAGTGGCCCGCGGCGGGACAGAGCTTCCAATCACTCCTGCAAGGTAGGCGGGCCTGCGACCCACCAGCAGAAGAGGAGCAGCGGCCTGCTGTGAGGCAGAGCCGCCCCCTCCCCCCTGCACCTGCAAGGTAGGCGGAACTGTGACCACCATCAGAACAGGCCAAACCTGCAACCGAGAGACAGAACAGGCCCAGTGGCCTGAGGAAGGGTAGAGCCGCCCCCCCCCCGCGCCTGCAAGGTAGGCGGACCTGCGACCCACTGGCAGTACAGCCCCAGAGGCCTGCAGAGGGGCAGTGCCGCTGCCTGCGCCTGCAAAGTAGACAAAACTGTGACCACCGACAGAACAAGCCTAGCATCCCGCAGAGGGACAGAGCCGCCGCCCGCGCCTGCGAGGGAGACTTTGCAACTATACAAGACCAATATAAATTTATAGGGGGAAAATTCAATAGCACAACAGTTTCACCAAGTAGAAAGGAACGCGAACAGTATGAAGAGACAAGGAAAGAAAGGACCACAAGCATTGCAGGTCAACTCAACGTTAGAAGAGGTAATAGCTGCAGCAGATGGAATGTCAGATAAAGAATTCAGGATATACATGCTTCAGATGATCTGGAGTCTCAAGGAAGACATCAGACAGCAAAATCAGACAATGAAAGATCACTTCAACAATGAACTACATAAACAAATCCAAGAAGCAAAAGATCAACTATACAGGGAAATAGAGGTTATAAAAAACAAACAAACAGAAATCCTAGAAATGCAGGAAGCAATAAGCCAACTTAAAAACTCAATTGAGAATACTACCAGCAGAGTAGAACACTTAGAAGACAGAACATCAGACAATGAAGATAAAGTATTTCAACTTGAAAAGAACATAGACAGCTCAGCAAGACTGTTAAGAAACCATGAGCAGAACATCCAAGAAATATGGGATAACATCAAGAGACCAAATTTAAGAGTCATTGGGATACAGGAAGGGACAGAGTTTCAAACCAAAGGAATGAGCAATCTATTCAATGAAATAATACGAGAAAACTTCCCAGACTTGAAGAATGAGACAGAACCCCAAATCCTAGAAGCCTACAGGACGCCGAATGTGCAAAATCATAAGAGACCCACACCTAGACACATTATAATGAAGATGCCCAACATACAGAATAAGGAGAGAATTTTAAAAGCTACAAGAGAAAGGAAGCAGATCACATTTAGGGGTAAGCCAATCAGGATAACAGCTGATCTTTCAACACAGACTCTGAAAGCTAGAAGATCCTGGAATAACGTATTTCAAACACTGAAAGAAAATGGGTTCCAACCAAGAATTGTGTTTCCAGCGAAATTAAGCTTCAGGATGGAAGATGAAATTAAAACCTTCCACGATAAACAAAAGTTAAAAGAATTTGCAGCTAGAAAACCATCTCTTCAAAACATCCTTGGCAAAACATTACAGGAAGAGGAAATGGAAAATAACAATGAAAACCAACAGTGGGAGGTAGGACACTAAAGGGGGGAAAATAATCAAAGAGGAAAACAAACCATGTTTAGTAACATAAATAAACAAATATGGCTGGAAGAACAACCCATATCTCAATAATAACCCTAAATGTTAATGGCTTAAACTCACCAATCAAGAGACACAGGCTAGTAGAATGGATCACAAAACAAGACCCAACAATATGCTGCCTACAGGAGACGCATTTGATAGGAAAAGACATACATAGGCTGAAGGTGAAAGGTTGGGAAAAATCATATCACTCATATGGACTTCGGAAACAAGCAGGAGTGTCCATACTCATATCAAATAAAATAGATTTCAAGCCAAAGTTAATCAAAAGGGATAAAGAGGGACACTACATACTGCTCAAGGGAACCATACACCAACAAGACATAACAATCATTAATATATATGCCCCAAACAATGGTGCAGCTATGTTCATCAAACAAACTCTTCTCAAGTTCAAGAGTCTAATAGACCACCATACAATAATCATGGGAGACTTCAACACACCTCTATCACCACTGGACAGATCTTCCAAACAAAAGTTGAATAAGGAAACTATAGAACTCAATAACACAATTAATAACCTAGACTTAATTGACATATATAGAATATACCACCCAACATCAAGCAGTTACACTTTTTTCTCAGCAGCACATGGATCCTTCTCAAAAATAGATCATATATTATGTCACAGGGAAACTCTTAGACAATATAAAGGAGTAGAGATAATACCATGCATCCTATCTGATCATAATGGAATGGAACTGAAAATCAACGATAAAAGAAGGAAGGGAAAAGAATACATCACTTGGAGAATGAACAATAGGTTACTGAATGATCAATGGGTTATAGAAGACATCAAGGAAGAAATTAAAAAATTCTTAGAGATTAATGAAAACACAGACACAACATATCGGAATCTATGGGACACATTGAAAGCAGTTCTAAGAGGAAAATTCATTGCTTGGAGTTCATTCCTTAAAAAAAGAAAAAACCAACAAATAAATGATCTCATACTTCATCTCAAAAGCCTAGAAAAAGAAGAGCAAAACATCAGCAAAAGAAGTAGAAGGCAAGAAATAATTAAAATCAGAGCTGAAATTAATGAAATTGAAACAAAAGAAACAATTGAAAAAATTGACAAAACTAAAAGTTGGTTCTTTGAAAAAATAAACAAAATCGACAGACCCTTAGCCATGCTAGCGAAGAGAAGAAGAGAGAGAACTCAAATTACTAACATACGGGATGAAAGAGGCAATATCACAACAGACACTTCAGAAATACAGAAGATAATCAAAAATTATTTTGAATCCTTATACTCCAATAAATTAGAAGATAGTGAAGGCATAGATAAATTTCTTAAGTCATATGATCTGCCCAGATTGAGTCAGGAGGATGTAGACAACCTAAACAGACCAATATCAATTGAGGAAATAGAAGAAACCATCAAAAGACTACCAACTAAGAAAAGCCCAGGACCGGATGGGTATACAGCAGAGTTTTACAAAACCTTTAAAGAGGTACTAATACCAATACTTTTCAAGCTACTTCGGGAAATAGAAAAAGAGGGAGAACTTCCAAATTCATTCTACGAGGCCAACATCACCCTGATACCTAAACCAGACAAAGACTCTTCAAAGAAAGAAAACTACAGACCAATATCTCTAATGAACCTAGATGCAAAAATCCTCAATAAAATTCTGGCCACTCGGATACAAAAACTTATCAAAAAAATTGTGCACCATGATCAAGTAGGATTCATCCCTGGGATGCAAGGCTGGTTCAATATACGGAAATCAATAAATGTTATTCACCACATCAATAGACTTAAAAATAAGAATCATATGATCATCTCGATAGATGCGGAAAAAGCATTCGACAAAGTACAGCATCCCTTTATGTTCAAAACTCTAGAAAAACTAGGGATAACAGGAACATACCTCAATATTGTAAAAGCAATCTATGCTAAGCCTCAGGCTAGCATCATTCTGAATGGAGAAAAATTGAAGGCATTCCCTCTAAAATCTGGAACAAGACAGGGATGCCCTCTCTCACCACTTCTGTTCAACATAGTTCTCGAAACACTGGCCAGAGCAATTAGACAGACGAAAGAAATTAAAGGCATCAAAATAGGAAAAGAAGAACTTAAATTATCACTATTTGCTGATGACATGATTCTATACCTAGCAGACCCAAAAGGGTCTACAAAGAAACTATTAGAGCTAATAAATGAATTCAGCAAAGTGGCAGGATATAAAATCAACACGCATAAATCAAAGGCATTCCTGTATATCAGCGACAAATCCTCTGAAGTGGAAATGAGGACAACCACTCCATTCACAATATCTTCAAAAAAAATAAAATACTTGGGAATCAACCTAACAAAAGAGGTGAAAGACTTATACAATGAAAACTACAGAACCCTAAAGAGAGAAATAGAAGAAGATCTTAGAAGATGGAAAAATATACCCTGTTCATGGATAGGCAGAACTAACATCATCAAAATGGCAATATTACCCAAAGTTCTCTATAGGTTTAATGCAATGCCAATCAAAATCCCAAAGGCATTTCTTGTAGAAATAGAGAAAGCAATCATGAAATTCATATGGAAAAACAAAAGACCCAGAATAGCAAAAACAATGCTAAGCAGGAAGTGTGAATCAGGCGGTATAGCGATACCAGACTTCAAACTATACTACAGAGCAATAGTAACAAAAACAGCATGGTACTGGTACCAAAACAGGCGGGTGGACCAATGGTACAGAATAGAGGACACAGAAACCAATCCACAAAACTACAACTACCTTATATTTGATAAAGGGGCTAAAAGCATGCAATGGAGGAAGGATAGCATCTTCAACAAATGGTGCTGGGAAAACTGGAAATCCATATGCAACAAAATGAAACTGAATCCCTTTCTCTCGCCATGCACAAAAGTTAATTCAAAATGGATCAAGGAGCTTGATATCAAATCAGAGACACGCCGTCTGATAGAAGAAAAAGTTGGCTACGATCTACATACTGTGGGGTCGGGCTCCAAATTCCTCAATAGGACACCCATAGCACAAAAGTTAATAACTAGAATCAACAAATGGGACTTACTCAAACTAAAAAGTTTTTTCTCAGCAAAAGATACAATAAGAGAGGTAAATAGAGAGCCTACATCCTGGGAACAAATCTTTACTCCTCACACTTCAGATAGAGCCCTAATATCCAGAGTATACAAAGAACTCAAAAAATTAGACAATAAGAGAACAAACAACCCAATCAACAAATGGGCCAAGGACCTGAACAGACACTTCTCAGAGGAGGACATACAATCAATCAACAAGTACATGAAAAAATGCTCACCATCTCTAGCAGTCAGAGAAATGCAAATCAAAACCACCCTAAGATACCATCTCACTCCAGTTAGATTGGCAGCCATTATGAAGTCAAACAACAACAAGTGCTGGCGAGGATGTGGGGAAAAGGGTACACTTGTACATTGCTGGTGGGACTGCAAATTGGTGCAGCCAATTTGGAAAGCAGTATGGAGATTTCTTGGAAAGCTGGGAATGGAGCCACCATTTGACCCAGCTATTCCCCTTCTCGGTCTATTCCCTAAAGACCTAAAAAGAGCATGCTACAGGGACACTGCTACATCGATGTTCATAGCAGCACAATTCACAATAGCTAGACTGTGGAACCAACCTAGATGCCCTTCAATGGATGAATGGATAAAAAAAATGTGGCATTTATACACAATGGAGTATTACTCTGCATTAAAAAATGACAAAATCATAGAATTTACAGGGAAATGGATGGCATTAGAGCAGATTATGCTAAGTGAAGCTAGCCAATCCCTAAAAAACAAATGCCAAATGTCTTCTTTGATATAAGGAGAGTAACTAAGAACAGAGTAGGGTCGAAGAGCATGAGAAGAAGATTAACATTAAACAGGGATGAGAGGTGGGAGGGAAAGGGAGAGAGAAGGGAAAATGCATGGAAATGGAAGGAGACCCTCAGAGTTATACAAAAGTACATACAAGAGGAAGTGAGGGGAAGGGGAAAAATAATATAAGGGGGACAAACGAATGTCAGTAGAGGGAGCAGAGAGAAAAGAGGGGAGGGGAGGAGAGGGGTGGGGAGGGGAGGGGAGGGGAGGGGGGATAGTAGAGGATAGGAAAGGCAGCAGAATACAACAGACACTAGTATGGCAATATGTAAATCAATGGATGTGTAACTGATGTGATTCTGCAATCTGTATATGGGGTAAAAATGGGAGCTCATAACCCACTTGAATCAAATTGTGAAATATGATATATCAAGAACTATGTAATGTTTTGAACAGCCAACAATAAAAAATTAAAAAAAAAAAAAAAAAAAAAACAAAGTCCAAATGTTTCCTCTGATATGCAGATGCTAATTCACAGTAAGCTGGGTGGGACTAGGGAAAAATAGAACTACTTTGGATTAGACTGAGGGGAGTGAAGGGAAGGAGGGAATATAGGGGTAGGAAGGATAACAGAATGAATCAGACATATATGTACATATATGATTACATGACTGGTGTGATTCTACATCATGTACAACCAAAAGAATGAGAAGTTATACTCCATTTATGTATGATGTGTCCAAATGTATTATACTGTCATGTATAACTAATTAGAACAAATTTTAAAAAGCTGATCAGTGGTAATCTGGATGTGGGAGTCAAGGCAATGGGAAAAAAGATTAATTGAAATACATTATAAAAGAATTTTTCATGTTATGGATATGTCCTATGTTTTGATTGTGGTAGTCATTTACATATATATATATATATATATGTATAAATTTGTTAAAACACAACAAAAACATTCAAAATGGATGCATACTTGGGGATATATATAAAATCCCTATGGTTTCTCTTTATTTTGGCAGTTTCTCTACCTATAGAAAGGTCAATCTTCTAGATGAGGAAAACAGTGAGCACAGATCTGTGTTAGCACAAAGACTATTTACCTATTTTGGGGATTCAGTTCTTTTTTGACCTCTTTGTGTTTATTGCTCTCTTTGCTTTTGTTTTATTTATCTATTTATATGCGATGTGGAGGATCAAACCCAGGGCCTAACACATGGCAAGTGCTCTGCCAGTGAGCCACAACCCCAGCCACTCTCTGTGCTTTTAATAGGTCCTTAATTTTAATAGTATTTATACTTTTGCTTTTCCTGGCTGGAGTAATGTTCTGTTTAGACTATGTCCATATCCTCTGGATGCAAAATTCTCCAAAGATGTTCTTTCCAATACTGTAATAAATACAGTATTAATATTGTAGAAATCATTAATTCTGTTCTTGGAAATAAATTGAACAATACTGAAAACCTTGGAATAGCTTCTTCATTTTATCAAATTCTATTGAAATCGAAAGACATTAAAATATAGTATTATTCCATAGCAGCTTAATATGATTAAGCATTTTTTACTTCCAAATAGAAAAACATTAGGCCATTCAAAGTAAAACATTACAAGCATAGCATTAACATATACAAGCTGTATATTACTAAAGTTTGTCTGTCATTATTTAATAACAAAACTTACATTTTAAACTGAATTTTTCTAATTTAAGAAGTTACTGAATTTGGAAATTATCTGTCTCCAGCCTTCTTAAATCCACACATTTTCTTTTATTTTAGAAACCATTATCTTTTCCTGTTTCCTCTTTCAAAATTCATTTCTTATTCAGTTCAGCAAAGACGTTTTTCTCCTTTTTGTTCTTTCAAATTGCTTCTTCATGAGTCATTCAAATTCACTCTCTACATGAAAAGAAAATTCTTTTTGAAAAGAATGGTTCAACCTTACCAACAAGATGCTGTTTTTAATTTCTTATTAAGTTTCAAGAAAATTTTACCAATCTCAATGCAAAGTATTTGCTGCTCATTGACCTTTCTTATTGAATGATTATCTTACTTTTCATAAGTATTCAGTAAGGTCCCTTTCAAATAGTATAATTCAAGTCTGGAATAGAAAAAAAAATCTCATTTATAACTTAATGGCTTTGGAATTTCATCGTAACCAAATTGATAATTTCTTCATTCTGTGTCACCTGAAAGATTCCCTTTTTCTTTCTAGGTGTTCACATTTGGATTTATCTGTCCCCTTTCTCTAAGAATGAATCTCAATTAGAACCATCACAAAGTAGTCCAAAGGCTTTAATAATAGTTGAACTGCAAAGGAAATGCTGGTGCTCATGAATGGACTCCTTTTAAGCCCTATTAAAATAGCTAAAATATATTTAGCTACATATAATTTATTTTAATCTTAAAGAAGCCCTATGGTATAGGTATTATTTTATTTCTGTATTACATATAAAGAAATTGAGGGCTGATAAATTAAGAAAGTACCCCCAAATAGCAGTAGCAGTGTGTATGTGTGTTGAAAACCTTCTTTCCAGCTACTCTGTTATATCTCTTTAATTCAAACGTCTATAATCTTCATATTCACTTAAGAAAAGGATTATCTAAGAAATATAAGTTAGAAACTATAACTATACAAAGAAGACTATTTGTTGACAGTAGATATAAAATAAGTCAAAAATCAGCTAAAATGGGTAGATTTTTCCCTGTCTTCATAATTTAATAGATAATAGTATGTTCTACATTATTTTTTAAAATTAAATATAGTCTAGTTATAATTCCTCATCCATAAGAGGTTGAGAGATATTGAGAGATATGTCAATGGTTTGGTTGTTTTTAATGGGACTGATTGTTATTCCCTTAGGTTTGTAAATCTTATGCAGAAATTCCTGATTTAAGCAAAAAGGAGTTGATGGGAAGGACAGTGAGGTAGGGAATTGGGGCTGTAGGCTTTACTTGGAAAAAGGGAATACTAAAATGAGTCATGAAGCACAGCATCTGGGACATCTATTGTCACTGCTACTGCCAGCAGAGTCACTATGATGTAAATTCTCCAAATTTTCTTCCCACCCTGGCATCAGTGGCTCAGTGTTTACTCTCGTATATATTCCAGTTTTCTCAGGTTGATCTATTTTCATAAAGGCAGACAATTCTTGGCAGGGCTAGAGTACTTAGGGCTGAGTATTCAACCTCCTTTGATCCTGCCAACTTCCAGGGACTGAGCCAGTGATTTGGGTCAAGTTGATTTCTACTACTTCCAGTCATTTACTTTCTTTCTCACCATAATCCCTCTTAGTCCCACAAATGCACTCCAATTTTTTCCCTCCTCTTCTAGATTACCTAGTGCAGTGATTATCATACTTTTCCTTTACTTTCAAGCACAATATTGAGAACCCGTAGAATGTTTGTTTAAGCAATTTCTATTTTATCAATAATTACCACATTAGAAAACAGAAAATATTGAAGCATAAGAATATGCAAACACATGCTACTTACTGACCACATAATGATATCACCTATCATGTAGTTATTAATAAGAAATTCTGATGAACTTGTGGAAACTTACAAGATGTCAGTTACCCTCAGGGATCTCAGGCATATTTTGACTGTCACTGACCATATATCCAATTCTCAATAAGTTTAAACTATCTTTCTTTCTTTTTTTTTTTTTTGAGAGAGAGAGAGAAACTTTTTATGATGATAGTAAGTTTAATATCTTCTGAGAAAGTAGACTCCAAAAATTTCTATTTTAAATTTCATTAAAAAAATCTGGCTACCTTCTTGGAACTGGAGATAAAAATAAAATTAAAAGCAATAATAATCATTTTTCAAAAAATTTACAGAGGTGAAATAGAGTAAAATTTAATATCATGATATTATACATTAACGTTTCTCCTGATAAAGGAACTGGCAGTGAAAAAAAATTTGTTTCCATTTTTAATACCTAAAATAATAGCAGATAGGTAAGGCTTTACCTCTGAAGAAACAGTGATATAATTCCTAAAACATACAGATTTTTAATTTTTTGCAATGATGATATATTACTTCATTATAAGCTTTGTGATCATTCCATGTATTTACTAATCAATTGTGGACTAAAATTTAATAATGAGCAATTTTTTTGGTTTAATGATATATTTAATATACAAGAATCTATTGTTGCTAGGAAAGCTTTACAGAAATTAAAATGTTTCTTCCCTCTTATTTTAAGAATTAATACTCATAGTTGTTCAGCCTATTGGTTTGCGCTGATATTTGACTTGGGAAGAAATGGTCATATGGATGCTGATTACTATTATTGCAGACCAAGAGGAAACTGGTGCCAAAGGCTGTAGTATATATATATTGCAAAATTGTAGATTAAGTGTTAGGTAAAACAATGTAAATAATGGAGAAAATTTCCTTTTAAGACTGTTGGTCAAAAGGGTCAGTGTGAATCAGAATTAAGAGAGAGAATTCCTCTTGGAGGATTTTCTTCATTTTATTTTTCTCATAACACAGCTGCAGGTAAATTCTTTCCATGATATGTGCTCCATAAGCACAGCCAAAGGGTGCAGTTTCTTGAGGCATCTGCAGGTAGCTTTCCTCCGGGACTTTGCTTTTGAAAAGCTGCTAATAGTTAAGATTTGTGTCTACAATCTCACTATTTCGATATATTAAAGGTTTTCCTAATCCTTCTGTGAAACCATTTTTATACTTTTTTAAAAAGGCAGCGAAGCTGTACTTTTATGTCTGCAGATGAACAATAGATGATACAGTAATGATGAAGGAGAGGTCAGGATAACTGCTAAATTTTCCTAGGGCAGAAAGCCATACAAAAAACAAAAAGGCAAAAACAACAAAAAAAGAACCAAAATATATTAGCAAAGCAGAATTATACTTTTGACAGCATTCTTTAGACTCTGTTTTTCTTTTGTGACATTAATGTATATGATATGAAAAACTCTGAAACCAAGTTGACATTTTAAAATATTATAAAAAGATTAAATATGATGGATTTGTAAATGTCTATCTCAGCACTTAACAACAAACCTTTAAACCTGATGTTGCATATTTTCAATATTTGCTTTATGTTTTCTTTTTATTCTAAGAAATGTTGTAAAGCTTGTAATTAGTGAAAACAGAAAAAAATGTGTTAGCTATTTCTCTGTCTCATCAGCTAAATATTTTCAACTGTCAATTTGCCCATTACTCATGTCTTTCTCCCTATTAGTATATATTTATGTGTGTGTATACACTAACATCCACATGTATACAGATACATATTCTTATACATTAAGATATACACACACATATGTATACACACACACATATAATGGATATATCCTTTCTAATTCCTCTTTCCTTATTTATATCACATTTTGAGGTTTAGCATGCTTTCTCCAGGTTTATATTCTGTAGATAGTCTTTATGGTGTTGATTTGTTTTAATTAACAATAATTCTTAGTAGTTTGTTCTATACCAAAAAATTCTCTGGAGGAAAAAATAACATGAGAGAAGGATAATATGAAAGGTAGTTGAAAACATATGTCCACACAAAGACTTGCACACAGATGTTTGTAACAACTTTAATCAGAATTATCCAAACTTGGAAGCAAAAAAGTTGCTTTTCAGTAGGTAAATGGATAAATAATCAATGGTTCATGCAGACACTAAGATATAAGATAAAATATATACATATATATTATATATGTTAATATGTATGAGAAAGATATGTGTATATATGAATATATAAAAACATGAATATGTATGTATGAAAGAGGCTGGCCTCAAACTTGGAATCCTCCTGCCTCATACTCCTGAGTAGCTGGCTAGCATTAGTTATATTTGTAAAATTTTACTGTAAAATATATTTTCCCATTAGGAAGCTAAAGGTTTTGAAATAATTCAAATAATAATCTCTTTCCCAGGTTCTTTCAACTTGATTTAGGAAAGCTTTCATAGAAAATGACATATTGCCCAGTTGAACTGCTGTGGTTTAAATCTTAAGTGCCTTCCAAATGTTAATTCGATAAAGCGTTGGTCCCCAGCTTGGACCTATTGGGAGGTGTGGAAACTTTAAGAGGTGGGACCTCCTTAGAAGTTTCAGGTCCTCAGGGGAGTGTCCTCAAAGAACATAGTCATACCTAGGCTGCTTCCTTTTCCTCTTTAACTTCCTGGACATGAATTGAGCAGTTTTGTACTGCCACACACTCCTGCCATGATGTGCTGCCTCAACCCAGGCATAAAAGTAACAAGGGCCAACTGCTCATGGACTGTCACCTATGAAACTTCTGTCTCAAAAAGTAAAAAGACCTTGGGATATAGATAAGTGTCAGAGCATTCCTGGGTTCAACCCCAGTACCATAAATAAATAAACGAATCCAAATTAAAATACTTAAATAGAAATTTTCTCAAAAAAAATTATACAGGGCTGGGGATGTAGCTCAGCGGTAGAGTGCCTGCCTCACATGTGTGAGGCACTGGGCTCTATCCTCAGCACCACATAAAATAAATAAGTAAAGATATGTCCATCTACAACTAAAAAAAATTAACAAAGATAAACAGATGTCCAATAATCATATGAAAAGATGCTCAGCATCACTAATCATTAGGGAAGGGCAGATCAAAACTTTAAGAAGATACCACTTCATACTCTTTAGGATGACTACTATGAGAAAGAAAGAGAGAGAGAGAAAGAAAGAAAATAACGTTTTATCAAGGGTATGAAGTAATTGGAAGATTTATGCACTGTTGATAAGAATGTGAAATGGTGTAGTCACTATGGAAATAAAGTGGCAATTCCTCAAGAAGTTAAAGATGTGATTACTATATGGTTAAATAATCCACTTCTGGCTATACACCCAAGAATGGAAAATAAAGTACTAAGAGATATTTTTAAACCCTGTTCATGGCAAATTATTTACATGGCTGAAATGGGAAATCAACCCAAGAGTCCATTGATAGATGAATGAACAAGCAAAATACATTATATACATATAGTGGAATCCACAGTGAGGCTTAAAAAAGAGGGACATTCTAACATAAACTATACTATGGATGAATCTTGAGAACATTATGCTCAGTGAAATAAGCCAGTTACAACAAAGACAAATTCTGTACCTATATGAGATAAAGTTGTCAAAATGTAGCTTGGTGGTTGCCAGGGGCTGGAGAAAAAGGAAGATGGGGATGTTGTTTAATGAGTGTAATTTCCCTTTTACAACATGAAAGGAGTCATGGAAATGGATGGTAGTTATGGTTGCCTTATGAGTCTATTTACTATCACTAAAACTATAATCTTAAAATGATTTATTTTATGTAATATGTATGTTACCACAATAAATAACTGAAAAATATATTGTTCAAGCTACTTTAAAATATTTATTTGTATATAAACTATCAATGGTTTATAAGCTTTTCTTTAAAACCCTTATTTTTTGTATTTCCTCTCCTTGGTGTAAATTCTAATTATCATATTCAAGTAATAGTCTTCATAGACAAGAAAACTCTTTATAGACTGTACTATTATATATTTGACAAGTTTAAATTTATTTAAAATGCCACATTCTCCATAGCCATTAATTCAGGTTCCTAGACCCAGCAGTGAGGGGATAGAGAAAAGACGAACAGACACAGAAATAGAGAAAAAGCTGGGTCTCCGTGGTTGACTACTCTTTGCTAGGGAGGTAGTGACACACAATAAGCTCAGCACATTTATTATATAGGTATAAACACCAAAAGGATTTATTGTGAGAAAGTTTCTTTAAAGTAAGCAGAATCAAGGTCATGAGTATGAACAGCCCAAACTATGTTTATCAGCTTGCACCCATAACTTTCTACCCCCCAGCAGCTGGCATCTGAACCTCCAGGGCAAGAACTGAATAGTTCTGCGGTTGGCACAGAACCTCCTATTGAATAGGGCATCATCTTAGCAACTAGGCAGTCTCTCAAATCGACAACTTTCCCCTGAGAATTCCCAAGAGAGGCATCACCTCTGTCACAGGACAGTTTAAGACCCATAATTCAGTCACCAATCCTAACAGTCAATTTCTTTAAAGGTTACACGAAAAGTTAGCAAAACAAAATAAAAATACACTTTGAATAATTAAATAAGACATCCCATTTTCTTCCCTGGGCCACCCCAAACTTCCATCCCTACTCCACAGTATTATTTCATTGAGCTTCTCTGTGTCCTATAATTAGTAAGAAATTAAAGACACCTGAACAGAAGGTGATATCTAATTCAAGGCATGATCTACATCTTATTTTCAGCTTAATAAGAAAATTAAATATTTATGTAAGATTTAAAAAAAAAATTAGGTAATAAAAGACACTATTCCTTTAGAAATTAATTCAGAGGAAGAGTAAGTCAAACCCAGAAAATTACTGTTTCAAGCTAGTACTTAGAGGATTATAACAAACAAAACCCCCAAATACTTGTTTAAGCATCTTCCTACTGTGAACATGTCTCATTTTCTACTCCTACATTCTGTCTAATACAATATTTCTATAGATAGGGAACGATGGAAACTACACTTTTTCTGCTTAACATAGACTCTTTTTCTTTTTAATAAGCAAATTTATCTATGAAAAATGGCATTCAACCATTCCAGTAGTTTAAATATGGCAGTCATGGGACAGTCACATAGGGGAAAAGCTGGCCAATCATATTGCTTGGCTTGGTTGCCTTAGTCATTAATTTAGGATTGGTACATAATACAGATAAGAACAGAAAGAGAAAAGTGAAGTTGACTTAAAGAATATTAAAGATGAGATGATGAGGAAGACTGTTCAGCTTTTTAAATGTTCTCATTTTTAAAGAATGTGCCTTTGTAACCCCACAATAAAGGCATACTTCATAAGTGAAATGGTTGTCATGAACTGGATATTGGTTTAAGACAAAAGATAAAAGCATAGAACTGACTATATTGTTTTGGGGAAGAGGGGAAAAAAGCAGAAAGAGAGAAAAGATTAGAATAAAGGCATCCAGAGGAGTAGGTATCTGAGCAAATTTCATAAGTGTTTATATATGTTATTAAGATGTTTTAGTAACTATTTTGGGCAAGAAACTTGAAGATAGACAGCAAATGCTAAAATAGTTATAAATCTGAGAAGAAAAAAAAATACAACAGCAGTGCATCAAACCCTATTAACACAGAATGAGTTATGCTGTATCAATGAAGACTCTCCACACTGTCATTCATAATGAGTGACATGATTAATAGCCGCACAATTGGAAATGGGCATCCTAGAATGAAAAGAATATTCTGAAGGAGTTAAGAAAAACTTGCCTAGATCAAATAGGTCACCTTACCATGATCATCTTTCAGGAAGGAGGTTTAGGCACACTAACTAGAATTATAAACTCACAAAATGATATACTCACAAAATGGGTTCTCCAATTACAGCAGACTCTAATATGACATTCCCCAAATGACAAACAGAATTTTCTTGCACATTAACACAAGATGGGTGTGTAGGTATATTGATTCAGGTGGAGCCTGAGGTTATATCAAGAACAATGCCAAGAGATTATTGCAGTAGAAGCTCAAGATATGCATCTATAAGAGACTAATGGACTTCCTATTCTATGAAAAATTTTAACTGGAAAACAGCCTACCAGGATTTTCTGGAACATGACTAGTTGCTAACCATTCTTTCTGTATAGTCCACGTTATGTGTATAAGACAAATTTTAAATAGGATCAGTGTGCTTCTTGTGGCATATAAATGAGGACTTGATGTGGGCCGTATCTTGTTGAGAATCAATATTTGATAAACCATGCAACCTGACAAAAGGTTTCGGCTGTGTCACAAGATGTTTGGGATCTTAAAATAACAGAGACAAGGTATATTAATTTTCTGGCATTCCATGACAAGATATACATATTAAGTGAACTAAACAAAATAATTTTCTCATAATTCTGGAGGCTATAATTACAAAAATCAAAGTGTCAGCAGATTTGGTTTCTGCTGAGGTGTCTCTCTTTGACTGGCAGATGGCTGTGTCTTTGCTCTGCACTCATGTGGTCTTTACATGTGCCATCTTGGTATCTCCTTAAATGTTCAAATGTCTTTTTCTTAGAAAGACATCAATCATGAAGGATTACGATCCATGCTAATAGCCTCATTTTAGCTTAACCATCTCTTTAAAGATTCTGTCTCCACAATTTAGTTATTGAGAATTATGCTGCTATAAACATTGATGTGGCTGTGTCCCTGTAGTATGCTGTTTTTAAGTCCTTTGGGTATAGAGTGAGGAGAGGGATAGCTGGGACAAATGGTGGTTCCATTCCCAATTTTCCAAGAAATCTCCATACTGCTTTCCATAATGGCTGCACCAATTTGCAATCCCACACAATACTTAAATTGTGGAACCAACCTAGATGCCCTTCAATAGATGAATGGATAACAAAAAAAGTGGCATATATACACAATGGAATATTACTCAGCAATAAAAGAGAATAAAACCATGGCTTTTGCAGGTAAATGGATGGAGTTAAAGAAGATAATGCTAAGTGAAATTAGCCACTCCTGCCCCCCCGCAAAAAAAATGCCGAATGTTTTCTTTGATATAAGGAAGCTGATTCATAGTGGAATAGTGAGAGGGAGCATGGGAGGAATAGACGAACTCTAGATAGGGCAGAGGGGTTGGAGGGGAAGGGAGGGAGCATGTGGTAATTAACAGTGGCTGAATGTGATGATCATTATTATCCAAAGTACATGTATGAAGACACGAATTGGTATGAGTATACTATATATACAACCAGAGATATGAAAAATTGAGCTCTATATATGTAATAAGAATTGTAATGCATTACACTGTTATATATAAATAAAAAAAAGATCCTGTCTCCAGATAAAGTCACATTCTGAAGTACTTGGCTTTGGGCTTCAATATAGGAAGTTAGGAGAGACACAATGTGGCCCTAAAATATGACCTTTAATTTGTCATAAAAAATAGCATATGATGTAATAAAAAGATAAAATATATTTGAAAGAATAAAATTATTATGTTGCAATAATATTTGATTTATTTTATAACCATAAATTCTGAATATGACTCAGTATTTATATAATGTAATACAGAGATCATATATAAAGTTAATGTTGCAGAACTTGATGAAAGCTATAATAATCAGTAATGTTGAAGATCTAATGTATTGGGAGATTGAATTACAATTCCTTCAGGATATTATCACTATAAAGGAGAATTGGCCTGAAGATGTAGACTTGATTGATTATAAATTAATTATAATTTGATTATGATCTTTATTTACTCAGCAAATGTACACACTAATGTGCAGGTATATATAGATCAAGGAGGCAAAAAGAAATCAAAGTTAATAGTTAATCATAGTTAAAACAATGAGAAAATTTGCTGATATTATTGAGTGGTTTTGTTGTCTGCTTAACTTCATATAACTTATCACTGGTTGTTGTAGACATTCGGAATATGTTTTTTACTCATATTTTATAGATGCCATCTAATTAGAAAATATTGCATGACAAGTAATTGCTGTCATATTAGAATGATTATTTTGTCATAAAAGGCTTTGATCACAGGTAAAGTAAGCAGACAGTGTTGTGAGGTTTAATTCTTGCATGTCAAGAATGAACCTGATCTATTTTATTGAAGTAAAAAGAAAATTAGTAGAGTTGGTTGCAATCATAATTCTGAGGGTTTAGAGAAGTTTATAACATCTTCTCTGTGTTTTTATTGATCACAGAGAGATTATTTTCATCTAGTCTCAGTGAGAACCATCAAATAGTTGTGTGTCTGTTTATATACCAAGAATATTCTGAAATAATCATTAGAAATACCTTAGTTTAAAAGATACCCCAGCTGACACTCTATTTGGGCTTCTTGGTTCTGAGATGTTCAGAATGCACACCAGTGTTCCTGATCCAAACAATAAGTGTATCCAGTATGTCTTTAAAGAGGGGAAAATGAAAATTTGCACCTCAACCTTGCTGTGAAGCATATCCTTACAACATGAATATCTTCATTCACATCAATGATATATCTGTCTTTACCTGCAGTAAATTTTAGATTTGTAAGCCTTTTCATTTTGGGTCCTGTGAGTATTTAGCAATCAAATGATGTTTAACTGACACTCTTCATGTAAGAGTATAAACTACTATTGTTAGAAAATGAAATATATTAATAAGATATTCATGTAAGAAGGAATTAAATCAAATGAATTGACCTTTAATATTTATATGTAACTAATCTGGTTTTTCATTTAGAAATATATACCATTAAGGTGACACTTTCACCATGCCTATACAGTTTTATGCATTGCTAAAGTTTATGCATTAGCCATTGATGTTATCTGGTTATTTCGTAATAAGAGGTTTCTAAGATAATTAGCTTTAATGGTTATTCTTTCATCACTTACGATCCACTGAGAATATTAGTAAAGATTGCAGTACCCCTGTAATTTACAAAACTGTCAGTAATATTTTGGTTTTACTTTTTTTTAAATTTTTTTTATTATTGGTTGTTCAAAACATTACAAAGCTCTTGACATATCATATTTCATACATTTGATTCAAGTGGGTTATGAACTCCCATTTTTTACCCCGCATACAGATTGCAGTATCACATTGGTTACACAGCCACGTTTTCACATATTGCCATACTAGTGTCTGTTGTAGTCTGCTATCTTTCCTATCCTCTACTATCCCCCTTCCCCTCCCATCCCCTCCCATCTTCTCTCTCTACCCCATCTACTGTAATTCATTTCTCTCCCTTGTTTTGTTTTGTTTCCTTTCCCCTCACATCCTCATTGTACAACAATGAGGGTCTCCTTCCATTTCCATGCAATTTCCCTTCTCTCTCCCTTTCCCTCCCACCTCTCGTCCCTGTTTAATGTTAATCTTTTTCTCATGCTCTTCCTCTCTGCTCTGTTCTTAGTTGCTCTCCTTATATCAAAGAAGACATATAGTAGATGGAATCTGCCAACATCAGAAGACACCTTGCATGGAATGTGTGCTAGGGTTCAATAAGTAGAAACAGCCCCTTGTCGTGAAAATCACTTTGAAAAAGAAAGTCAGGAGAAATTGTTCCAGTTTTGTCTGTCCTGTTGAGTAAATATGAGTCCCTCATCAATACTTAAATTTTTTCTGAGTGGCAGTTTATGTATAAAATAGATATGTTTGGTTACATAATTTCTGTTTCCTTTGGGTCTTAACCCCTTGATTTAATCATGTTAGGTGAGAAATTGCTCCCAAAATATCTAAATTTAAAATTGTAAATTAAGAGAAAATTTTAAGATAGATTAATGAACAACTCCAAAGAATGTTAAGAAGTTACAATTTTTTAAAATGTTTCCAGTGTCTATTGTTTTTCTACAAATCAGGGTTTTCTATTTAGGAGACTATAGTACATAATTAGATTTCATTTCATTAAGGAAATAACAGAGGTAGCTACAATTTTTGAAGTGCCAACAATGGTAAAAGTTTTACCCACTCTTATTAATCTTTATAATAGTACTTCAAGGAACTTTTCATTATTCTCAGTTTATAAATGAGAAAAGCAAAGTTCAAGAGAGTTTATATCTTCCTTCAGATCATAGAAGATGAAGATTAACATGTTAAATGTATTGGTAAATTATAAGCATTATATATATATTTCAGCTGTCAGAGCAAGTAACTATTGAAAACATAATTCAGAAAAATATGAAAAGAGGGTGAAAAAAATTAAACTCAAGATTGTCTTTGTGGTTTTATATAAGAATATATATTACAAATAATTAGCATACAATTTTGCCACCATGATTCCCAGGTTCTTGGCTCCCTTTCATTCTACAATTCTAGTCTTTCTGTAATGCATTTTCTCACTGGAAAAGAATGTTTCAGCCTGACTCCAGCCCCTTTTAAACTCTCAGTGGATTTTTTTCCCTATCTGCATCTATGCTTAGTTCAAGGAATATTCAACTCCAATTCCACTTGTGCCTTCCAATTCTGTCTCTTCTAAATATCCAGAATTCTGCGAAAGCTCTGAACCAGCACAATGTTCTACTTAATGGCAAGCCACAAGGCTCTACCCAATGGCAAGCACCACTCTTTCTAAGAAACATAAAGACTAGATTAGATGACTTCTTTTTCTAAAAACAGATTAGATATTTAGAGATAAATTTCAGATACAGACCATCTAGAAATACTGGATATAACATCTTTTAAAAGCATAACTGAGTGGGAGGAAAAACAAAGAATATAATGGGAAGCAGGCAATGATAAGAAGTGCTAAATCAGAGAAGTAAGGAGGTGAGGAGTAAAATTAGTGAGCACAATGAGAAAATGTGCTCACTCTGAACACATTAGATTTCAGTGTTGCCCATGAAGCACAGGAACCAAAGTTCTGTGCCTACTTTAGTCCCACATAATAAAGCCTAAAAATATCTTAATAAGACCCACAAGACAGACTTTAGAAGATTGAGTTTGTCCTACAAACTTAGAAAAACTTGGAAATTGTCTTGGGCTTTTCACAGATTTAGTTTCATAAAGTCATAAATTCAAATCTTTCCAAGAACAAAGCAATCTACTGGAAGTTAGATTCCTGTTAAAAATTGTTTTTTTATTATCTATTTGTTCTTTTTAATTATATATGACAGTAGAATATATTTTGACATATGCATACATGGAATATAACTTCTCATTCTTCTGTTTGTACATGATGTGGACTTATACTGGTTGTGTATTCATATATGAACATAGGAAAGTAATATCTGATTAATTCTACTTCCTTTCCTATTCCCATCAATTTTTTTCCCTTCCTTCCTCTTTGTTTAATTCAGTGAACTTCTATTATTTCTTACCTCCATTCCCTTATGGTGTGTTAGCATCTGTATATCAGAGAGAACATTCAGCCTTTGTTTTGGGGGGGATTGGCTTATTTGACATAGCATGATAGACTTCAGTTTCATCCATTTACAAATGCCATAATTTCATTCTTCTTTATGGCTAATATTGCATTGTGTATATATACCACATTTTCTTTATCCATTCATCTGGTTGGCACTTACGTTGTTTCCATAGCTTAGCTATTATGAATTGTGCTGCTATAAATATTGATGTGGCTGTGACACTGTACTATGATGATTTATAGTCCTTTGGGTATACACCAAGGAGTGGGAAAACTGGATCAAATGGTGGTTCCATTCCAAGTTTTCTGAGGAGGTTCCTGCAAAAATTGGATCAAAGTTATTATAATGGTTATCTAAATGTCCAGTGATTTTAATAAAGTTTCAAAACACAAATTAAGGCACTGAAAATTAGTTGATAAAAGCCAAATCCAAGAAGGCAAAGATATTAGCAGAAAATATTTCAAATTGGCTATTATAAATATGTTTAAAATATTAAAAGAAAATATCATTAAGTTATTAATGAAAAATCCATATTAATTAGTAAAAAATTATTTCATTAGTAAGTGATCAGCAATTTCAACAGAAAAATGGAAACAGTAAAACAAATCTAACGAAAATTTCAAAAATAAATAATAAAAATGAAAACATCACTGAAAGAGCTTAACAGCTAATGGAAATGAGAAAACAATAATGAATGTAATCTTAAAACAATAGAAACTATCCAATTTGAAAATATATATTAAAAAAATGAAGCTCCAGAAACCTGGAAGACACCATCAGAAGTCTTTAACATATATGTAATTGGAGGCACAGTTGGAAAAAGATGCTTATTAGGACAGAAAAAGAAAAAAAAAACATTAAAAACTGAACAGGCCTCAAACTCCCAAATCTGACTTAAAAAACCAAAAAACAAAAAACTGACTTGTAGATCAGCAAATTCCAAACTATTAACATAATAAATAAAAGAACTACAAATAGTAACATAATATTTGAACTGTTAAAAAGTAAAGGGAAAAAAATTGAAAGCAATCATTAAGGGGAAAAAAAGATATTAAATATAGGGAACAATATGAAGGACTCTTTGTTTTTCATCAGAGACAGGGAAGAATAAACTTCATTTTATATTACTGAAAGGCATTTGATTATGTATTTCCTGTCAATGATTTGTCCTTGTGATTTTTCTTTTCTTCATTTGTATATTTGCTTTTCTTGATTTCCAGAAGTTCTTTACATATTAGAGATACTAAACCTTTGCAAGTAGAGAGAAGTTTAATGTAGATTTTTACTTTTTTTCTTTGCTTAGAATGCTTTTGATATGCTTATTTTTCTCTTAATTTTATTTATTTCTTAAGTTTGTTTCTTTCAACTTTTATATCATATTTGGATAATTTTTTTTCTAAATTTAAGGCTACATAGGGAAGGCACCATATTTTATTAGGGTATATTTATGATGTCATTTTTAACTTTAATTCTCTGATTTATTCATCCTGAACATGATATGAGTTATGCATCAAGTTTTATCTTTTTCCTTAACAACATAAGGCTATGTTATTAATACAATATCACTATTAAAGAGAAATAAGTATTTCTCAAGAAGTAGTATGAAGTGTTATTTGTTTGTGAAACACAAGACTAATTGGAGTTAGATTTAAAGTCATTGTGTTGGGGAGCAATGAGGACTTTGAAAGCCCAGTAGTAAAAAGAAAAATATGCTTACACACCAAATCTTTAATGCAAAGAAATACTTGGCTAAGATTATTGTTTAAACAATATAAATTTGGTAAGATTTTTCAAGGTGGTAAGTTTATTTAATTAATAAACATCCTAACAGGGAACATAGATTTCATCATATAAATTCGGGGAAACCAAGTGTTCATATCATAACAGTACATGTCAAAATTTTTCCAGATAACTGGAAAAATTATATAATTATATAATTATAATTTTTAATTATATATGACAGTAGAATATATTTTGACATATGCATACATGGAATATAACTTCTCATTCTTCTGTTTGTACATGATGTGGACTTATACTGGTTGTGTATTCATATATGAACATAGGAAAGTAAATTTTTCCAAAATTTTTCCAAAATAACTCCCAAGACATCTTTACATTCAGTCTTTCTTTAACCTGAATTGTCAGTACTCTGCTCAGAAAGTCCAGACTTTGGAGAAATGTGAAAATATTCATAGAGTATTGTTTTTTTTTTTAACAAAGATTGATTGTAAAGGAGATTAACATTAGGAATCTAGTGAAGAATACGCTTAGCGTTTTAGAATCTAGAAAATGCTCCAGTTTCAGACCATTTGTTTCAGTGGGAACAAAAAGGATGAAATAGATGTAAGTAAAATGTGGCAGGATTTGTGATTGAATACATTTTAAGGGAAGTGAGAAAGTGGAGATTAAGTATGTACTTTCAATGATGGATGACGGAAATTTGGGGAAAATTAAAGGAAACATGGGATTTGAATGCATAGTGACTGAACTGTAAGAAGCAAAATGGAAGGGCAGTTCTGTGGAGGTGTAAACGGGGATCAGACAGAAACAAGTAATTTTTAGTGAAATGATAAGAACTAACAGAATAGTATTTGTCATGGTAGTACAGGGTCATACACTCCAAAGAAACCACTTTTCAGAAAAGCCGGTTGAATATATCATAGAACACATTGAAAAAGATTATAAAGAGAAGCTATTTAATTTTGAGTAGGGAAGTCACCCATCAGTGACTACAAGACAAATATTTCTTTAGGAAGGTTGAGTCAGAAGCCAGCTGGATGATTAGAAGAGTAGATGAATGAAGAAGAAATGAAAATAAATACATATCACTCTGTTACACAGAGAGATCACTGTCCAATTAGTCTGAACACAATTATACCCAATAAAGAAAAAAATTCCTTGCTCTTCTGACACCTTTAACTTTACTTTTCATACTGTCAATAACCTCATTCTCTCCTGAGACTCCACAATGCAATGGGTTTAGGGAAGCAAGTGTCTATATTGAACCAATCCACCAGCATTTTCTTTAAATAGATTTACTATATTTTTAGATGAGTACTTGTGGGGTTATATCTGGTCTTGAGGAATCACCAATGAATTCATTAAATCAGCAAAACACAATTATAATGGGTTATACTAGAGTATTAAAATAGCTCTAACAAACAAAAGATGTATTTGAAATATATTAGGTTACAATATAATTTTATCTGTAAAAACATAATAAGTGTTTTCTAATTTTTTATCTTTGTTATGTTACATGTTTCAAATTGCCTTCTATTGACAAAAATAATTTCAAGAGGATCTTCAGGTAACCTTTACACATAAATAGAGCTGAAGATTACATATGAGTATAATTACAAAAGAGAATCCCTTTTGTTTACAAAAGGGATTAATACTAAGCTCAGAATTGAAAGTCTCAGGAATTGATAAGTGGTAGCAGTGCCAGGTTAAAGCCTTACACAGCCATCTGTCTACCTCCTGGGGAGAGACAGACATTAAAGACTGTCTTTATTAGTTTATTCTGTTCTTTAGATTCACATGTACGTTGCCACAATTCCCAACAAATCTTAGTAAAGATTTCATGTAGCAAGCATTCAGCCTCATGTACACTTGGCATTATATTAAAGGACCTAGCAACTCTTTCTAATTTTATTATTTACATAGATGCCCAAACAAGTGCAATATGCAGCTTTCCCCTGTCAACTAATCCATTCTGTACAGCTCAGCTTTCAGTTCAAAAGGTTCCAAGGTTTCTAGACAGAAGCATATGTAAATATGGTTATATAACCAGCAGAGTCTTTCTCACAAAATTTTGCTCAGTTTCTTTTGTCTCTACAAAAGAGACTAGAAAAGAGACTGCTATCTATTGCTGTTTCTTTAAACAGGTGTATTTCCCCCACCCCAATCATGACAAATAATTTATCTTCTAAATATGATTAGAATATTGAGGATATGTTACACTTTAAGGGAAAAAGGCTTAAAAAACATTATTTTAGATGTCATCTCAGAAAATTCTTATCATAATATATGTTATGGTCTGGAGTATACTCCAAAAGGCTCATGTCTTGAAAGCATGGTCCCCAATGCACAAGGTTCAGAGGTTGGGTTCTAAGCAATGATTGGATCATAAGGGCTTTGACTTCATCAGTGGATTAATCCATTGTTGGCTGAATAGACTACTAGGAGGTGGGACCCAGTTGGAGGAAGTAAGTCACTGTGGGTGTGCTCTGCAAGGGTTTATCTACTCCTGTCCCCAACCCTGCTTCTGGCTTACCATGAGCAGAACGGCTTTCCTCCATCCTGCCTTTTCACTATGATGTTTTTGCCTTGGAGCCAACTGACCATGGACTGAACCTCTGAAAACATGAGCCAAAATAATTTTTTTTTCTTCTAAGTTGTTCTTTCAGGTATTTTGGTCACAGTGATAAAAAAGCTAACTAACACAGAATATCAGTATTTATATTATCTCTATGAAGAATTTGAGAGTAAATTATAGATGATCTGATTTTCATATTGAACAAATTTTAGCAAGTTAGTATATCATATCATTAATGAATTAGAATTATTGATTTTACATCTATGTCTTCTGATATCCATCATATAACCTCTAAGTTTCTCAGAGGAAATTGCAATGAACCTAGTTAACAATCTAATATACTCCAATTAACCCTGGTGTGTATTTATATATGCCAGGTTATATTCTGTAAAATTTGTACCTATTAATTTTGTACCTCACTTACTCTTAAGTAACCCCATGAATCAGTTGCTATTATTTTCTCATTTTTTGCAAAAAAGAGACTGAAGTGACTTACTAAAAAGAACAAATGGTAATCAGTCTACATGTTACTGGGAAAAACTTGAACACAATATGACCGTATTTGGAATAATTTTTCCTCCCTCAAATTGTTGTTCCTTGATCACATACCTCAGAATTTTATGGGCACTTTTTTAAAAATGAAGACTTTCAGCTCTGTCAGGTTTCCTCCTCCCTTTTCTGTGGCCTGGAAATTTTCTCAAGGCAGTAAACAGGGAAAGCTGGAGGTCAGAATGGTGACTTTTTCTTAGGTCTCTCTGTCCTTCATTGACTAATATCTAATGTCTTGAAGCCCATTTATTCATATTTATTTTGTCCTCTTTTTGTTTATTCAAGGAAATAGGGTAAATTTGGTCCCCGATCCTTCATGTTGGTAAGAAGTAGATACCCTCTTGAATTAAAAAAAAAATATTATGTTGTAATCTATGTTCATACAGAAAATTGCACCTATTATAAATATGTGCTGAGATAAATTTTCATAATCTATAATCAAAGGATGATATGACCACCACTCAACACCTAAAATAAAAAGATGATTGAATTTATTGTTTATTTTCATTAACTCACAGTGTCTCAAAGCAGAACAAACTGCTGATTTTATATAAATTTGGGGAGAAGTATGGAATTCAGATGTTGAAACCCTTGTAGAATGTAAGTGTGCTAACATCATCTAATATTTGTCCAGGTGAGGTTTGAGTTGATTAATGGTTGCTATGAAACATGCCTTTTGCAGAAAATTTATTTCTGATAAGTTGACTTTTCAGAAGAAAGGAGCTAACACTGACTGAAAGCATATTCACTAAAGTGGGCTTTAATTAGTTGAACAAGTTTAAATACTGGTGCTGCTAGTTTCTTAGTATTACAGGTAGGAGAGAATCAGTCTTTGCTTATAATTGTGAAAATTTGTTTTAATCACAGAATATCCCTATTTAGCAGCATAGAAAAACAAAAGACAAAATCAGAACATTGCAACCTCTCTAGAACCTTACCCTGGGCTCTCACCCACTTCCTATGTCCCTCTGAGAGGAACGAGGACCCTGACTTAAAACAACATAACTTAGTTTTGCTCTTTTTGTATTTCATATAAATGAAACTAGAGAGTATACATTCATTCTTGTTCTAGATTCTTTTGTTCAATAATAAGACACCTCCATTTTTAAATCTCAAAATAAATTGTATGAGCATATACATAATTTATGTTGGCATATACTAAGTAGTGGAGTTGGTGACTCCTAGAGTATGCATATGTTATGCTCTAGTTATTGGAAAATAATTCTGTAATATGGTTGCACCAACTCATACTTTCATCAGACTATATGGGGGGTTTCAGTGGCTCCTCATCTTCACCAACATAAGATATTTACTATCTGAATTGTTACATCACATTGTAGTTTAATTTGCTTTTCCCTGATGATTGAGTCTGAAGAGTTTTTCCCTGATTACTAATTTCTTAACTCTATCTCTTGGATCCTACTGCTTTGGAAAGAGGTTTGTTCTCTGTAAGCAAAAAATGTAAAAGTTAGTCTGTAGGGAATCTACCAGAAAACATTCAAATCTATTGATATTCGTGGTATCCCAAAGAAGAATCCAGTCATACCATTCTACAGTGACCCTATATTTATTAAACTATTCATGTACACAGAAATTTAAATCAGCTTTCTAAAGTTCAACTCTTAATTATAAGTAGGCTAAAGTTCAAAAAACATTTTAGAAAATTACTTAACATAAAATATGTGCCCAAATCATAAAATGGAAATAGAAAATAATTTGAAAGAAATAGCAGCTATTGCATAGAAAAAACATTTATCACCATAATATAAATTCTCAATACTGATCTAAGTATGCTATAACTCAATCAGGAGGATAAATGCAATGAGTGATTATTTATTGTAAGTGAATGTTTTGATTGTATACATATATAATGGGTGCAAGTGTGCAGTGGATGTAGATAAAGTTACAAAAATGAAGTTATTGAAAGTCGGCAAGTAATGTGTGAAATTAAAAATTGAAAAAAACCTTGGTGTCTGATTGAATGACAGGAATTGACGGAACAGTGGGGATTTCAAAGTGGCTGCCTCTGGGAAGGGAAAATAGTTCTGGGCAGAAAGAACTGCTTTTTTATAAGAATCTTTGTAAAAACATGTAATCCCTAAAATTGTACCTGGATAAGTATAAGAACAAAGATCAAATTAAGAAATTCCTTGACTATAATTTTGTTGAGTACATCAAGAAGAAGAATAGATAAACAAGTGGAGCTATTTGGTCATATGTACCTTCTAGTATTCCTTCAGATGCTTTAAAATGTTCACTTCAGAGTAAGAATCCAGGAACTCACTACTAAGAGGTAACTGAGGGAAATTGCATTATTTTTAGATAAAAGAACAAAAAAAGAACCCAAATAAATTCAGCATCATTTTCCTAATATATATGATTTCTACAATAAAGTATACATTGATTTTATAAAATAATAATAATAATACAATAATATTACCCCCTAAATTGGATATTGATTCATTCTCTGAAAATGTTTATTATCTACTATATGCTAGATGACTAGGGCATATTTCTTTAACTTTAGTTGATTTGATCTAGTGGAGGAAATAGAACAGCTCAGAGTTACTCTACAGGTTAAGGGGTACTATGAATAGGGGAGAGCTCTAGAGAAATAAGCACATACAGAACACATAATCAAAATTCAACTGTCTCTGGAGTACTTCACAAAGAACTGATAGTTCAGCAAGTTCTGAAGACTGGGAAAAATACAATTACATAAATAGTAACTTTCCCAAATAGCAGATACATCTATTTGCTGTTTGTTCATAATTTATGTGAAACAGTTGCTGTGAGAAAAGAAAATAAAAGCCTGGAGTTAGGCTAGGTAAATTCAGTAATACAAGTGAGTCAAGTTAGTGTCAACATGGTAATATAACTGAGTAAATTCTCAGGTCAGTCCCTTAAACCTCTCTGTATACTGGACAAATCTAGTGATCTTTGAATGATACTTACCCAGAACTCAAAACCCCAACCTCTGGATTCAACTATTCTTACATGTGACTCGGGCACTGGGAATTATTGAAATGTTGCAGGAAATTCAGACACATGACCAAAATTTAGAACCAAAAATGTTAGCTGATTTCAAAGATAAATTCTGGAGAAGAAGGATATCTCAAGAAAAATAACTGTCCCATCAAGCAGCTAATAACAGTATTCCAGGGCCACCCACATGAACATATAATATTTTCATATAATACAATGAGAACAGTACCCCTTGCAGATATAATGCAGAAATACTGGGATTTGGAATTTAATTTTCTTATTAATTTGTAGTTAAAATATTTTGAATATAAACCATTGTCATATATATTTGGAATGTTTTCATTCTTAATGATATTTCTGGTGAAGGGAGGTTCTAAGTGTTTATGAAGTCCTGTTTATCTGTCTTCTCTTACATAGTTGTTGATTTCTGTATCTTAAGATATCTTTCTTTACCACAAAGTCTAATTTTTTCTTTTAAATGCTTACTAGCTTTACCCTTAGCATGTAAACTCTGTGATGCATATTTTTTCCCTTTGGCATAATTTAAGTTAGAAGCCACGATTCATTTTATTTTTTCCTTCAGATAGCCAGTTGATCTAGTTCTTTTAATTGAAAACATTACATTTTTTCCTATTTATTCACAATACCAACATTGTTATAAATCAAGAGACAGCATGATGGGGAAATGGCACTTGAGTTGTATTTAGCTTCTGTTCAGGCTTACTATACCAGGGATAAGCCTTTATTTCAAGATTCTATGTATTGCCTTCTAAATTTATGCTAGAATCTGATTTCATCTGCTGAAAAATTTGAATCACAACTATATTTTAGAAAATTAATTGAACTTATAATGGATACTTCTGAGATCACCTGGTGAATTAAATTAAAGGCACAGAAGTTTGATGCAGATCTAGTAAGATGGGTATGAGGCGAGTATGACTTCACATTTGCAACTAATGGATGCCATTATTTAAATAAAATCCTGTTAAAACCCCTTTCTAGAACCATGTTTTAAGGGATATGTTCTAGAGGTCTTAATATATGTCCATAAGAAAGATGTTAAAAATAAAGACAAAAACCAAGCTATCCTAAAGTTATGTGGACAAGTAACTGGGCTGGTACTAAATTTAAAATGATAGCACCACATACTGGTTCAAAGAATACACTGTCCTTGATTTGTTTTTTTAATGCTATGCCTGAATCATTTAGTCAGCCTTCTTAAGTAAAGATAATAGATTCTGAAAAAAAATGTTGAAATAGTTATATGTGTTCAAAATTGCTTTTAGTCATATAAGTGTTCTTATAAAGTTATATTTAAAAAGACTTTAAATCAAATAGTGTCATGAAATGTAAGAATAAAAATAATGTTCTTTAAATTGTTATATATATGGTATTTTATATATATTTGTAGAACCAAATCAAAAAGTAACAAAAATAGAATTGCATCTACATCTTTAAAAATATATATCTTAAATATATTTGTGGGATAGTCTAAATAGAAATATTTGGAGGATATGCTAATTAAGAGTTAACTAAAATTTGGTGTCTATATATAATGAGTATATATAGTCCTTAAAAACAGGTGAACAAAATTAATAGGCAAGTCATTTTAAATTCTTAACTTTAATTTTTAGTTAAACTTGAACAATGTAAAACAGCACTGCAAAATAGTCATAATTACCATGCAAAAAAAAATTTATAAAAATGGCAAATTACTTTTCAATGGTTAAACAATTTACACAAACTATTCTCTGGTGCAAGAATTAAATTATACAGCAAATACTATTTAGTTTAAAGAGATTTTAATAACATGATCATAATAGAATTTGCATCTTTAAGCTAAGCTATCTTTAAGCTATGCTAATACTTAGATGTAAGTTCTTGATTTTCATAAGTTCTTGATTTTCTTAATCTTGATGAATTTGTTTAAGAGCAACTTACAAATTTTTCAGATACTAATATTAAATGAGATATGTAAGTTCACTATCATTAATTTTACAAAATCAGAATATTCAGAATATAAAGCATAAATTGCCCAATCATATATTATGTATTTTAAAGAAGTTCTCACAAAATTGACTGTCAGACTGAAGCACTTCTGGGAATGAAATCTGAGGGCACTTAACTGGAAGAAATTCTGAAATTTTTTGACAGATAAATTTGATCCTGAAAAATTATTTTATATTTTCCTCTATTTAATCAGGGTTTGAGTGCATATGGTCTTGTAAATTACATAGTACAAAAAGTATTCAGATTATCACCAAGAAAATACTTACCTCATCTCATCACATAACATATGAGAAGAGTCAGAAAAACTTACTTTTCTCACCTGTTTCCGTTTAAGATTTCTTTAAAATGTGTGTTTCTTAACCTATTCCAGACCAGAAACTAGAGTCAAATATAAATATTTTTGAAAGCTCCTGGGGTAATTTTATGTATTTTGAGATATGAGTACTATTGATTTTAAAAATAACATAGTCAACAAATTTATACAGGAGTTTTTAATATTAATTGATCATGAATATCTTTGTGGAAAGGAGCATGTGAAATTCCATTGTACAGCAAGAAATCTATACAGATATACTATTTGTCCAGTTTTTGGACCAAGTTGTTTACAAATTTAAAGTGTTGTCTAGGATCCTGTAAGATGATAGTGCCC